>NC_092708.1:370152349-370471197 GCF_047496885.1 Scyliorhinus torazame | reverse complement strand
CCGCTTTAATTCTTTCTCATGTTCCATTTGTTTAATTTGCAACTTTAAATGCTTAACCACCGCCATAATTACCTAATCTTTTCGCATTTTGTCAGGTAATGTTAACTGCAATGTTCTTGCCAAATCTAACAGTCTGCTTTTCGTTTCTGTCCATAAAGTACTACGTGTGACATTCTCCACCCCCAAAAACTTCTGAGCCTCTGAAAGAGCCATTGTTCTCAACACTCTCCCCACTTAAACTAAAATACCACACCGGTAAAGCAACAGTCCTTCACTGTCTTTAAGTTCACAAAAGCCAATCCAATAGATAGACTTTTATACCCCTCGAGCATTTTGTTTTAATTAGTGCTTATAGAATCACTGCAGAGCAGAGAAAAGCTATTCAGCCCACAAAGCCTGCACTGGCATTCCGAAAGAGTATCCTATCCAGGCCCACGCCCCCGCCCTAACCCCACCTAACCTTTGGACCCTAAGGGACAATTTAGCATGGCGAATCCACCTAACCTGCACATCTTTAGACTATGGGAGGAAACAAGCATCCGGAGGAAACGGCGGTGGCACAGTGGCACAATGGTTGGCACTGCTGCCTCACATCACCAGGGACCTAGATTCAATTCCGTCCTCGGGTGATTCTCTGTGTGAATCGTCCCATGCCTGCGTCGGTTTCTTCCAGGTGCTCTGGTTTCCTCCCACAGTCCAATGATCTGCAGCTTAGGTGAATTAGCCATCCGAAGTTGTCCCTTTGTGTCCAGGGATGTACAGGTTAGGTTCCAGAGATAGAGCGGGGGAGTGGACCCAGGTAGGAATTCTTTCAGAGGATTGGTGCAGACTTAATAGGCTGAATGGCCTCCGTCTGCACTTTAGGGATTCTATGGTTTTAGTCCATAGCTTTAGAAAACCCACACAGACTCTGGAAGAATGTACAAACATCACACAGTCACCCAAGGTCCGAATTGAACAAGGGTCCCTGGTGTGGTGAGGCAGCAATGCTAACTAGTGTGCTACCACGTTACCCGTGTTAAATATGTTTCTGCCTTGTTGTCTTCAATTATCTTATTAATTTATAATTATCTCACTTAAATGTTGTGTCTTGATGTTTCAATAAGACATTTGTAGAAGCTTGTAAAGTTTAATGTAGAACATTTATTCACAAAAATAATTTTATAAACACAAAACTTTGAAACCAGATAATACTTAACTTAATGCTTACCTTTATCGGCTGAACAATGATATAAAACTACCTCAACTTTTGCAAATTTCTTGCAATAAAATATATTTTCTCACTTAAACACAACGGTTCTGAGTCTATTTGTAAAGGGGAGGGAGGGATGGGGGAGGTGAGAGAGGAAAGAGGAGGGACGGGGAGAGAGGGCTTGAGGGGGAATGGAGGGAGGGAAGAGGAGGGAAGGGGAGGGTTTTGACAATTGTTAATTGACAAGCTCAACATATGAAAGCAGCAGCTGCTGAAGGGCAGTGTCCTGGAACACATCTCCTCTGACATTATTTCAGGGTGTCCTTTGGTAGTATACTCTTAGGGATGGGTGATCGATTCACTGCAAACCTTTCAGTCAGATAGTTCACATTAGCTTACAAGAGGCTTGCGTGTATCAACTACGAAATTAAACTTTGTTAAATCATTTGAAGTAATTACTGAGGCTTCTCAGGATGAACATTACATCAAGAAGATTTGTAAGCAACGCAGCTTAAAATACATTGCAAAGTCTAACTTTCGTTCTGAATCAGCTGGGAGGGCAGGCGTGCTAATATTAGTGTCCTTGAAGGAGTCAATCGCAACAGTGTCAAGGCTATGATCATCCAAAACCAACTCCGCTGGGCCGCCCATATATTAGGATGTCAGAGTCCCGACTGCCAAAGCAAATCTTCTTCACCAAGCTCTAGGAAGGATCCTGAAAAAGAGGAGGACAAAGGAAGCTCTTCAAAGACACCTTGTTGGGCGGCATGGTGGTGTAGTTGTTGGCACTGCTGCCTCAGGGCGACGAGGACCCAGGTTTGATCCCGGCCCCGGGTGACTGCCTGTGTGAAGTTTGCACATTCTCCCCGTGACCGCGTGGGTCTCACTCACACAACCCAAAGATGTGCAGGGTAGGTGGATTGGCCACGGTATATTGCCCCTTAATTGGAAAAAAAATGAATTGGGTACTTTAAATTTTTTTTGAAAACAGAAAAAAATATACTTTATAGGCTCTCCTCGTGAAATGGAATATAGACGTCAATGCCTGGGACACCGTCGCTCAAAGGGACCTACTTGGAGGAACCTCGTGATAGAAGGGTCACAATGCTTCAAGAACACTCGACGGCAAGAGGAGACCCGGAAAAGGAGCCTGAGAGAGGAATACCCATGACTTAGTGTCCAAGGACCGATGCCACTTTTTGGAAACTCCTGCCAAGTGAGTGATTGAAGATGTGGCTCTCGGATCAGCTCATCAGCCACGCAAGGACCCACAGAACCTGTGACCAATAACACGGAGTTTCTTAGGTGGACAATCATGCCCATTAGCAAGTGATCACTGCATTCTATCCATTATAGTTCCTTCAATGGAATTAACATCCTCATGACAAACCAAGGTTTTAAAAATGTAATTCCTTCACCTTCTGTGACTTCAAACACACTTTATACAGTAAAGTACCCTTTTAATGGAATTAACAGCCTTGTGACAAACCAAAGTTTAAAAAAAAATCTTCCTTTCATTTTATTTTCATTTTAAACATATTTATAAATGCTAAACACGAATAATATAAAACATTAACCTGCCAAAAGAATTCCTCCTCATGCCTCCTGTTCTGCTAGACCGAAACATTTCTGCGTAAATAAAAAGGTGGAAAAATTCACCAAAGATCCGTGTAAGTGGTCCAAGTTAGCGCTGTTGCTGGATTTTTCATTCAGCTGCTCCAGAGCAGCGCAGGGCTTCAAGCTGTAATAAAAATGGCCGGGAGTTTAAACGGCACGGGCTTCCAGCGTGCCTGCCTGAACGATCGCACTTCAGGGTCTTCATGCCATGCATGTGCGGTGCACCAGCGAATTAAGTCACAAATCCTGCAGTAAGTTACAAGCCGATAATTCGGGACAAAATTTAAAGTCACTTGGGTGAATGTGGGTTAATTAAGGGAAGCCAGCATAGATTTGTTCAGGGCAAATCATGTTTAACTAACTTGCTCGAGTTTTGTCCTGAAGTAACAGAGAGTGTTGATCAAGGCAATGCTGTTGATGTAGTGTATATGGACTTTCAAAAGGCATTTAATAAAAGTACCACTCAACAGACTTGTGAGCAAAGTTATAACTCATGGAATAAAAGGGAAAAGTAGCAACATGGATACAAGTTAGCTGAGTGACATGAGGCAATATAATGGCAGTTGGATGTTTCTCCGACTATATCAATATTTGTGGTAGAGTTCCCCAGGGGTCAGTGTTGGGATCCTTGCTTTTCCTAATATATACATCAATGATCTAAAACTTGGTGTATATGCACAATTTCAACATTTGCTGAGAATAAGGAACTTGGAAGCATAATTAACAGTGAAGACAATAGTGCAGAACTTCAAAAGAACATAGACAATTTTGTGCAATGGGTGGACAAGTGACAAATGAAATTTAATGCAGAGAAGGGTGAAGTGATTCATTTTGGTAAGAACAACATGGAGAGACAATCAAGGGTACAATTATAAACAAGGTACGGGGTATGAAGGACATGAATGTATTTAGGCATAGGTCATTGAAGGTGGCAGGGTGGGTTGAGAGAGTGGTTAATGAAGCATACAATATCTTAGGATTTAATAATAGGGTCATAGAATAAAAAAGCAAGGAGATTATGTTAAACCTGTATGGAACATTGCTTCAGTTTCAATTATAGAATTGTGTCCAATTCTAGGCAACTTCAGGAGCGATGTGAAGACATAAGAAAGATTGCAGAAAATATTCATGAAAATGTTTTCGGGATGAAGAGCTTCAGTTATGTCGATGGACTGGAGAGATTGGGAAGGTTTACCTGGGAGAAGAGAAGGAGGGATGCAAATTCATGAGGGGTGCAGACAAATTGGATAGGGAGAAACTGTTCCCATAGTGGAAGGATGGAGAACAAGTGGACATCAATTTCCTGCAACTGGCAAAAGAAGCAATGGAGACATGAGGAAAAACGTATTCACACAGGCAGTGGTTGGAATCTGGAATGTTTGTGTGGAGGAGGCAGTTTCAATGAAGGCATTTAAGAGGATATTGGATTATTTTCTGTAAAGTATGAATGTGCAGGGTTACGGTGGAAAGCTGGAGAGAAGCACTAGATTCATTGCTCCTTGGGAATGGCAACACAAATGCACCATACCAGAGAACTTTGACAATGATTCTGTGTTCAATTTCACTCAAAACAATCAGTCCATCATTTGAGAAGTAATTTGGTGGATTTAGCGCCACTTAAAGCTGCCACATACGTCTCCTGCCAGGCAGCTCCCTGCAGTGCCTCTTCTGGCCACTGCAGTGCTATTCCTGGAGGGACTGGAGAGCCGTCGACCAATCTGAGCCACTGGCAGCTCCCCAAGGTGGGACTTCCTTCCAGTGATGGGCATAATTATGCCAATCAATACTCATTGTAGTGCGAAAAGACATCAGGCCTGCTGGAGTCGGCAGGTATGTGTTCAGTCCAAAAGGTTAATGAGGCAGGATTGATTAATGATCTCATAGTTCGGGATCCTCTTGGAAGGAGCGACCTCAATATGGTGGAATTTAAAATACAGTTGGAGGATGACAAGGTAAAATCAAACACTAGTGTTTTGTTCTTAAACAAAGGCGATTACAATGGGATGAGAGAAGAACTATCTAAAGTAGACTGGGAGCAAAGACTTCATGGTGAAGCAGTTGAGGAACAGTGTTCAGAAAAGGTTCATACCGACAAAAAAGAAAGACGGTAGAAAGGGGAAAAATCGACCGTGGATATCTAAGGAGGTGAGGGAGCGTATCAAATTGAAGGAAAAAACATACAAAATGGCAAAAATTAGTGGGAGACGAGAGGACTGGGAAGTCTTTAGGGGACAACAGAAAGCTACTAAAAAAGCCATAAAGAAGAGTAAGGTAGACTATGAAAGTAAACTGGCTCAGAACATAAAAGCAGATAGTAAAAGCTTCTACAAATATATAAGACAAAAAAGAGTGGCTAAGGTAAATATTGGTCCTTTGGAAGATGAGAAGGGAGATTTAATAATAGGAGACGGGGAAATGGCTGAGGAGCTGAACAGGTTTTTTGGGTCAGTCTTCACAGTGGAGGACACAAATAACATGCCAGTGACTGATGGAAATAAAGATATGATAGGTGAGGACCTTGAGATGATTGTAATAACTATGGAGGCAGTATTAGGCAAGCTAATGGGGCTAAAGGTAGACAAGTCTCCTGGCCCTGATGGGATGCATCCCAGAGTGTTAAAAGAGATGGCTAGGGAAATTGTAAACGCTCTAGTGATAATTTATCAAAATTCACTAGATTCTGGGGTGGTCCCAGAGGATTGGAAAGTAGCAAACGTGACACCGCTGTTTAAAAAAGGAGATCGGCAGAAAGCGGGTAATTATAGGCCGGTAAGCTTAACTTCGGTTGTAGGGAAAATGCTGGAATCTATCATTAAGGAGGAAATAGCGGGGCACCTGGAGGGAAATTGTCCCATTGGGCAGACATGGGTTCACAAAGGGTAGGTCGTGTCTGACTAATTTGGTAGAGTTTTTTGAGGACGTTACCAGTGCAGTAGATAACGGGGAGCCAATGGATGTGGTATATCTGGATTTCCAGAAAGCTTTTGACAAGGTGCCACACAAAAGGTTGCTGCATAAACTAAAGATGCATGGCATTGAGGGTAAAGTGGTAGCATGGGTAGAGGATTGGTTAACTAACAGAAAGCAGAGAGTGGGGATAAATGGGTGTTTCTCTGGTTGGCAACCTGTAACTAGTGGGGTCCCTCAAGGATCAGTGTTGGGCCCGCAGTTGTTCACAATTTACATAGACGATTTGGAGTTGGGGACCAAGTGCAATGTGGCAACGTTTGCAGACGACACTAAGATGAGTGGTAAAGCAACAAGTGCAGAGGATACCGGAAGTCTGCAGAAGGATTTGGATAGGTTAGATGAATGGGCTAGGGTCTGGCAGATGGAATTCAATGTTGCCAAGTGTGAGGCTATCCATTTTGGGAGGAATAACAGCAGAATGGATTATTATTTAAACGGTAAGATGTTAAAACATGTTGCTGTGCAGAGGGACCTGGGTGTGCTGGTGCACGAGTCGCAAAAAGTTGGTGTGCAGGTGCAACAGGTGATTAAGAAGGCTAATCGAGTTTTGTCTTTCATTGCTAGAGGGATGGAGTTCAAGACTAGTGAGGTTATGCTGCAATTGTATAGGGTGTTGGTGAGGCCGCATCTGGAATATTGTGTTCAGTTTTGGTCTCCTTACCTGAGAAAGGACATATTGGCACTGGAGGGAGTGCAGAGGAGATTCATTAGGTTGATCCCAGAGTTGAGGGGATTAGATTATGACGAGAGGTTGAGTAGACTGGGACTGTACTCATTGGAGTTTAGAAGGATGCGGGGGGTCTTATTGAGACATATAAAATTATGAAAGGAATAGTTAGGATAGATGCGGGCAGGTTGTTTCCACTGGTCGGGGAAAGCAGAACTAGGGGGCATAGCCTCAAAATAAGGGGAAGTAGATTTAGGACGGAATGTAGGAGGAACTTCTTCAGCCAAAGGGTTATGAATCTCTGGAATTCCTTGCCCAGTGAAGCAGTTGAGGCTCCTTCTTTAAACGTTTTTAAGAAAAAGATAGATACCTTTCTAAAAAATAAAGGGATTTGGTGATATGGTGTACGGGCAGGAGAGTGGAGCTGAGTCCACAAAGATCAGCCATGATCTCATTAAATGGCGGAGCAGGCTCGAGGGGCCAGATGGCCTACTCCTCCTCCTAGTTCTTATGTTCTTATGAGATGCAGGAGTGGGAAGAATTGTTACAGTTGGAGGAAGTCAGCTGAAAATCATAGAATCCCTGCAGTGCAGAAGGAGGCCATTCATCCCTTTGTGTCCACACTGCCCCACTGAAAGACCATCCACACAGGGCACCAGTCCATCCCATCCCTGCAGCCCCACCTAACCTTTGGACATTTAGGGGCAATTCAAAATGGTCAATCCACCTAACCTGCACATCGTTGGATAAGGAATATGATGGATAGCGATTGTCCCTTTGCCTATGTTAAGGGATCACCTGAGATTTTATTTGGAAAATTTCCCAAATTTGTTCAATGCACTGTTCCTCCAGTTCCTTGCACCCCCACTACAATAGTCACTATAGCTATTTGTGCACTGACCCTATGTGGAACAATTTGCTCACTGCATGTATATGCTGCATCACCTGGAATCTGGGGCGAAATTCTCCGTTATCGGTGCAAAGTCCGACGATCGGCGCAAAAAACGGCGCAAATCCGACTCGTGTCACGCCGCAAAATTCGTCGCGAAGTCTCCGGCCCGGAATGGGCTAGCAGCGACGTGATGGGATCCGCGCTTGCTCACGTGGTTCACGCCGTGCAGCGTCATACACGCCGCACGGCGTGACGGCTCATCAGGACGCGCTGCTCCCCCCCACCCGACCGGAACACCCGACTGGAATACCCGATCGGATGGCCGGCCACCGCTCAGCCCCAAGGTTACAGTCACGGGATGTGGAGGCGCTCCTGGATGCAGTGGAGCAGAGGAGGGAGGCCCTGTATCCCGGGCACGGCCGCAGAGTTGCCCCACGCCACAGCCGGCGTCTGTGGAGGGAGGTGGCAGAGGCCGTCACCGCTGCGGCCCTGACACCACGGACAGGCACCCAGTGCCACAAGAAGGTGAACAACCTCGTCAGAGCAGGCAGGGTGAGCCCCCCCCCCCACCCGATATCCATATCCCCCATCCCCCATATCCCCCCTCCCCCATATCCCCCATATCCCCCTCCCCCATACTCCCCATATCCCCCTCCCCCATATCCCCCTCCCCATATCCCCCCTCCCATATCCCCCTCCCCATATCCCCCCTCCCCCATATCCCCCCATATCCCCATATCCCCCCTCCCCATATCCCCGATATCCCCCTGCCCAATATCCCCCATTTCTCCCCTCCCCCATATCCCACATATCCCCAAGTGAATCCAGCCCTAACCTTAACCTCTGCAATACACGCGCAACCGATGGCGTGCATTCATATACCTGTCTAACACTGTTGCCTTTTACCCCTGCCACCCCCCCCCCCCCCCCCCCCCCCCGCCACAGGAGAAATGCGCACACAACACCAGGGAGCATGTGAGGACTGGAGGAGGGCCCGCTGATGAGAGGCCACTGACCGAACACGAGGAAAGGGCCCTGGAACTGGCTGGCGGACCTGAGGACCGGGAGGTTGCTGATGCAGAGGTCGGGGGCGTACTAGCAAGTGAGCCACCGACAGCCCATCCCCATATCCCCCCTCCCCTATTTCCCCCTCCCCCATATCACCTGATCACTGTCTGCGTGTCTAACCATGCATGCTTCATTGTGTATCGCAGGAGCAAACGTCGAGGCACCCATCCCCGCAGATGCAGACCGCGCGCAGGATGCCCCTCGGAGGCCACGGGAGACGGAGAGACCCGGACCCTCCGGCATGCGACGCCCGCAGGATGCCCCTCGGAGGCCACGGAAGACGGAGAGACCCGGACCCTCCGGCATGCGACGCCTGCAGGATGCCCCTCGCACACCACGGGAGACAGAGAGACCCGGACCCTCTGGCATGCGACGCCCGCAGGATGCCCCTCGCACACCACGGGAGACGGAGAGACCCGGAACCTCCAGCATGCGACGCCCGCAGGATGTCCCTTGGAGACCACGGGAGACGGAGAGACCTGGAGCAACAGGGAGACGACGCCCCCGTCACGTGCGGGTGCGACGACGCAGGCGTGTGCCACCCAGCAACGAGAGGGGCAGTCACAGACCCCCGTCACAGCCGAGCCAGGACACCACTACCCAGGACACCCCTAACCAGGACACCCCTACCCGGGACACCCCTACCCGGGACAGCACTACCCAGGAAGACGAAATACCGGACAGTGACACAGAGTGGATGGGTGGAGACGAACCCCCACCCCAAAGTGCCATGGACTCAGAGTGGGACGAAGAGCACGACACAACGCCACTGCTGTCACCAACACCCTCCACCATCGCAGAAACACTCACGTCGGTTGGGCACTTTAGTGATGAGGCGTCTGGTACACTCACTGGTGCGCACAACACAGCCGTCCAGGTACAGCAGGTGGAGGTAGGAGCAGCAGAGGGGCCAGGCGGTCGGAGGGCAGCCCAGCCCAAGCGAACATCTGCCGCCCAGATGGATCCCGGGTTCCTGGAGTTACCACACCCACACATAGATCCGATGCAACCACCGACCTGGAGACGAGCGAAGAGGGTGACGGCCGGCTTGCAGCGGCTGCAGTCGCAGGTGGAGGAGTCCACCCGCGTCCAGGAGCTGGGAGTGGTGCCGGCCATACGTACCACCCAGGCCGACACCGCACGGGTGGCGTCCGCGGTGGAGGCAATGGGTGCGACGGTGTCAGACATGGGGAACGGTTTGCGAGGCCTGGGGCTTTCCGTGCAGGCGGCGTCTGTGGCCCAGGACATGGCTGCCCCCTTCCGTCCCAGGTGCATCGGGTGGGCAACGGGCAGGACAGGCTGGCAGATCGCCATCCCAGTCGCTCGGGCCGCAGCCTGGCCCATCTAGGCCATTACGCCCCAGGAAACGGCCGCCAAAGGGATCCCGCGTCAGAGGGCAGGAATCACAGGAGTCCACCTCCAGTTCGGCTGTACCGTCTGGGGAACCACGTAGACGTAGTCAAAGGGCCCGTAAGGCCAAACAATTAGACACTGAGTAAGTTGGCACGGGTGCAGGGCACAGATGAGTTTTAGGGGCTAGGGCACGTGCATGAACTCCTTTGGTTATTAAAGTCAATGTTACACCTACAGAAGCTGCCTTTGTGCTCTGTCCAAAGCGTGCGGGGGTGTCATGTACGTTGAGCGCAAGTGCTTGTGTGTGAGGGGTAGTCTTACCTCCGCCCCAGGTGAGTCTGCCCCTTCCCCCTGGCCCGCCATCAACATCCCCCCGGGCAGAGGACGGGACCGTGCGCTGCAGAGTCACAGCCGCATGCAGGGATGGTCCGGGTGGATGGTGGTACTGTGGCCATGGGTCAGACATAGTCCGACGATGTGGAGCCAGGAGCTCATCGCAGAGCGGGTTGTCATCACCCTCCATGGCCTGCAATAGACACGCGTCCACCCGCAACTGTGTGAGCCCGGCCGTTGTGCCGCAGGTGGATCGGCAATGGGGGGGGTGGTGTGCATGCGGGTGGGGTGGGTGGGGTTGGGGAGGGGGGTGAGGGTGCTGGGTGGGTGGATGGGTGGGGGGTGTGGGTGGTCAGCTGTTGCCATGGTGTGCAGTCTGTGGCCGTACTACCCGATTCCCACGCCCATCTAGTCAGCGAAGCGGGCGGCTATCAGCCTGTCCCATGCCCGCTGGCCCAGCCGGTAACGGTGGACAGCCACCCGCCTGTGTCTACCCCGTCTGCCCTGACCATTGCCCCCATCCCCCTCATCTGGGGAGGACTGCGCCTCTTCCTGCTGCTCCTCCACTCCGCCCTCCTCTGCCTGCGGCACATCGCCCCTCTGCTGGGCTATGTTGTGCAGGACGCAGCACACCATAATGATGCGGCCGACCCTATCTGACCGATACTGGAGGGCGCCCCCAGAGAGGTCCAGGCACCTGAAACGCATCTTCAGCACGCCAAAGCACCTCTCTATCACTCCCTTGTCGCTACATGGGCATCATTGTAGCGGTTCTCCGCCTCATTGCATGGCCTCCGTATTGGCGTCATCAGCCACGATCGCAATGGGTAGCCCCTGTCGCCCAGCAACCAGCACCTCAGCCGGGGATGGCGTCCCTCGTACATGCCGGTGATGGATGACCGCGACAACACGTATGCGTCGTGTACACTGCCCGGGTAACGGGCGCAGACGTGCAGGATCATCATGCGGTGTTCGCAGACCACCTGTATGTTCATCGAATAGGTCCCCTTCCTATTGGTGAACACGGCCCTGTTATCTGCAGGTGGCCGCACGGCGACATGCATCCCATCAATCGCGCCCTGGACCATGGGGAACCCAGCCACGGCAGAGAAGCCCACAGCCCGGGCATCTTGGCTGGCCCGGTCCACAGGGAAGCGGATGTAGTGGTGCGCCATGGCATATAAGGCATCTGTCACTGCCCGGATGCACCGATGCACCGATGTCTGCGATATGCCGATCAGGTCCCCACTCGGTGCCTGGAATGACCCCGTTGCATAAAAGTTCAGGGCCACCGTAACCTTGACGGACACGGGGAGAGGGTGTCCCCCGCCAGTGCCACGCGGTGACAGGTGTGCCAGCAGGTGGCAGATGTGTGCCACGGTTTCCCGCCTCATCCGGAGTCTCCTCCTGCATTCCAGGTCCGTGAGGTCCTGGTATGACTGCCGGGGCCGGTACACACGGGGCGCACTCGGGTGCCTCCATTGCAGTGGGGCCGCGACGTCCTCCTCCCCCTCCTCGTCCTGTCAGTCAGGTGTCCCTCCAGCCTGGGCGGCTGCCGCCTGCCCCTCTGCGGCAGCCTGCGCCGCCTCTCCTGCACGCTCTTCCTCCTCCTCCTCATCCAGGGCAACATAGACATTAGCGGCTGCCGCCACGGCGGCCAACATCGCTGGATGATCGGAAAACATGACGGCCTGGTTAGGGGGTGGGGGGGGGGGGGGGAAACAACGACATGTCATCATTACCCATACCCCCTCCTTCCCCCAGCCAGGTGGCATGGACCGCATGGGTCCAACTGTTGGAGGCTGGCACCTGGCCAGGTGGACCAACTCACTTGCCCTCGCATCCCCCTCCCCGGCAAGGGCCCCCCATCCTCCTCCCCGGCAGGGACCCCACACCCTCCCCGGCACGGACCGCCCCCCCCTCATCCCCCTCCCCGGCACGGACCCCATCCTCCTCCCCGGCACGGACCCCATCCTCCTCCCAGGCACGGACCCCCCCTCCCCATCCCCCTCCCCGGCACGGGCCCCCCATCCTCCTCCCCGGCACGGACCCCATCCTCCATCCCCCTCCCCGGCACGGACCCACCCCCATCCCCCTCCCCGGCACGGACCCCATCCTCCTCCCCGGCACGGTGCCCCCCCTCCCCGGCACGGGCCCCCCATCCTCCTCCCCTGCACAGGCCCCCCACCCTCTTCCCCGGCACGGACCCCCCCCCCATCCCCCTCCCCGGCACGGACCCCCCCCATCCCCCTCCCCGGCACGGGCCCCCATCCTCCTCCCCGGCACGGACCCCCCCCCATCCCCCTCCCGGCACGGGCCCCCCCATCCTGCTCCCCGGCACGGCCCCCCCCCATCCCCCTCCCCGGCACGGACCCCCCCCATCCCCCTCCCCGGCACGGACCCCATCCTCCTCCCCGGCACGGACCCCATCCTGCTCCCCGGCACGGACCCTCCCATCCCCCTCCCCGGCACTGAACCCCTCCCGGCACTCCCCCGGAGCCCAGCCCACTCTAACCACCCACCCCCCCGCCGCACACACACACACACACACAACCCTAGACACACCTCTCCCCACACATTCAGACTGCGGCCACGCCATCGCCTGCCCAGCGGCCAACCCCCCAGGCCGTCACTCACCTCCACGCTGGTCGGCGTGAACCTGGAGCACAGGTTGACGCCGATTAAAAGGTTTGATTTACGTCGACGTGACCCGTCATCACGTCGACGGGACTTCGGCCCATCCGTACGGGAGAATATCGGCAGGCCCAAAATCGGCTGCCTTGCGCAGACCCGTGACATTCTCCGACGTCTGCGGCGCCATTAACGCCCCGCCGACTTTTCTCCCTTCGGAGACTTCGGCAACCGGCGGGGGCGGGATTCACGGCGGCCAACGGCCATTCTCCGACCCGCTGGGGTTCAGAGAATGACGCCCCTGATGCCTGAAACTTAATTCATTTTGCTGTGATTGCTAGAACAGTTGTTACTCACGAACAAGCTCATTGGTAATTTTTAATGTCAGTTGAATGTCTTCTGAGCACTTCAATGATGCTAGACCTTCAACCTTCATAAATAATGTTGTCTGAGCTTCATATGATTTATTTTCATGTCAATTGCTTGCCAATGGTGTCATCTGATCACTATTACTATCAGTGAAATTCCTCAGATGGGCTTCCTGTTGGATTCCCGCCCCTAGCACGGTGGCATTGTGGATAGCACAATTGCTTCACAGCTCCAGGGTCCCAGGTTCGATTCCGGCTTGGGTCACTGTCTGTGCGGATTCTGCACATCCTCCCCGTGTGTGCGTGGGTTTCCTCCGGGTGCTCCGGTTTTCTCCCACAGTCCAAAGATGTGCAGGTTAGGTGGATTGGCCATGATCAATTGCCCTTAGTGTCCAAAATTGCCCTTAGTGTTGGGTGGGGTTCCTGGGTTATGGGGATAGGGTGGGGGTGTTGACCTTGGATAGGGTGCTCTTTCCAAGAGCCGGTGCAGACTCGATGGGCCGAATGACCTCCTTCTGCACTGTAAATTCTATGATACCTCTCAGAGATTTTACATTGGGACGGTCAAGGCCTCAGTCTGTCCACCCGCTCTTGCCCCAACTGAAGCCCTTAAGTGGCAAGAGGCATTCGGTGGTACAAGGGAAGCCCAAACATAATTATGTTCAGGCCTCAGGTGGTGAAAATGAGGGGCATGGCTCCATTAGCAGCCCCCTATTAACATCAAGTGCTCCCCCTTAAGGTCCGATAACCACAGGAACCCCTCCACCCCACCACACCCCACCCCCCCCCCCCCAGGCCTTTCTGCCGACACCCCAATCCGCTCCCGTCCAAACCCCCAGACCTCCCCTAAATTCCCTGCCCTGAGACCCCCTAGACTCCTGATCCTAGAATCCTGGAACTTAAGCTCTGAGGTATGCTTCTAGTCCCAGTCCTAACACGCGTGCGGGCGTCGGGACGGCGTGGCGGGACACACGCGGCGCCCCGGCGATTCTCCCACCCGGCCTTGGGCGGGGCGGGGGGGTGGGGGGGTGGGGGGAGAGAATTCCGCCCCCAGTTCTTATAGTATCTGACTGTGAACCATCTAGTGTTGAAATGACTGTACTACATTTAAATACATTGATCATGTATATTAACATCTGAATATCACTACAACTACCTCAGACTCTGGAAATGCCCCCCAGTGCCTCCAAAGAAAAGCACTCTGAATACTCAAGGGGTTTGGGAAAAATAAATAAAACAGGAAACATTGAGAGCACGCAGCAGATCAGACAGGATCTGGGTAATGGATTAACATTTTGGAGTGTGACTCTCTTTCAGCAGTGAGAAGTTAAAGTGATGGACATTGTACCCCAGAGGTGTTTGCCATATTCTGCTCCCTTTTTGTCCCTTTCCCTATTTGACTAGTAAAACTGTCATCGTGGTCTGCAGCAACGTTTAGGTTGATCAGGACGTTGCCAGTGCTGTGTCTACAGGACTTGGGGAGCATTGTTTTTGGAATGTGTTTACCACATTGACCTTCTCATCTACCGATAGCCAGCTGAATACAAGTGAAGGGCGTGGAGCAGTTTTGCTTTGAAATAGTATCAAATGTCAAACTAGATTAATACTGTAAATACCTCCAGCCTCCATCCACCCCCCCCCTCCCCCCCCCCCCCCTCCCCCCCTCCCCCCCTCGGAGCTATATTCCAGTGAGAACTGCGAGCAATAGGCCAGGCAGCACTGTCCGCTGAGCCACCAAATTAGACGTAAGTATTTGCATGAACAAAACAATTGAAATGTATATCATCTTGTCAGAGTTGGACAGACAGAATTAGCAGGTTGCCAGTGATTTAGTAGCATAATGCATTCAGTATGCCCCTTGATTCAGCTGTACAGAGAGGCTCCTCTTCTCTCTACCCCCCCCCCCCCCCACCCCCCCCCCCCCACATACACACACACATATCTCCCTTTGTCACACTTTGACTAATTCTCACTTTCCTCATTTAGATAATAACCCGATTGAATAGATTATCCGGCCATTTTGTATGAACCTGATTGTTCGTTGAAATCAACAGCAAAATAAACATTTTGAGTCTTCCGGATCTTCGGAGATAGATGTGGCTCAGATTTCTGCTCCTGGGTCGGGTGTAGAGAGACACGAGAATTTCTGGTTCTGTGAATCTAATCTTTAAAAATGGTTGCCTGCAGTTTTGGGGTGGGGGGTGTACGGTGGGTGTGGCCTGGATTAGACATTGGCCGCTCCATTCTCAGAATGCATCCGAAAGCTACTGTGTGTAGATGGAAGGCTGATCTCCGTACTCCGGCACTTCGTTCAATTAAATAAAAAACGATTCAAACAAAAAACAGTCCTCCAGCCCTCACCCCTCACCCATCCACACAGTTCCCATAACCCATCCATGCCAAACTAAGCCACCTCACGCCTGACCCCCCATAGCCCTCATACCCTCATGCCACCTGATGCCCCCATCCATGCCCCTCTACACACACCCCTGGCCTTTCATGCCCTCTATGACCCCAAACTCCCTTGGGCCTTTGTAGATCCTGCGTCAACTTAGTGCCAATTCATGTCGAGCCATGCCCTCCACCCATCACCTTTTGCTTTTACCCCTCCATGCCAACTCACCTCGTGTCCTTTGACAGTTCTTTGACAGCTTCAGCAGCTTTGACAGTTCTTTGACAGCTTTTCCAGGACTTTGATAGTTCTTTTTACAGTTCTTTGAGAGCTTGGACAGTTTCAATGAGTTATTCACAATTTACACATAAGCATGTTTATTTTTAACAACCCTAAAGGGCACCTTACCTCTCCAAAAAGGGTGGCTTTCCTCTTCAAAATGTGTGCTAGCACCATAGTTATAATAATATAGTTATAATATAGTATTTACTGGTGTCACAAGTAGGCTTACATTAACACTGCAATGAAGTAACTGTGAAAAGCCCCTAGTCGCCAGACTCTGGCGCCTGTTGGGATACACTGAGGGAGAATTTAGAATGTCCAATTCACCTAACAAGTATGTCTTTCGGGACTTATGGGAGGAAACCAGAGCACCCAGAGGAAGCCCACCCAGACACGAGGAGAACGTGCAGACCTCAGCACAGACAGTGACCCAAGCTGGGAATCGAACCGGGGTCCCTGGCGCTGTGAAGCAATGGTGCTAACCACTGTGCTACCGTGCCTCCCAGATACAAAGGGGCACCTTACCTCTCTGAAGGGGCACCCTTCACTCAGTTCAGCTCTTAATGGAGGTAGCTGGTGATGTAAATGGCCAGCTGTCCCTGTAACGTGCACACCCTCAAACCACAGCCCAAATACAGTCCCTCCCCAACAAAACTAGAAAGAATCATTGAAGAATCCTAGACTCCCTACAGTGCAGAAGACGACCATTCGGCCCATCGGGTTTGCACCGACCCTTCGAATGAGCACCCTGTCCACTCCCCCTGAATCTCGTAACCTAACCTGCACATCCCTAGACACTAAGAGGCAATTTATCATGGTCAATCCGCCTAACACGCACATCTTTGGACTGTGGGAGGAAACCGGAGCACCCGGAGGAAACTCATGTAGACACGGGAGAAAGTGCAAACTCCACACAGGCAGTCACCCAAGGCCTGAATTGAACTTGGTCCCTGGCGATGTGAGGTAGCAGTGCTAAGCACTGTGCGGGGGGGAGCTAGGATTTCTGGGCTGGCTGCCATTTTGATTACGACAGAGAGGCTCTCTGTTTTAGTGAAAATTGGGGCCATAGTTTCTTTGTGTCTCTCGCAAGTGAAACCTGAAATAGAAGTATTACGTCTTCATTGCTATCATGTCTACAAGTGGCCTAGTGAACCTTTTAGCGCCAAATACTCCTTTTCCTCACATTCATTTGGAACTCATTAAAGCACAACTAATCCAGGACTTGAACATAGCTCCCCTGTGTGAGTACGTTCTTCTAATAGCTCTCTTATTCTTCTCTCGGCATCTTGATTCTTATTTTCTCTCTCTCCTTCATCATCGCTACTCTGGTCAAAGTTCCTCTGAACCTTCTTGTCTTATTTCTCCTGGGCTCTAAAAGTGTTCTCCCACATCGCAAATGTCTGATGAGCCGAAATAAAAGGCTCATTACATTAACTCTTACATAATCACAAACTCTGGAACCCCGTAGAGCCACAGAATTCCTACAGTGCAGAAGGTGGCCATTCGACCCATAGAGTCTGCACCGATACTCTGAAAGAGCACCCTACGTAGGCCTACCCTCTCACCCTATCCCCATAATCCCACGTAACTTGCATATCTTTGGACACTAAGGGGCAATTTAGCACGGCCAATCCACCCAACCCACACATTTTTGGGCTGTGGGAGAAAACCGGAGCACGTGGAAGAAACCCATGCAGACATGGGGTGAAAGTGTAAACTGCATACAGTCACCCAAGGCCAGAATTGAACCCAGGTCCTTACGTGCCATGAGGAAACAGTGCTAACCACTGTGCCACAGTGGCACCCTTTCCTCCTCAATGAGTTGATTCTTACTCCAGGTAACCTTAGGGGACTTGACAGGGTGGATGGTGAGAGCTTGTTTCCCCATCTTCCATCGGGCAGGAGATACAGAAGTCTGAGAACACGCACGAACAGACTCAAAAACATCTTTTCCCCGCTGTTTTTAAAGACTCCTAAATGACCCTCTCATAGACTGACCTCATTAACACTACACCCTGTATGCTTCATCCGATGCCAGTGCTTATGTAGTTACATTGTATATCTTGTGTTGCCCTCTTATGTATTTTCTTTATTCCCTCTTCTTCCCATGTACTTAATGATCTGTTCAGCTGCTCGCAAAAAAATACTTTTCACTGTACCTCGGTACACGTGACAAGAAACAAATCCAACCCAGTCCAATCCAATCCCTTGGAGGATGATGAGGAATTTCTTCTCTCAGTGGGTCGTGAACCTATGGAATTCATTACCACAGACGGCTGTGGAAGCTGGGTCATTAGGTATGTTCAAGGCTGAAATAGACAGATTTTTAAACAGTAAAGGGTTTATACCTAACCTCTGCACCCCCAGATGGATCCCCTCAATAGATATACATCTGGCCAAACCTCTTGTAAAGTTAGCGACGTGACGTCACATTGGCGACGTATGAATATTTAATGAAGGGAATCATGTAGCGGATGGCCTGTTAATAATATTTATGCATTAAAATCTCTTCGAATGGGATTCACGCTTTTTGTGGGCTTCAACCTCATTGCATCGCTGCCGAGAGGCGGGAAAAATCAGGAAACGTGATCTCTCTGGAAAGAATCACGTTCCCAATTCTCTCTGTATTTTCCACCCGTGTCGCCAATCCTGCTCGCGGCGAGTGCGGGCTCAAAATAGTCCCCGTTTTCATGATTGAAGATTGGGTGAGATTAAATTTGATAGAGGGGTGGTCAAAATCACGAGGTGCCTATACACAGAGAGAAGCTGCAGCCTTTCACAAAAAGGACAGCCCAAAGATGCGCAGTTAGGAAGGGTTATGGGGTGGTGGGGGGGTTGTGGTGGGGGCTGCTGGTGGGAGTGGGCTTAGGTAGGGTGCTCTTTCAGAGGTTCGGTCCAGACCCGATGGGCCGAATGGCCTCCTTCTGCACTGTAGGAATTCAATGATTCTAAGGTTCGAGTACCACAGGACACTGAATTAAGGCGATTAAAAAAAGAACCAATGGTGACAGGAGGAAAAATTATTTTAAGCGGCGAGAGGTTAGGATCAGGAATGCACTGCCTGAGAATTAGCAGATACTATCGTGGCTTTCAAAATAGAATTGAATAACCACCTGAAGAGAAAAATAAAAGTGCAGGGGTTTGGAAAAGGGTGGGTGAGTGAGGCCAACTGAGTTGTTCTTGCAGGGAGCCGCAGAGACGCACAAGGGACTGGGAACATCCTTCCATGTTGTGATCATTCCTTTATTTGATTGAAGTATTAAAGTTGGCTGCTGCAGAGAGGGAAGAAAGCCCTGCTTCCGACAATGGTATTTTTGGATAGCAGGCCTTTGTGCCAACGGGCCTGTAAACCAGATGAGGAATTAGGACAAATCATTCCACACTTTAAACTCCAGTCAAATGTTTTCTGTTTTTTTATTTGGCAAATTGGAATTGACACAAAGCAGGAGCCACTGTGCAAGGTTAGAAATCCCATTTTATTCATCATCTCCTGGCATTTTTTTTTCATGCCTGTGCTTTGTTCTCATATGAGAACATTTAGTGTTACGCTTCTGTCGAGTGTAAGGTTGGAAAATAAAATAGCAAAACCACTTATATGTAAAACCAATAAATGTAAAATGTACGACAGAAAATGAGCATTGAGCCTATAAATAGTTTTACAAGCAAGGATAAAATAAAAATAAATGTGATTATGGATCCATGTAAACTCCAGTGTGATGCGAATAAGTTAGAAAAACAATCGGCGGGATTCTCCGTGCCTGCAACTAAGCGTTGGCACCGATGCAGGATTTGTGGAGCTCCACGACAGCAAAACTTGAGGCAGACCTGGATCGATTTGGCTATTGTTGCGGGACTAGCACCGGCACCATGTGGAACACAATTGATTCCAATGAGAAATGGTGCCAGATTCACCGGGTTCGAGATTGACACTCAGGAGGTTGACAAGTTGCAGCCGCGTATATACACTTTAATCCCCACACACATCATCCCAGACAACGAGATGGCAGCAAGGAGGGCGACACCATGTTTCATGGCCGCGAGCTGGAGACCCTCTTGGATATGGTGGAGGAGAGGTGAGTGACCCTGTACCCTTGCCTGGGAAGGAGACTGCCTGCCGCTGCGGTGTGCCGTGCTTGGGCTTGGGTGGCAGAGGGAGTCAGCGCAGTAAGTAACACCGTGTGGACCGGTCAGCAATGCCTGAAGAAACAGCACGGCCTCCTCACGGCAGCCAGGGTGAGTAGG
The DNA here is from genome assembly GCF_047496885.1 of Scyliorhinus torazame. Lineage (NCBI taxonomy): Eukaryota > Metazoa > Chordata > Chondrichthyes > Carcharhiniformes > Scyliorhinidae > Scyliorhinus > Scyliorhinus torazame. The sequence goes on along the minus strand of NC_092708.1, from coordinate 370,451,190 downwards.
CCCCTGGCACTAACCCAACCCCCCACCTTCCCTTCCCCAACCTCTCTCCCCACCCCCCTCACCCGGATGATGAATGGACACCCACCCTGCACATGTCAGCATCCATACTGGCCACCATGACCGGGTGCACTGGCTACTGAGGCCACCAGTTACCCACCCCCTGGGCTGCTTTGCACTGTCTAACACTGTCACTTTCTGTTTCCACCCCGCCCTTCCCCACCCAGGGGAAGGTCACTCATAACCGCCAGGAGCGGGTGAAAGCTGGAGGGGGACCACCAGAACTGTGGCTCCTCACCATGGCTGTGCAGGGTGTCCTGGACGTGGTCGATGGTTCGGAGGAAGAGAGATCGCCAGGGTGGTAGTCGGCCATGCCCTGACGCCGAACGGTGGTGTTTTACAACTGAAAACACGGCCACCGATCCTTCGTCTGGTGGGGGGCTAGCAGGCAGGCAGTGTAGAGCACCGTCTCTAGCTGCGGATATGGCCGGGGAATTGCTGGGTCCCCGGCCACGGACGGACCCGACCTGCCAAATGTGCAGGATGCAGGATTATTTTAAGGCTCGCCACACCCGGACCGCCCCTCCCCAGCATCCCCAGCCCATGCCAAAGCCCCCCTGCCCATTGATCAGCTCTCCCCCAACTGTGGCGGTGTTGGACTCAATCTGTACGCTGCCATGCCGAGTTCCCGAAAGAAAATAGCATGAGTGACCCATGCCGTCGGGAACTTGGCCCGTCGGGGAGGAGCATCAGAGCATCGGAGGGAGGGCCTCAGGTAACGTCCTGAGGCTGTCCATACGGCGTGTGGCGTATTCCTAAAGTACGCCGTTTTCGAGGGGGAGGAGCATCGCAAAAGCAACACCGCCCCTGATTTCGCCACCAACGTGGATTCTCTGATTGAACGCGATTTCGCCGTCGGAGACTGGAGAATACTGCCCCCTATCACCGGAAGTGGAGACAGGAGTCAGGGAAGGGAAAGGAAGAGACAAAAATGGACCGTGTGAAAGTGAGGGAAGGGTAGAAGTATGAAGCAAAGTTGCGTCCAGAGCTCTGGACAGGAAAGGGGGACGGCGCCCTGGCTTTCGCCTTACTGATCACTTCATCTTAGAATCATACAATTTACAGTGCAGAAGGAGGCCGTTCGGCCCACCGAGTCTGCACTGGCTCTTTGAAAGAGCACCCTACCCAAGCCCACACCTCCACCCTATCCCCATAACCCAGTAACCCCACCCAACACTAAGGGTAATTTTGGATACTAAGGGCAATTTAGCATGGCCAATCCACCTAACCTGCACATCTTTGGACTGTGGGAGGAAACTGGAGCACCCGGATGAAACCCACGCACACACGGGGAGAATGTGCAGACTCCGCACAGTCAGTGACCCAAGCCAGGAATCGAACCGGGGACCCTGGAGCTGTGAAGCAATTGTGCTAACCAACATGCTACCGTGCTGCCCATACTTCTGCTAGGTTGGAATCCCGCAGCATCACCCAGCGCCTTGCAATGGCTCTCTGATCAGGCCGGGGTCCTAAGACTGGAGAAAATAAAATTTATTATAAGGTGGTCCGAGGAGATAAAAAAGTTCCCAAGCCTCTTCACAGACCTGTTTGCAATCGGCAGCTAACTGGTAGGTGGGGTGGAGGAGGGGGAACAGCTAGGAAAGGGGGGAGGGAGTGGATAGAAAGGTGGGGGGCAGGGAACGCTATCTGGATGAAAGGGAGCCTGTAAACGGCAGAGAAGGAACGGGGAGGGGGGCCACTCACAGGAGGGGACACAAGCCCCTTCCACACAGGCCAAACCGGGAAGACGGACCTGGCCCGACCTTCCTCGCGAACTCAAGGGGGAATCGGACATCTCCCCACCACCCGCCCGCCACCAGCAAAACAAAGCCAATCTGTAAATGAGGTGAAGGGTCCTCGCAATGAATGTAAACATGTGGGTAAAGCTGAGTGTAACTCTTGCCCTAAGCATTAAGAGTCGCAGTAAGAACCGTTCAAGAAATTGTATAATACACATGAACACTGATGTAAATAATGTGGAACAGAATTGGAACCCCTGTCACAGACACGGTGACAGATTGGGGCTCATGTGTTATTGTTACTATTGTGTTGATTATTACCATTGATGTTCCTGTATTTTTTTTCTGCAAAGCTCTGTTGTAAATGCAAAATGTCAATAAAAATATTTATTAAAAAAATATGAAGGAAAGTTGATGACATTTTCCAATTTTGGGCAAGAACAATGATAGCTCTGATACTGTCTTCAATTTACCTGAGAAATTGGGGAGGATCTAGGGGACCTCAGTATAAATGGGGCACGTTCCGCACATCCCTCAAACAGGCAGCTATAGCTGGAACCCAGGTGAGTTGCCCTAACATTTCCTTTTATTTAGAGGAAATGGGTGATGTCAAAGCAGGTAGAGAAATGGATTGAAAGGTGGTTGGATCTTTGATCAAGGAAGAAACAGCGAGCTCTCAGGCTGTCCAGTGGGGATCGGAGGTATGGAGAGATTGGATGTTCACGGTGAAAAGGAGATGGTTACTGTCTGCAAACTGCTAACGCGGTGGAGGCTGCCAGAAGAGATGTGGGTATAGGTGGGAAGAGACCGGACAAGAGGGGAGAAGAAAATAGGGTCAAAATAAGAAGAAATCTTGGAACAATAACAGGCCAAAATGATGGGCTGACCACCCTGTTTGTATAACATGGAAAGGAGCAAGAATGGACTGCTCAGGATTTGTGGGGCGTGAAAGTTTGTGGTCGTGGAATGTTGAACTCCAGATCTCGGGAACGATGGATTGATGTTAGATGGTACGGTAATTGTCCAGGGGGAAGTGGACAATGCGTCAGAAAGTTGGGCATCAGCAACTACTCGATATAGATGAGTTTGCCAAACAACAATAGAGCCATTCCTATCAGCAGGTTTGATGATAATATTAGGGTGGTACCTGGGTAAAAGGATTTCTGCAAATTCAGAGGGAAACACAGCAGATTAAACGAGGCAGTGCCAAAGTGCCCATGTACCAGAGGAAGCGCTAGGGTGCCAGCTACCCTGTCCTCGACCACACGGGGGTCCATAATGGCCTGGGAGAACCTCTCCACAGCAACCCCACCCCCCAGGTGCTATTGTGATTGATCCATGTTTCCAGAAACCAATACTACACGCCACCTTGGCGAGGTCTCCCAGGCATGGCCGTTAGGTCCCGGGCTCGGGGGAATCCCGTGAACGTATATTTAAGGGAGCCATATGGCAGGTTATGAAAGGAGCCATATGAATGGAAGTTTTATTTTTGCTTTGCCGTCTTTGATAGAATCACGGAGCGGGATTGTCCGGCCACGTTCGCCCGGCGACCAGAGAATCCTGCCTGAGGTCAATGGATTTTTCCATTGTCGACATCACACCTGTGGCCTTCTTGCGGCGGGCGGGGCGGAAGAATCCAGCCCACAGTTTCTGTGACCGCTGCCCAGTCAATAATTATAAAAATCTTTATTGGTGTCACAAGAGAGCTTACATTAACACTGCGATGTAACACTGCAATGTAATGTAACTCTGGCGCCTGTTCGGGTCCACTGAGGGAGAATTCAGAATGTCTAATTCACCTAACAAGCACGTCTTTCGGGACTTTGTGGGAGGAAACCGGAGCACCCGGAGGAAACCCCACATACACGGGGAGAACATGCAGACTCCACACAGTGATCCAAGTGGGAATCGAACCCGGGTCCCTGGCGCTGTGAAGCAACAGTGCTAACCATTGTGCTACCGTGCTGCCCAGTCCAACGGGATAACTTCATTGTGGGGATCCATTTATCTATTTTCTATCCAAGTTCTGTGGTGCAATTGAAACTGTTGCACCTCCTCTGCACATTGAGTGCTGGTTATAAAATTCCTCTGCGCGGGGGTTGGAAAAGGTACGAGCTTTGTTTATGAAGTGTAGCATTTTCAGTTGAGGAGGGTGTAGGTGGTGATCATAAAATGTGGTCTTAGCTGGGTATGGTAGATGGTTACATGCATTTGTGCCAATCTGAGATCAAGTCCAAAATTGTTTAAATGCTCACTTGCTCAATTACTTTCTTTTCCGTCCTCGCCCATTACAGAAAGCAGTGCTCCCACAAGGAAAGGTGGACAGATTATTTCCAGTGTAAAATAAATCCTTTAGTTCACAATGGGTTAATGTTTGATACTTATAAGTAAGAGTCTGACCCGACCAAAACAAACTGATTGGAGGAAAGAGATGAGGGGTAATGAAACATAAAGATGCATAAAGGAGACAACCTGCCTGCTAAAAGCTGACCAAGCATTCTGACTGAGAGAGTCCTCTTAATTGCTAATAATTCTACCTTCCTTCATTTTCGCTTGTACTTTTGCCCTCTGATTCAATTGCTAGTTACAGAGAAGTACAAGAAAGACATGCAGTTTGCCACAATCTGACTATTGTTTAGTCTAGAGTTGTCACATGTCTGAACATGCCTAATACAACTATTTTACTGGCCAAGTTCTTCCGATACATTAACTTCATCTGTTTATTCTTGGTATTGTTGAGCAAAGTGACCTTGGAAAGGATAGTCCACAACCTTGCGAGCTGGTCTCTTAACTTTTTAAAAGGTTTCAATTTTAAAGCCTCATTCTGCTGTTCCCCAACTAACATGTTGGGTGCGATTCTCCACTCCCACTCCGGTTGGGAGAATCGCCTGGGCCGGCAACATTTCCGGGGACGCCGGTCCGACGCCCTCCCGCGATTCTCCCAAGCGGCGGGAACGGCCCGGTTGAGTTTCGCGGGCCGCAGGCCGGAGAATCGCCGGAGACACCGAAAATGGCGATTCTCCGGCACCCTCGCTATTCTGAGGCCCGGATGGGCCGAGCGGCCAGGCCAAAACGGCGGGTTCCCCCCGGCGCCGTCCACACCTGGTCGCTGCAGTCGTGGGCGTTGCGTGAACGCCGGGGGGGGGGGGCGGCCTGCGGGGGGGGCGAGGGGGAATCCTGCACCGGGCTTCACCTGGAATGTGGGGTGGCCCGCGATCGGTGCCCACCGATCGTCGGGCCGTCCTCTCTGAAGGAGGACCTCCTTCCTTCCGCGGCCCCGCAAGATCCGTCCCCCATCTTCTTGCGGGGCGGATTTAGAGAGGACGACAACCACGCATGCGCGGGTTGGCGCCGGCCAGCCCACGCATGCGCGGATGACGCCCGTTATGCGGCGCCGGCCGCGTCATCTATGTGGCGCCGCTTTTACACGGGCGACAAGGCCTGGCGCGTGTAGATGACACGGCCCCGATCCTGGCCCATTGTCAGGGCCTGAATCGGTCGGGACCGGGGCCGTTCCGCGCCGTTGTGAACCTCGACGGTGTTCACGACGGCGCGGCCACTTCGGCGTGGGAGTGGAGAATCCCGCCCGTTACCTTTCTTTCCCTCAGGAATGAAATGCAATGGGAATTGGCCTGCTGGTGAGCACTGAGACGGACCCCGGTGTCAGAACAGCGAGGCCCAACATTAGGCCTTGATGCACGATCAATTGTACAAAGTCTCAGGTTGGATACAACTGTGGCTTTATTGCAGTAAGATGTGTGGCGTCCCACAGCAGCTGGCGAAATGGCTGCTGAATAGAGCACACGCATATTTATACTCCTCCTACTGGGCGGAGCCAGGAGGCAGGGGCTACCGGCGAACCTGTAGTACAGGTTCTACCTTACATCACCTAATACAGGTGTAACAGTGGTTTACCACAGGCCTCAAGCCTTCTCTGTACTTGAGCTGGTAGCTCGTCGGCGAAGAGGTTTCAACTGCATGCAATTGCATTCTGGGAAAGGCAGAGAAGATTGGGAGAGATGGCAAGAAGTGGGGAGAGCTGGAGGTGAGGGGTGGAGGGGGGAGGGGAAGAAGTGAGTCGGGGCACCAATCCAGCAAGAGAGCAGTTCTGGAGGTAAAGTTTAATCTCCTGTGAGTAACAGGAGTCAAATCATCGTCCATTGTTTCTTTTTTCAATCGTTGAATGCTTTTGTTTCGTTGTAAAAATATTTGAGGTGGAAGAGGACAAAAAGGCTGTTGCACTGTCACATCTCCCTGTCACAGTAAGTGAAATTATAGTCAAATTTCACACATGCAATTAGCTTTAATTCACATTCATGAGAACAACACAAATATAGGACATAACACATTATAACTAAGAACCTCGCAAAAGAAAACTTCCAATCAAAAATAGGCAGTGAATCAACTGCTGACAATAGTAAGAAGCTGAAGGAAAACCATTCAAATGACACTAATATACATTTCTGATCACCAGTATTGTCTCGCCACACCCAGTCACTAAGATGGCCTGAGATACATCACCTCAAAAAAATTATGGGTAAGTGTATATGGACTTTTCTTTCCTTCTTTATTCTTTCAGGGGATTTGGGCATCACTGGGGAAGGCCAGAATTTTTTGCCCAGCCCTTACTGCGTTTTAAGACCATTTCAAAGCCAACTAGACAAGGTCTGGATGGAAGATTTCCTTCCCTAAAGGGCTATGGTGAAGCAGGTGTGTGTTTACAGGAATCAATGGTAGCTTCACCATTACCGAGACGAGCTTTGTATTCCAGATTTATTAGTTGAATTTAAATTCCACCGGCTGCCATGGTGGGATTTGAACCCATGTTCCCCAGAGCATAGACTTGACATTAACATTATGCCACCACCTTCCACCTGCCATTAAGAAGTTAATATGGACAGTAGAAAGAGTTTGGGAGGTTGTGGGAGGTCGAAGGGGCCTGGGAAAGACATGGAATGGGGCAGGAAGGTGTGGCATGAAGATTTACCCAATTCATTCTGGGAACGAAGGATTGAAGATGATCTCCCCACCTAGAGACCAATTGAGGCCTTTAAGTGGCCACTGAAAAGCTTCCTTCATGGCCATTGGTATTCAACCAGTGGTGGTCGGGAGCCATGCCATGTGGGCAAACAGTCTGATACAGGTGAGCCCGAGCAGGCATTTCTGGCGGCAAGGTGGCACGGTAGTTAGCACTGCTGCCTCACAGCACCTGGGACCCGGTTTCGATTCCGACCTCGGGTGACTCTCTGTGTGGAGTTTGTACTTTCTCCCCGTGTCTGCGTGGGTTTCCTCCGGCTGCTCCAGTTTCCTTCCACAGTCCAAAGATGTGCAGGTTAGGTCGATTGGCTATGCTAAATTGTCCCTAGGTGGGGTTATGGGGATATTGGGAGGTTTGGGCCTGGGTAGGGTGTTCTTTCAGAGGGCCGGTACAGACTCGATCGGCCGAATGGCCTCCTTCTGCACTGTAGGGATTCCATGATTAGTGGCGGGGCGGCAGAAGTGGAGGGGCGGCAGGAGTAGTGGGGCACATTGAGAGGTGCACCTCCATCTTGAGAATTCTATGCCTAAACAAGCAACTACCTGCAGCAATGGAGGGACCTATGGGATGGGTTCCCATGCCCTTCAGAAGGAACCCTCCTTCCCCTCCGTGGAGCCTCCCCGATTGCTCCCATCGATCGTGTCTGGCTCTAGTGATGATCCTTCACTTGGGTCCCACTGCAGTACAGGCTGTGGCCACTGCTCCCAGTGGAGCTGTTAGCATTGTAGAGCTGTCTGCGTCTGATTGACCAGCAGCACTGAGTGGCAGGGCTTCCCCCAGCACCAGAACGCATGGTGGGAAATTGCTCAGCAGAGGGCAGTAGAGCGGAGCTGCTGATTGGCTGTTGCGGGGAGCTATGCATACGCTGTTGTGCTCACCCTAACTTGAAGGTGTACCTGAGCAAGAGACCCTAGCTGTTCAAGTGAAGACAAGCATCCAGCAGAGGGCAGTAGAGTGGAGCCGCTGATTGGCTGTTGCGGGGAAATTTGCATACGCTGTTGTGCTCACCCTAACTTGAAGGTGTACCTGAGCAAGAAACCCTAGCTGTTCAAGTGAAGACAAACATCCAGCAGAGGGCAGTAGAGCAGAGCTGCTGATTGGCTGTTGTGGGGGAAATTTGCATACGCCGTTGTGCTCACCCTAACTTGAAGGTGGTTGGTGGAGGAGCTGTTGTCAAGTGACACTTAAACCCGAAACACTTCTTCAGTGTTTCCCTCCCTACCCCCTCCTCTAACCAAAAAAAAAATACCAACCGCTGTAAAGATCAAGAGGAAGGCTCGAGGGCAGGTAGAAGTAGAAAGAAGTTGAACCGTGATGTCACGGCCTGCAGGTAAGGGATTGGCTGGTGACTGGTAAGTAGTTTTTCTTTTATTTTCCCTCAGGTGTTATTGTGCGGGGCGCAGTGGTTGCTGAGTGAGTGCTAGCTGAGAAGGGGAGTGAATAACAGGTAAGCTCTTTCTTTCTTTTTCTTTTCTGATCTAGAGGGAATGGCAGGGAAGGTCGTGCAATGTTACTCCTGCAGAATGTTTGAGGTGAGGGACGCCGTCAGTGTCCCTGCTGATTTCATCTGTGGGAAGTGCACCCATCTCCAGCTCGTCAGAAACCGCGTTGGGAACTGGAGCTGGATGAACTTCGGATCATTTGGGGGGCAGAGGTGGTCATAGATAGAAGCTTCAGGAATGTAGTTATTCCGAAGAATAAAGATAGATGGGTGACGGTGAGAGGGGCTGGGAGGAAGCAGTCAGTACAGGGATCCCCTGTGGTCGTTCCCCTTAGTAACAAGTATACCGCTTTGGATACTGTTGGGGAGGACAACTTTCCAGGGGTAAGCCATGGGGTACAGGTCTCTGACACAGAGTCTGTCCCTGTTGCTCAGAAGGGAAGGGGGAGAGGAGTAGAGCATTAGTCATTGGAGACACCATAGTTAGGGGGATAGATAGGAGATTCTGTGGGAACGAGAGAGACTCGCGGTTGGTGTGTTGCCTCCCAGGTGCCAGGGTGCGTGATGTCTCGGATCGTGTTTTCGGGATCCTTAAGGGGGAGGGGGAGCAGCCCCAAGTCGTGGTCCACATAGGTACCAACGACATAGGTAGGAAAAGGGATAGGGATGTAAGGAAGGAATTCAGGGAGCTAGGGTGGAAACTTAGATCTAGGACAAACAGAGTTATTATCTCTGGGTTGTTACCCATGCCACGTGATAGCAAGACGAGGAATAGGGAGAGAGAGTAGTTGAACACGTGGCTACAGGGATGGTGCGGGAGGGAGGGTTTCAGATTTCTGGATAATTGGGGCTCATTTTGGGTTCGGTGGGACCTCTACAAACGGGATGGCCTACACCTGGACCAGAGGGGTACCAATATCCTGGGGGGGGGGGGGAAATTTGCGAATGCGCTTCAGGAGGGTTTAAACTAGTTCAGCAGGGGCTTGGAGACCCGAATTGTAGCTCCAGTATACAGGAGGTTGAGAGTAGTGAGGTCATGAGTAAGGTTTCAAAGTTGAAGGAGTGTACCGGCAGGCAGGAAGGTGGTTTAAAGTGTGCCTTCTTCAATGCCAGGAGCATCCGGAATAAGGTGGGTGAACTTGCGCCATGGGTTGGTACCTGGGACTTCGATGTTGTGGCCATTTCGGAGACATGGATAGAGCAGGGACAGGAATGGTTGTTGCAGGTGCTGGGGTTTAGATATTTCAGTAAGCGCAGGGAAGATGGTAAAAGAGGGGGAGGGGTGGCATTGTTAGTCAAGTACAGTATTATGGTGGCAGAAAGGACGTTTGATGAGGACTCGTCTACTGAGATAGTATGGGCTGAGGTTAGAAACAGGAAAGGAGAGGTCACACTGTTAGGGGTTTTCTATAGGCCTCCAAAAAGTTCCAGAGATGTAGAGGAACGGATTGCAAAGATCATAAGAGCGAAAGCAACAGGGTAGTTGTTATGGGGGACTTTAACTTTCCAAATATTGACTGGAAACGCTATAGTTCGAGTACTGTAGATGGGTCCATTTTTGTCCAATGTGTGCAGGAGGGTTTCCTGACACAGTATGTAGATAGGCCAATGAGAGGCGAGGCCATATTGGATTTGGTACTGGGTAATGAACCAGGACAGGTGTTAGATTTGGAGGTAGGTGAGCACTTTGGTGATAGCGACCACAATTCGATTACGTTTACTTTAGTGATGGAAAGGGATAGGTATATACCGCAGGGCAAGAGTTATGTCTGGGGAAAAGGCAATTATGATGCGATGAGGCAAGACTTAGGATGCATCGGATGGAGAGGAAAACTGCAGGGGATGGGCACAAAGGAAATGTGGAGCTTGTTCAAGGAACAGCTACTGCATGTCCTTGATAAGTATGTACCTGTCAGGCAGGGAGGAAGTGGTCGAGCAAGGGAACCGTGGTTTACTAAAGCAGTCAAAACACTTGTCAAGAGGAAGGAGGAGGCTTATGTAAAGATGAGACACGAAGGTTCAGTTAGGGCGCTCGAGTGTTACAAGTTAGCTAGGAAGGAGCTAAAGAGAGAGCTAAGAAGAGCCAGGAGGGGACATGAGAAGTCTTTGGCAGGTAGGATCAAGGATAACCCTAAAGCTTTCCATAGATATGTCAGGAATAAACGAATGACTAGGGTAAGAGTAGGGCCAGTCAAGGACAGTAGTGGGACGTTGTGCTTGGAGTCCGAGGAGGTAGGAGAGGTGCTAAATGAATATTTTTCGTCAGTATTCACACAGGAAAAAGACAATGTTGTCGAGGAGAATACTGAGATTCAGGCTACTAGACTAGAAGGGCTTGAGGTTCATAAGGAGGCGGTGTTAGCAATTCTGGAAAGTGTGAAAATAGATAAGTCCCCTGAGCTGTATGGGATTTAGCCTTGGATTCTCTGGGAACCTAGGGAGGAGGTTGCTGAGCCTTTGGCTTTGATCTTTAAGTCATCTTTGTCGACAGGAATAGTGCCAGAAGACTGGAGGATAGCAAATGTTGTCCCCTTGTTCAAGAAGGGGAGTAGAGACAACCCCGGTAACTATAGACCAGTGAGCCTTACTTCTGTTGTGGGCAAAATCTTGGAAAAGTTTATAAGAGATAGGATGTATAATCATCTGGAAAGGAATAATTTGATTAGAGATAGTCAACACGGTTTTGTGAAGGGTAGGTCGTGCCTCACAAACCTTATTGAGTTCTTTGAGAAGGTGACCAAACAGGTGGATGAGGGTAAAGCAGTTGATGTGGTGTATATGGATTTCAGTAAAGCATTTGATAAGGTTCCCCATAGTAGGCTACTGCAGAAAATACGGAGGCATGGGATTCAGGGTGACTTAGCAGTTTGGATCAGAGATTGGCTAGCTGGAAGAAGACAAAGGGTGGTGGTTGATGGGAAATGTTCAAACTGGAGTCCAGTTACTAGTGGTGTACCACAAGGATCTGTTTTGGGGCCACTGCTGTTTGTCATTTTTATAAATGACCTGGAGGAGGGCATAGAAGGATGGGTGAGTAAATTTGCAGATGACACTAAAGTCGGTGGAGTTGTGGACAGTGCGGACGGATGTTACAAGTTACAGAGGGACATAGATAAGCTGCAGCGCTGGGCTGAGAGGTGGCAAATGGAGTTTCATGCAGAAAAGTGTGAGGTGATTCATTTTGGAATGAATAACAGGAAGACAGTGTACCTGGCTAATGGTAAGATTCTTGGCAGTGTGGATGAGCAGAGAGATCTCGGTGTCCATGTACATAGATCCCTGAAAGTTGCCACCCAGGTTGAGAGGGTTGTTAAGAAGGTGTACAGTGTGTTAGCTTTTATTGGTAGAGGGATTGAGTTTCGGAGCCATGAGGTCATGTTGCAGCTGTACAAAACTCTGGTGCGGCTGCATTTGGAGTATTGTGTGCAATTCTGGTCGCCGCATTATAGTAGGATGTGGAAGGATATAGTAGGGTCGGAGAATCGCCGGGGGCTGGCGTGAATCCCGCCCCCGCCGGTTGCCGAATTCTCCGGCACCGGATATTCGGCGGGGGCAGGAATCACGCCACGCCGGTTGGCGGGCCCCACCCCGCGATTCTCCGGCCCGGATGGGCCGAAGTCCCGCCGCTAAAATGCGTGTCCCGCCGGCATAGATTAAACCACCTACCTTACCGGCGGGACAAGGCAGCAGCGAGCAGGCTCCGGGGTCCTGGGGGGGGGGGCGCGGGACGGAAATTCGTCCGGCGCGGGCCTAGCCCCTTAAAGTTGGGGCTCGGCCCCCAAAGTTGCGGAGCAGTCCGCAGCTTTGGGCGGCGCGATGCCCGACTGATTTGCGCCATTTTGGGCGCTAGTCGGCGGACATCGCGCCGATACCGGAGAATCTCGCCCCAGATGAGAAAAGGCTGAGTGACTTGAGGCTGTTTTCGTTAGAGAGAAGGTTAAGAGGTGACTTAATTGAGGCATACAAGATGATCAGAGGATTGGATAGGGTGGACAGTGAGAGCCTTTTTCCTCGGATGGTGATGTCTAGCACGAGGGGACATAGCTTTAAATTGAGGGGAGATAGATATAAGACAGATGTCAGAGGTAGGTTCTTTCTCAGAGAGCAGTAAGGGTGTGGAATGCCCTGCCTGCAACAGTAGTGGACTCGCCAACACTCAGGGCATTTAAATGGTCATTGGATAGACATATGGACGATAAGGGAATAGTGTAAATGGGCTTTAGAGTGGTTTCACAGGTCGGCGCAACATCGAGGGCTGAAGGGCCTGTACTGCGCTGTAATGTTCTATGTTCTATGGTGGAGCCTGAGCCTTGATAGCAGCCCACTGGCCATCTAATTGGGATATAATCTCAGTGCAACGTCTGGAAATGGCTGTGCAGGGTTTGCCACAGGCTCTTCAGTTGGTGGGCTGACCCATTGTCCTGACCACTAAATTCCGTCCACAGAAACCGTTCACACTGTCAATTAAGCCTTCCTCCATTAAACTGAATATACAGCGAGCGATAATGGGACTGAAATTATTTTCCCAGATATTAAAAGAAAGAAGGTAAACATTTGCATTCATATAGTACTTTTTCCTGACCACCAAATGCCTCAGAGCACTTTACAGCCAAATAAACCCTATTGAAGTCTCGGCAGTTCTGAAATGTAGGAATTGTTCAGGACAGAGGTAATGTGTCAAATCTCTGTCTGCTCCAGGGTTTCTGATGAGCAAGTGCTGCATGGGGGCAACGTCTTGTGAATTTGAGGATGGATTCTTACTGTCCTGGTGTTGGCATGACATCATTACAATTGCTAATGTGAAGATCATTCCAGATGGTGCGCGCGCACACTCAAATGCATTTATAGACAGCACACACGCATGCATGCATGGACAAACACACACATGCATACAGACACATACACACAAACACATGCACACAAACACACACTCATACACATCCACCTCCAGTCTCAAAGTTTCACAGCCTGACATATTGGTGAAAGTTTGAAAAGCTGCCATAGTTTGGTATTTTATGTTGATGGTTGAAAAAGTCCCCATCACTGCAGCTCATTTCAAGCTGAAGGGGACAACTGAAATCCAAAACGACAAGACATGTCGCCTTTTTGGGTCAGGCAGTTCAGTGGTTCCCAATTAAATGATGGTTCGGGCCTTAAAATTCTGCAGCCTCTCCACTGCCAGAGCGGGTGGGCACCATTCACTTTCCATTTCTCCATTGCCCAAAGGTATGCCTTCCTGGCTAGCCGAACTCCTGGGTCAGTTTGATCAGCTTTCTGACATGGGCAATCAATTCTTTTAAGAGTTGAAGATATTTTCACTCACTTTTGTCATCAGGGAGCCTGGGGCCATTCAAGGACATTTTGGATAAGTGCCTCCCCAGTTATCGCCAGCTCTGCTAATGGGGGGGGGGGGGGGGGGGGTGTTGGGGCCTGGAGCACGGAGGGTGTGAGTCTGTGGATTTGGAACTTGGCCCACTCCATTGAACTTGCATCAGCAAAATGTTGTGCCTCAATGCCATCCTCAAACTGACAGACTACACCGACAATTGTTGTCAGGTCTTCCCCAGGACTTGCATGCATTTGATCTTGTGAAAAACAAACTGCGACGCTATTCCTTTACTGTGGTAAACACTGTCATGATATTTAGGTGAACATCACAGCACATACATACATACATAATGATGGACAGATCAACGGACCAATCAACACACACAACACGACAGCCAATCACAGACAAGAGCATACACAGTACAAAACAGGGAACACGACACTTCCTGGGCACTCGAGCAGGAGACGGCTCAGGACACAGACCTCATTGCCAGCCACTCAGACATTCACCATGTGCTGAGTACCAGAGTTTACTATGTTAATAGTTGATTGAAATAAAACTGTGTTGTACCATTCGCACCCGTGTTGGTTCGTCTGTGTATCAGAGTACCCAACACTTCAAACATCACTGGTAACACACTACGCATATTACGGTACTGCCACTGTACTACAGGTAACATGGTAAATCCCAGCCTGCTGGCTCCTCCCAGCAGGCGATGTATAAAAGTGTATGCTCTCCTGCGCTGCTTCCATTCTGTGCAATAAACATTACAACATCTTGTGCAATAAAGCCTCAATAGTTTCACTATTTTCATCTCGTGGTCATTGATGGTACATCATTTACATTGAGCACCGGTGAGGTACAGCTGCCCATTTCCCATTCAGAGCTAAAACCCCGTTTAAAAAGGTTTGTTAGGAGTCACTAGCTTTCAGAGCGCAGCTCCTTCATCAGGAGACTCACCTTGAGGAAGGAGCTGCGCTCCGAAAGCTGATGACTCCAAACAAACCTGTTGGGCTTCAGCCTGGTCTTGTACGACTTCTTACTGTGCCCACCCAGTCCAGCGCCGGCATCTCCACATCCTGTTTAAAACGTCAGAACGCGAATCAGAAAACGGTGAAAGGATACAGCGGCCCGTTCCACAACTTGACGTGCCTGATGAAAGGCCTTACACTGGAATCATTGACTCCTGCTTTCTCTTTCTGAGCCTGTTCCGTATTCCCGACCGTTTCTCCTCCTAATCTGGGTTAAGAAGTACTGTCCATGTTGACTTCCGACGATGAGGCTCGCTGGATTCTACCGCTGGCAGATATTCGTTGCTCGGTTCCGGCCCAGTTAAAATGGGGGGGGGAAGAAATAGACCAAGTTCAGCATTTACACTGACAGCAGGGCTGCAAAATAAATCCAGCCCCTTACCCGTGCACCTCCCCCACTCCACCACAAACCCCCCCCCCCGCCCCCCCAACTCTTCCCCTCCCCCCACAGTAGAACACAAAACAATTTTATTTAGAAAGAAAATCCCTTTTTCTCTGCAACGTTGTCAATTCATAATATTGAGTTTTGGCTCGCAATGCAATCTCAGACCCTCAGAGTCATTACAAGGAAGATTAATTCCTAGCATGTTTGTAAATATAATTTGTTCCTCCCAGTCCGAAGGCCTGAGTTAAGCACTTTAGGTATCGGGCTGCTGAGCTAACATCTGTCAGAGACCAGGGAGCTCAACACAGGGAGTGAACCAAACCATTGGACTCCATGCATGGTGGTTAATTGCAGTCTTGGCAGGTAGCTAGGTTTACAAATCTTTTGTAGAAACTAATATCTCTGCTCCACACAATTTTCCTCTGAGCATACCTATTAACAGCTCAGAGGCCATCTGAGTTTCCTTTTCAAGTTTTGCCACTAGCTGTGCAGCCTGTTTAGCTTTTACAAGATGTTGCTGGAAACTTGCTGCTGGCAAAACAGTTCCTGTGAAACAAGAAAACGCTTAATTTTTTTCATATTGCTTAAAAATGGAACGTTTTACCTGCTGACGTGACTCATCCTGAAAGCAGTACATGCCGCGGAATTAATAATTAGTATTTTGCATCTATCCAGGCACTGCGTCGAGCCTGGAACAATCTTCAGCATTTGCCTCCCCCCGCCCCACCCTGGACATCCCTCCCCCTCTCCTGCGCCCTCTAACTCAACCTGGGTCTGCAGTCTCAACCTGGGGCCTGCGGCACCTCAGCACATTACCTGAGACGTTTTACTCAGGTAAAAGTCCGAATAAAATTGAGTGTGGCAAAGCACCCCATGGTGCCTCACGATGGGTAGAAAAGGAGCAGATGCCGGACCTTTCTGTCACGTGCAGTCAGGAGAGCTACACGAAAGCTGGATAAAAGAGATCCGCTTTGAGACGGTTTCGAAAGGTGGGTTGATGGTGGTTTTTGAGGAGAGAGCTGGATTGAGGAAACAGACAGTCCCACCAGTGGCAGAATGGAGGGAGAGAGAAAATTACATGTGGAAAAGAGAGAAGAAAACATTTAATATTTAAGAAGCACCTTTCCTGACCTCAGGACACCACAAAGTGCTTTACAGACAACAAGGTACTTTTGCAGTCTTGTTGTAGTGTGGGTGAAAGAGGCCCTTGGAGTGTTTAATTGTTCTGTCTTTGCTTGCATGAGTCTGTTTACTTTTGAAGCTCACTCTGCTTGATTTGTTAAGCCTGGTGTGGACTCAGGGTAAGGTAAACAATCATACAATCATAGAATTTACAGTGCAGAAGGAGGCCATTCGGCCCATCGAGTCTGCACCGGCCCTTGGAAAGAGCACCCCATCCAAGCCCACACACCCACCCAATCTCCGTAACCCAGTCGCCCCACCTACAAAGCTGCAGAAAGAGCTGAAAGCTAGAGTTGAAGCATGAAGTACACATTTTGAAGCACTGCAAATGAAACCTGTTACACACAGAACCTTGTCTCATCTCTGCACTGGCCTGAGATGTATCAAATGTACGACAGCCATGATCAAAGGATTAATATGGAAGGAGGTGGAAAACCTGAGAAGTTTGCCAAAGGGTTAAGAGGGGGATTTGTAAACAGGGACAAGAATTTTAAATTCCATTCGTTCTCTGAGACAGATTAGGAAGGAACCGGGGGCGGGGGGGGGGGGGGGGGGGGGGGGGTGGTAGAGTTCGGTGCAAGGCAGGTTGCAGGCAATGGACATTTTGAATATTCTGAATTTTGTGGCAAATGGTGTTACAGGATAGGGGTTGGGTGGGGAGGGGGGGTGCAGTGGTGAGAAGCCCAGATGAGGATTTGGGGGAGAACCCAAGGTGACGATTTGTTGAAGAAAGCCAACATTCCTGTTGCAAAGATTCAAACAGAGCATGGGCTGGATTCCTCGGCGGCAGGATCCTCTGCTTCGCCGGCAACGCACGCATGCCCGCTGATTTCCCAACAAACCCCATTGGCCGGCTGCCAGGACGGAGGTTCGCGTTGCCGGCGCGGGTGTGCCATACCTGAAAACGCGTGCGGCAGTACAGATAATCCCGTCCCATATGTTTAGAATGTATGGCCAGGTAGAAAGGATGACACAACCTCTTGATGGGTTATAGGATGTCAAATGATTCATCGATACATAGGTCATAGGTAAAGAAGGCCTTGATTGTGTGGCAGTGAATGTTCTTACCAGGATCTTGCCAATAAGGTGGTAGTGAATAAGGCAAAATTGGTGGACAGGAAATTATTCCACTTGGTATCGGGGAATGAGCTTGGTGGGATGGAAGTTAGGGAGGAGGGAGTTAAGCTTTCTCTTCTGGTAGAGTCAGCAACAAGTGCTACAGTGGGCTCTGCGGAGGATAGAAACGTGAAACAGGGGTGCCTGTTGCTCACCAGGAGGAGACTCAAGAGTAGGACAGAAGCTGGATACACTTTGATGAGCAGCTCACCACCTAATAGCTTCCATATCACCTACAAGCTAAAATCAGAAGTGCAGTGGAATGCCTACCATTCACACAACAAAACAACCAAGGAACACCATCCAGGGCAGGGCAGTTTGTTGGATAAGTGTCCTTGCCTTTGGGCTCAATAACTATCCCTTCCATTAGTGGTGCACTTTGACTGCAATAACTACTATCTACATGAAGCTGTGTAGCAAACTCCTGCCCCCCTAATCTTAAGAACCAAGAAGGATGAGAGCAGCAATACTATGGGAAAGCAGTTAGTCTCAGGTTCTCCTCACACCGTCCAGACTTGGAAACATTACTGTTCCATCACCATTGCTACAATTCTCCAGGTACCATCGTTGTTGAAACACTGTCATCACAAAGGCTGCCACAGTTCAAGAAGGTCCACCCACATCCTCTCAGGGAAACTAGGCATGGGTGATAAACCCGTCCTTGCCCTCATCATTTACATCCAAAGAATTGAAAGAATAAATCAATACCGTACGTTATTAAAGAGAAAGATGGTTCTGGTGCAATTTTGGAAGTCGTCCTGCTTCTGGAATTGGATCAAGGTTCCCCAGCTCAGGGCTCACCCAAGAGCCTAACTTCAAACAGTCTTCTCAGTTTTGCTGCCAGGTTAATCTGTACTGCAGGTGACCGCCAAACTCTTCTTTGCCATGTGCAATTTACATATCGGAGAAGTGTGAGCCAAATTAGTTTTTGTTACCTCTGTAACGCAGGGGGTGAGGATTCTACTTCAACCTGCTGTCTCGCCTGGTGAAGTGATTGGGTGCAAAGTTACAGGCCTGCAAGCACAGAATTGGAATTTCCTCCCCTTGATTTCCGTTTCAAAACACCAAGCACAAAAGGCAAGCCCCTAACGTGTCTGTCACACTCGGAGCATCGCATTTCAAAGTGTCAAAAGAGGGAAAAAAAATGAGGCTGTTATTTCAAGCTGCTTCCTTCTGACTTGGAGCCAAAAATGTACTAGCACCTGCCCATCTGAAAAATTCCCTCGCCAATGGCAATTACCCTCTAATTGACCTCTCGTTAAGCCTATTTTAAACACAGTTCCACGTTGCACTGTCTAAAGCTCCTGTTAATTTATCTGGCTATATACCGTGCTCCAGGAGAGCCACCCGTAATAAAATTTGTAAAAATGTGGAGACAATGCTGCAAAGTTGTCCCGCGCCTCGTGAATTTGCTTTCGGGAAGGTTCTGGCAAATGAACTCTGCCTTTATCCTCGTTTCTTTCACGCGTGCAAGAAGAAAGTGACTTGCCTTGTCCCAGGTAATTCATTGAGATGGTTAGAATGAGTGCAAGTTTTATCTATTCCATATTTGTTATGTTCTGTTTTAAGTATACTACATAATGGGCCCTATATTCAGAGGAGTTGTAATTTTACCGCCTAAATTACACTTTCCTATCATTTTTCTTCAGCTAAGCAGACACTGCATCATACTCATTGTTAATGAATTCCAATTGTTCTATAAATCCCTACAGTTTGATATGCAGCAGAAGTTATATGGCAGATTTGTGACCAAGTATTTCTCTTACAAAGTGGTAGTATTAAACTGTATTCAAAAAAAATGCCTTAATTGCACACATTCAGTACTCAAAAAAACTGATTTAACATCATCACTTGCCTTAATCTAGTTTATTATACCCTTTAATTTTTGACTTTATTGGTGATTTACTGCATGGGTGGTAATGCTTAATACTTGTGATTAATTCACCACCCACAATTCAATTTCGTAGCAATAATAGCCAATGTATATTTAAGGTTTAAAGCACAATTTTTGCAGAGAGGATTTCTGCAGAAGGATAACCCTGTCCCCTTTTCACATCAGATTGAGCCACATGATCTGGGTTTTGTGGGATCATTCTGCTTTAGTTTGGTATTCTGTTGTTTCGGTTTGGGTCTCACAATATTATGTTCTTCACTGTGAGATCTATCGACCATGAGTTGAGATGGCCAAAGATCTTAAAGGCCAGTTGGCAGGTCAGGCAGAATGTGGTACACTCAGCGCAGAGAGCAATTCCGACAGGAGCAATGGGCCGAGGTTGTGTGAAGACCAATAAACGGAGAAGGTTATACTGAGGACAGAAAGATAATGATACGGGTTAAAGGGCAGATGTGTAGAAAGTGGAGGCGCAAAGACCGGCATTGTACAGAAGGAAAATCAATACATAAAGCGAGGCTCCAGGGACACAGACAGACACGGACCTCAGGACATTTAAAAATACAGAAGTCAATCCACAGACTAGGGTTGAGGTAGACAGGTGCAGAGTCTGTTATAGGAAAATAGGGAGACCGGGTCAAGTGAAAGACAGGAGTCGAGACAATAAGAAGCAAGGGGACTAGGAAAAATAGAGATTAAAATGAGAGCCAAAAAAAGGTGCAGCGTGACAGGAAAATAAGAAAATAAAGAGCTCTGAAAAACAATTCGGATAAATACAGTCAGTCAGAGAAATGTAATGATATCAGGGCATCTATTGCAATAATAGCCTTTGGTGGCTGAAAGACGTCAGCCCATACTGTCTACTCCTGACCCCCTCCTGACCTTGTTGGGACAGTCATTGTCTGGACAGGGTCATCCATATTGGGTGTCATTCTGGTGGCATATTGGGTGCCCTTTGGAGAAAAGTGGGCAAGAAATGTGGTGCTGACTAAGCACTAGCTAGCCAGTGAGGAAATGTCGGTGGTCTTTGCCCAGCCAGCCTGCATCACAATTCTCGTGCTGCCAGCATTTTGAAGGGAGACCAAGCCCAGACACAGGCCTGCACCCCTAAGGTGGTCTCACTTTCATTGTTCGAATGTCCTGGATGCCAAGTTCACCGTGGGTAGAGAAGCTGAGAATGAAGAAATTCCTGGTGTGCGAGCCTGCTCCCCCTTTACCCTGCCCCCTCTAATGCTAAAAGCCATGTTTGGAACAGATATTGGTTCCACCCCAAATACATACTAATTGAGGTTCAACAGACTGGACTGTAACTTGACATATTTGGGTCCAGCATGACATTGTGCCTCTTTGGTATACACCTTGTTGACCCATTCCAGGCTTATGGTCCTGGCGATGTTAATATTTTGAGCCAAACTTATTATCCTGGGGATCTGGTTCAAATCGAGCCGAGATGTATGGGATGCCTGTTTATTTAATGATGTAATTGTTTTGGCCATTATCAATGTCGATCAATGTCGATCCCAGAGGCAGAAAGAGTGAGGGGATGGGTAAACAAACCCAATCCAGAGTGGGCGTGGGAGGAGGAGGCCTCCTGCAAGGGGATGACCCTCCGGGCCTTGGCTACAGTAGCACTCCCAGCCCCCTCGGCAAAATACACATCAAGCCCAGTTGTAGCGGCCACACTGAAAACATGGGCCCAATTAAGACAGCACTTTGGGCTGACTAGGATGTCCCCCATGGCTCCCATCTGCAGCAATCACAAATTTCCCCCAGTCACGCTAGACACTACCTTCAGGAAATGGAGACGGGACGGGGGCACACTGACAGTTTGGGACTTTTACGTAGGGCACAGACTGGCGACACTGGACAAACTGACGGAGGAATGGGAACTGCCGACAGGACAGGAAATGAGACGCCTGCAAATAAAGCACTTCCTCTGCAAAGAGACAGTAGGATACCCCGGGGCCCCTAAGACTACATTATTAGAGGACATGATAAATACAGACAGTAAAGAAGGGGGACTCTGTGGGAAAATGTATCGACAGCTACTGGACTGAGCCCAAACACCACTGGAAGAGACCAGGTGGAAATGGGAGGACGAACTGGGGACAGAAGTGGGGTGGGGACTCTGGAGCGAAGCACTGAGCAGGGCCAACTCCACTTCCTCTTGCGCAAGGCTCAGCCTCATGCAGTTCAACATGGTGCACAGAGCACACCTGACCAGAACCCGAATGAGCAGGTTCTTCCCAGAGGTGGAGGATAAATGTAAACAGAGGGGCCAGAGGGGCCCGGCCAACCACACCCACATTCATGGCTTGTCCCAAACTTGCTGGGTTCTGGACAGCCTTCTCCGAGGCAATGTCCAAGGTTGTGGGGGTGAGGGTGAAGCCATGCCCAAAATCTTCAGTATATCAGAGCAATGAGAGCTACACATGGGGAAGAGGGCCGGTGCCTTAGTTTTCGCTTCCCTAATCACACGCCGAAAGATCCTGCTCGGCTGGCGATCAGCAGCTCCACCCACAGCTGCAGACTGGCTTGCTCCACCTGGAGAAGATTAAGTATGACATCTGAGGGTCGGAGGGAGGCTTCCTAAATGCATGGGGACACTTTGTCGGCCTGTTTCAGAACCTGTTCGAGGCCAGCAACAACGATTAGATGGCGAAATGGGAAAGTTAGAAAGAAAAGGGAGAGGAAAAAGAAAAATAAAGATGGTGGGGGGGTGGGGGGGGGGGGGGGGGGGGACCATAGGAATGCACAACACGAGGGGAGGGGGGGGGAAATAAGAAAAGGCTGGAGAGACACAAACGGGACAACGCAGGAGGGAGGGGGGTAACATTCCCCACCCACCCCCAATTACAGAGGAAACACAGCCGAAGGTGATGTGGGAAGAAAAGAAAGGGGGAGGGAACTGACCAGGCGGGATATAAGGGGGGGGTGGGAGGAGGGGGGCAGGGAAGGGCGGGCTGGGGTTGGGGGGGGGGGGAGATCACATGCCGAGCCTGATAGCGACAGAATGTAAATAGGGGAACTCAAGGGAAGGAAAAGACAAACCTCGCTGCATTGTACAGCGAATAAGCACGGACAGCAATGTGCATAATTGTTTATAAATTTTGAAAATGTCATTAAAAAGTTTTTTTTAAAATATAGATCCGGGATGATATGGATTTTTATTAATTTTGCAATCACATTCAGGCTAATATGGCAAATAGAAACTGTGATTTGCCGAGTTGATCTCTATTGAAATTTGACACTTTGAGGCATATAGCTGGGGTCATGCAGAAAGAGCTGTATTTTCATTTAACCGGGAAGAGCTTGATGCTGAAAGCAGGTACCAAAACGGAATGTTTTCTGTTCTTCATAACACCAATGTTCGTCACCTTGATGAGCAAAACGATGCGCGCAAAGAAAGAAAGGTTCAAATAAGGCAACAAAGGCTTTTCTATTCTCTCGTGGGACGTGAGTATCGCTGGTAATGCCAGCATTTGTTGCCCATCCCTAATTGCCCTCGAGAAGGTGGTAGTTAGTCGCGTTCTTGAACTGCTGTCGTTCATCGGACGATGGCCACCCAGAATGCACTTGACTTTGAGAAATACAATGACCAAAAACACGCTGACATTAGATTTGGGCAGAAGGAGATTGCCTGGAAAAAGTGCAGTGACAGAAGTTTATGTGTGTTTCAGGTTCAGAACGGGATCTTACACTACTGTGTAAACTACTGCCGGGAAGTGACACAGCTCAGTCAGATTCAAAGACATCCGCATGACCACTAGGGTGGGACAACGGCTATTTGATATAAAAAATATAAAATCTGTGAACAACATATTTATCAACCTGAAGTAGAAAGTTCAATATCCCTCAACGGTGAGTGACAAAGAATAAAATCCCCAGCAAAAATGACAGCCATCTCACGAGCCCTACACCTGCTCATGTATCTTCCTACAGAAAGGGAAACTCTCAGTGAGAGACAATTTATCCATTGTGCACTGCTTGACTGAGTTGCGTCGATATTACAATGTGGCTGACCTTCTAGAACAGTAAGATTTGGTTGTAATTATCGATGGAACCGAATTTTGAATACAGGTTTTTATTTATTTATTTGCAGGATGTGGACATCGCTGGCTGGGAACTCATTTATTGCCCATCCCTAATTGCCCCTAATTGAAGATGGTGGTGAGCCACCTTCTTGAACTCTGCAGTCCATGTGGTGTAGGTCCATTCACAGTGCTGTTAAGGACAGTGCTCCAGGATTATGGCCCAGCAACAGTGAGAAAACGGCGATATATTTCCAAGTCAGGGTGATGTGTGGTTTGGAGGGAAAGTTGGATGGGGAACTTCAAAATCACTGTTCACTAATTTATGGTATGGATTCCATACTCTCAGAAGAATAATTCAGTTTTATACAGATAGTTTTTGATTGAAGTTTAACATTGACACACAACCTTACATCTTTAAGCTGATTATAGTTTACCCTTCCTAAGCTGGTGTAAACGTAGTGGGGTAGATCTTAACTGTGCAATAGTGTAAACTGAGTAATAGTGAAATAGTGAGTTGGCAGGCAGTTTTCCCCTTCTACGACGGAAATAAAAATCAGGTGGGATGACAGGCTAATTGATGATTTTACACAATGGCACAGAGTGAAGATCCCATGCTGCTTAAAATTGAAGTACATTTTAGGAAATCAAGATGCAGTTCTCAATATTATCAATGAAGACAGCAAATGAGCATGTCGTCATGCCTTAAGATGAAAGACTGCAGCTTCTTGCTGTCAGGTGGTAGTTAGTGCGGAGAACATCCATGCAAAAAAAAATGTTCTCGTCCCAAGTCGAACAATTCCTGAGAGGAAAGGAGAGGAAAAGTGGAAAGCGAGCCGCCCCTGGGGCCTGAATTTAGTCAAAGGAACGTTACCAGCTTTCGAGGTGTAGGTCAACTGCCCATATTCTCACATAGGAAACGATGCATTCAGTCAAGGAAGATCGAAAGAGAGAGGGAGAGAGAATAAGTGAGAAAGCAAGTCATTTTATTGACCTCATTTAGACCTATTGTGAATGCTTCAAGACAGGTTCAGACTCGTTTTTAAATCATTTGGAAATGTTTATTGAAGGGAGAAGCAGTAGCTTTGTAGATATGCACTTTAATATTAGATCTTGAAGCATTTGCTCTTCATAAGCAAATTCGAGAAAATCACACGCAATAATGTTTGAAATTCAAAAATTGGCCCAGTTACGATACTTCAGATCAGCACATTTGTTGTCATAGTAACAGACACAATCAGCTTGTGACCTTTGAGACCAAATAGGTAAAAGATTGGATGGATGGCCAAGCAAGTAAAATGAAGGGGTTGGATGAAAGACTGTGTGATATGGATCTTGGGCACTCCAGCATTCAGTGCGCAGGCTAAAATATCACATCCAAGAACAAACCGATCAATGCAGGCTTTTTACAGCTTCAAAGAGATCTCATTAATGCTCGGAAGGTGCCTGCACTTGTGCCCTGACGACCTATTGGGAGCAGTCTGAGCAAGCATCCAGTTCAATATTTATGCGGTGGAACAAGAGATGCTGGGATCTTCAAGAAGCACGGCAAGTTTCTGTACAAGTCAGACATACAAAATGAGAGAGGGAAAACACAATGCTCCCGCATGACAGAAAATCCGAGTAACAAATGTACTGATAAAACGGTGTCATTACAGTGTGTTGACGTACTGAGGTTTCTTGATACAAATATATTTGTGACCAAGTTTGATGAAGGCAATAGTGGGGAGATGATATCTTGCCCGAGATCTCCAAGGTGGAGGGATTGAATCCCAAAGCTTCAGGCATCTTGGAAACCTGCACATTAGAGTAAGGCTTACTGCCTTGCTCTTATATGCAGATTTGCCAAAAACTGATTCCGCCCATTGTTGGCGGGATTATCCTTGCAACGTCTCGCGAGATTGCGTTCAATCTCACGAGGCATTTTGAGCCGGGTGAATTGTGGGAGATTTCACCGGCTAGGCTGCGCCACAGCGAGATGCTTTTCCGGAGCAGCATGACCGGAAGATCGGGCCCATTGGACTTTAACAGAGTGGAGGCATGAAAGAGTTTTAGGATCAGCAAAAGACACGGCAGGTCTCTGCATGAAATCATAGAGCCACACAATACTGAAGATGCCCTTCCGCCCATTGAGTCTGCACCGATGAAACGACACTAAACCTACACGAATCCCACTTTCCAGCACTTGGCGCATAGCCTTCAATGTTATAACATTTCAAGTGCTCATCCATATAATTTTAAACAGTTGTGAGATATTCCTACTACTACCCTCCCAGCCAGTGCATTCCAGACTCCCACCACCATCAGAATGAAAAAATCTTTCCTTAAATCCCCTCTAAACCTCCTGCCCGTCACCTTAAAATAATGCACCTTTGTTATTATTACCTTCTGTCTTTGTGTTGACACATTGGGGGGCGATTCTCCAATATGGAGCCCAAGTGTTCGCTCCATCGTGAACGCCGTCACGTTTCACGGCGGTGCGAACCGGGCTCGGGTACGACCGATTCTGGCCTCCACAGGGGGCCAGCAGGGCGCTGGAGCAGTTCACACCGCTCCAGCCTCCTATCGCGGCGCCAAATGGGTGCCGTGCCAACCCACGCATGCACGGGGGACTTCTTTAGCGCACTGGCCCCAACTCAACATGGCGTCAGTGTTCAGGGGCCGGCCGCACCAGAAAGTAGGCCCGGGGGGGGGGAAGAGGCCGGCTCGCCGATCGGTGGACCCCAATCGCGGGCCAGACCCCATCGGAGGCCCCCCCCAGTGAAGGAGCCCACCCTCCACAGGCCGCCCCCCGACCATTTGCGCAGAGTTCCCGCCGGCAGCGACCAGGGGTGAATGGCGCCTGGGCTTAGTGTTAGGGCCCGTGAGGCTAGAAAGGTAGACACCAGTTAAGTTGGCACGAGTGCGATATATATTCACAGTTGCACAACAAACACAGGTTTGCAATGTTTCAATCTGCCTCATTGTGGGGGAAGGGCTGGGCCGGCTGCAGAGGGGGCCATGGGGGTGAGGGGTCGGGGGACAAATGGGTAGACGTTCGGGATGGGCATGGGCCAGGGACCCCAGTTCAGGATGTAAGCACTGATCTGGTGCCCCATTTCCATTCCCTCCCCACCCCATCCTCCTCCCCCCACCCCCCACAACTGAGCCCACCTCCGCCACCCCAAGGTTTTGGTGGGACTGTGTAATGGAATGGTCAGCTCACTTGCAGGGATCATCCAGGTGGACGGTGGAAAATGCTGCTGTTGGCAGGAGTCAGACATTGTCAAACGGTGTGGAGCACCAGAGCTCATCACCTCGCGAGATAGGTAGGAATCACAGAGTGGGCTGCGGGGGGCGGGAAATTGGGGAGAGGGGGAATTGTGTGGGGGGGGGTGCGTGGAGGGTGATACAAACGTTTAAGGTCACGTTCCAACCGACCCAAGAACAGCTTCTTCCCTGCTGCAATCAGACTTTTGAACGTACCCGCCTCGTATTAAGTTGTTCTTTTCTCTACACCCTTGCTATGACTGTAACATTACCATTAGTGGCTTTTCACAGTAACTTCATTTGAAGCCTCCTTGTGACAATAAGCGATTTTCATTTCATTTCATTTCATAATGGCCCATTTCCCCAGAAATAAAGAACTGCACTCCGGTAACCGATACAGATACAGACTAATTGGCGCCACTCCCTTTACTCAGGGAGCCCAAACAGCCAAGGTCAATGACCGCTAAGGACACGCCCAGCCATCAAGGCACCCGCCCCTTTATTGGCCAAAATCGAAGGCAGTGATCGAAGCCTATCAAATTACTGGGTCCAAATTAAGGACCGCCCCAAAGAGCGCAAAATCCCACAGGGATAAGAAGAGACACAGCCATGTGCTCGGTCTCTCTTGGATCCGGCCTATGCCAACCCAAGTGCAGCATAACGACCAGACAGACAAGTTCAAGACCAACGATCGCCACCAGACAGATGAGCCCAGCAGAAACAGAGCCACGCAAGATGCGGACAAAGGCCTTGTCCATCTGCATAGAGCCAGTTGCCCTGAAGTTGAGTATAGGTTATTGTAGTTGTAAGGTGTAGTTTAACTTGTAGTGTTTTGTGTTGCATATCGAAGTAATCCTTGTGTGTAAATAAACCATCTTTGAACTTGAACTAACTAATTGGTTGTGTGGTCCTTTGATCGATATCCAGTAAAGCCTTGTGGTGGTATCATTTGATACCTGGCGACTCGAAAGAGCATCATTATTAATTGGCAACATTAATTGGCGAAAATGGTGGCACGGGGGGTGTTCATGGGAGGGGGTGGTCAGCTGGGGGGAGGGGAGAGGCATCTATGACAATAGCCAGGTCCTCTAGTCAGTGAACGTGGAGACAATTAGAGCCTCCCGTGCGTGTCAGACCTGGCGCAGACAGTGTGCGACCTCCTATGCCTCCCTCCGCCCCATGTCCTGTCCATCCTTGCCCTCTCCTGCATCCTCTTCGTCGGACGAGGCCTGCCATTCATCCTCCTCCTCCAGCACATTGGCCCCTTTGCTGCGCGATGTTGTGGAGCATGCAGCAGGCCACCACGATGTGAGAGACTCTCTTCGCGCGATACTGGACGGCTCCTCCAGAGCGGTCCAGGCACCTGAACCGCATCTTCAGGATCATCATAGAATTTACAGTGCCGAAGGAGGCCCTTCGGCCCATCGAGTCTGCACCGGCTCCTGGAAAGAGCACCCTACCCAAGGTCAACACCTCCACCCTATCCCCACAACCCAGTAACCCCACCCAACACTAAGGGTATTTTGGACACTCAGGGGAATTTATCATGGCCAATCTACCTAATCTGCACATCTTTGGACGGTGGGAGGAAACCGGAGCACCCGGAGGAAACCCACGCACACACAGGGAGGATGTGCAGACTCCGCACAGACAGTGACCCAAGCCGGAATCGAACCTGGGACCTATGAGCTGTGAAGCAATTGTGCTATCCACAATGCCTCCGTGCTGCCCGTTGTCGTAGCTCTGTTCTATCACGGCCCTGGTCGCGGCATGGGTGTCGTTAAACCGGGTCTCTGGGTCGATCTGTGGCCTCCGGATAGGTGTCACCAACCACGGCCGCAGCGGACAACCCCTGTCGCCCTGGGGCCACCCTCTCAGCCGGGGGTGCGCCTCGAAGATGTTAGGAACCATCGAGTGTCCAAGGATGAAGGCGTTATGCACACTGCCTGGGTATCGGGCGCAGACATGCATGGTGCACAGCTGATGGTCACACACCAGCAACACGTTCATCGTATGGAACCCCTTTTGGTTTGTTAAGTCCAGCCCCTCAAGAGCCGGTGCTCATAGGGGGACATGCATCCTGTCGATCACCCCATGGACCTGGGCATCTCGGCATTGATGGTGAACCCCGCTGTCTTGGTATCCTGGTAGGCTCCGTCCACATTAAATTTGATGTATTGTGCCGAACGGGCATACAGGGCCTTTGTGACGGCGGGAATACACCTGTGCACCGAGGTCGGTGAGATTCCGGACAGGTCCCCAATCGGTGCCTGGAAGGAGCCCGTGGCATAGAGGTTCAGGGCAACCGACACCTTGATGGGAGCGGGTATATTCCCCCATAGCCCCACGGTGCTCAGTGCACCATGATCTGGCAGATATGTCACACTGTCCCCCTGCTCATCCGGAGTCTCCGACAGCATGCCCGGTCCGGCAGATCTTCGAATGACAGGCACTGCCTGTCACAAGGCCTCATGTTGCACCTACTTCCCACCTCCTCCTCCTCCTCGGCAGGTTGGGTGGCTGGCTCTCCATCCTCACTGACTGCCTGCTGTTCCTCTGGGGCACGCTCCGCTGCTGCAGGGACCACCTCAAGCAGCTACAGCTCCTATAGCCTTAGTGCATCCAGCAGATTCTAAGTCCGATTAGGACGAAGGCCACCATTCCTGGTTGGATTCTGAAGTCCATTGTCTGTAGGGGGTGGAAGGCAGACATGTTAGCATACCACCTTACCAACAAGGTCCACCAGGCTACACGGTGGCCCCGGCCTGCACTGAAGCCCTGCAACGCATGTCCCCCTCCCACTTCTTCCCTAGCCCCACCCCGGGGTTTCCCCCTGAAACACCGCCCTTTATGATTTTGACTTCACGGCCGATTCTCCGCCCAATCGCCTTTCTCGATTTCGGCGGCGTCCGACAGACAATCCCGTCCATCATATTTAAGAAGCATTGGGGTAAGCATTTGAGGTGCCATGAGCTACACAACTAAGGCTTGGAGCTTGAAGGTGGAAACAGGCTGAATGTTTCATTTTTCAGTGATGCGGGATGATGGACCAAATGGCCGCCCTCTGCATTGTGGATTTTTACATGTTTCAGTCAGCAAACACCTGGAGAAACAGCATAAATGGGTAAAAATAGCCATTTAAACTGTTTATGAGTTTGATTGATCACTCACTGTAATTATACCAGGTGATTCGGAAAAGTCCCCAATAAATGCAGAACCTAATTGTTCAAATTTGCTTGTCATTATCACTGGTTCCATATGTTTAGTTGTGTAAGTCTGCTCTTTCTTAAGGGTGGCACGGCAGTAGTGGTTAGCGCTGCTGTCTCACGGTGCCGAGGACCCAAGTTCGATCCCGGGTCACTGTCCATGTGGAGTTTGCACATTCTCCCCGTGTCTGTGTGGGTCTCAGGGTAGGTGGATTGGCCATGTTAAATTGCCCCTTTATTGGAAAAACAGAATTGGATACTCTAAATTTACATTTTTTAAAAGCCTGCTCGTTCTTCTATTTTTCATCTTCCACCTGTACACATTGTTTGTCTCTTGATGTAATACTCTAATGTTTTGTTTTTTGCTATTAATTTTGCAACCCCCATCCTGATCTTGCCAACCGTAACTGATTGACAACTTCCCATTGTTGGTTAAAGTGTGTGACTCTGCGTAAAATGGAAATCAAATAAAGGAATTGAATGGTGTGTTTAGTTTAGTTTGAATAATGGCACTTGAGATAAAATGCATAAATACGAACAATGACTGGTGTGTAGGGGTGGAAGACTTTGCTTGGAACTGCGAGCCCACACTGAATACTGAGGCAGATGTCAGGCTATTACTGGGAATGATCAACAAAAATACTGAGGACTAAATTTTACGGGGCTCTCCTACTCGGTTTGCAAATGGGGGGGGGGGGGGGGGGGGGTGGACTTGTAAAATTCTGTAGGTGGCCACTCCAAATATTTTATATAGTGGGGGAGGGGGGGGGGGGGGGGGAGTCAGTGTTGGGTGGCCTGCCCGCCCTCATCCCAGTTGAGGCCCTTAAATATTGACCCTCCAAGGGCCTGCCTGGCCTCAACTTTGAGGCTATGATGTAAAGTTCAGGGTCAAGGGGGAAGCCTGTCAGCTTTTGGGCCTTGGATGGCACCTCCTTAAAGGGCCCCCTTTACACATCCTCCCCCAAAGGCCTGCCTCCCCTCACTCACCATGGGTGCTTCCTCCTCTCCTGGCCTGTCCATCAAGACCTCCAATCCCACTCTCCACACTTTTCCCAGGCCTCACCACCCCTCCCTACCATGAGCCTCTCCTCCCCCCATACTTACCTGTTCCTTAACTCAGCGACTTACAATCTACAGATTGGTTGCAGATTGCTTGCAGTCCCAGTCCTGCCCATTGCTGGCACTACAGAGTTGCTGTTGCCAGGCAAGTTTGCCAGCAGCTCCCTGCGGAGGGACTTCTGGCACAATATTCCAACTGAGGTCTAACTAGTGTCTGGTATAAGTTCAGCATAAGCTCTTTGCTATTGTACTCGATTCCCCTGGTAATAAAGCCCAGAATACTGTGTGCTTTATTAACTGCTCTCTCCGCCTTTCCTGCCACCTTTAATGATCATGCACATATACACCCAGGCTGCTCTCTTCCTGCATCCCCTTAAGAATTTTACCCTTTATTTTATATTGACTCATGAATGATGAATGCATCACTTCACACTTCTCAGCATTGAACTTCATCGGCCAGAATATCTCTCCACTCCACCAACTTGTCCATATCCTTTTGAAGTTCTACACTGTCTTCTTCACAGTTTGCAATACTTCCAAGTTTTGTGTCATCTGCAAACTTTTAAATGTTCCCCTGCACATCAAGAAGTAGATTAGTAATATATATCAGGAAAAGCAAGGGCCCCATTGCCGACTCCTACGACTCCATTATAAACCTTCTCACAGCCCAAAAAATATCCACTGACCATTACTATTGCTTCCGATTATTCAGCTAATTTTGTATCCATGGTGCTATTGTCCCTTTTATTCCATGAGCTTTAACTTTACTCACAAGTCTGTTGTGTGGCACTATATTGAATGCTTTATGAAAGTCCACGTCCATCACATCAACAGCAATACGCTGGTCGACCCTTTCTGTTACCTCCTCAAAAGAATTTCAGCAAGTTAGTTAAACATGATTTCCCATTTCGAAATTAATGCTACCTCTTCCGAATCATCCTACATTTTTCCACGTGGTTACTAATTCTACACCGAATAATTGTTTCTCGAAGTTTGCCCACCATTGATGTTAAATTGGCTGGCCTGTAAGTGCTGGGTCTATCCTTACAACCTGGGCTATCCTTGTAACTTTTTAATTGCCTGTTTTGGGTTGCTTCCATTATTTGACTGGCAGTTTCGCCAAAGCTAGAGCAGGAGAGTGGGAGAATCTCGGTGGAATTTCATTCCCACTTTTGCTGGAAATAGGGGATTCTGCAGAACAAAACTGGGCTTCAACGGCAGCTTCCCTCCACCTTCAAGTGGTCTGGAGCTGTCAGTGTGCAGCAGCAGGAAGTGCATTAAAAAATGTAATAAATATGGACAATAAATTTCACACGCCTGTATTCTAATATTAACAAACTAGAAACATGGGTGGCATGGTGGCAAGGTGATTAGCACTGCTGCCTGACAGCGCCAGGGACCCAGGTTCAATTCCGGCCTCAGGTGACTGTGTAGAGTTTGTACATTCTCCGCATGTCTGCGCATGTTTCCTCCGGGTGCTCCGGTTTCCTCCCACAGTCCAAAGATGTGCAGGTTAGGTGGATTGGCCATGCTAAACTGCCCCGTAGTGTCCAAAGGTTAGATGGGGTTACAGGGTTATGAGGATAGGGCAGGGGACTTGGCCGAGGGAGGATGTTCTTTCAGAGGGTCGGTGTAGAGCCGATGGGTCACATGGTCTCCTTCTGCACTGTAGGGATTCTATGGATTCTATGGAAACTCCACACAACGTTAACTCAATCTGATCTGTGGCAAGGATAAGATCATTCAATTCTCAAACGCTGGTGTCCCATTACTGCAGAAGAGCATCAACAACTTATCAAGAGCCATCAAAACGTTTTCAGGATGTAGCAAGTCTGAAAACTTTGCGATTCAGTTTTCTTCCTCCCAAACAACACTCTTTTTCATCAAATATGGATTGAAATCGCACTGTGCAAATTAGTAATGAATGTGTTAATATGCTGGTATCAAATTCCTCTGTGTGTTATCTTAATGATGTGTTAAACCAAATGGGTTACACCAATTGTTACGGTGGCGTACAAAGGCACATAAAGAATATAAGTGTGTTCTTTTCTAATATGACACTGCCTGAAACCAGCCCTGTGCAGCTTTTACAGGAGGCGAATTTCTCAACAGAACTTTCCTTTTAATCACTCAAGTTTATGTTGTAGGACATGGTTCTGTTTCATTCCCTAAGCGATGGAAGCGATAAAGCAAGTGCGAACCGAATGACTACTCGCTGTCCATAGAAGAATAAAAATACACAATAGAAACTTCCTCTGGGGTTGTTCTGACTGGGTGTCAAAACTTTTGTCAGAGGATTGATGGAAATCCCTGTTGGCAGGGAAGGGATTATAACTCTCCCCACTCAGGGGAAACCCACCAGAAAGGTACCCGGATCGCACCTAAAGTAAAATAATTTAACCCTGAAAGCACCGGGCCTGTGAGAGCGTAAAAGTCACAACTGCGTGTGGCCTCCTCCCGCCATCTAACCCGATATGCTGACAAATTAGGAGCTGGTTTAGCAGGTTTAGCTGGTTTAGCACAGGGCTAAACAGCTGGCTTTTAAAGCAGAGCAAGGCAGGCCAGCAGCGCGGGTTCAATTCCCATACCAGCCTCCCCGAACAGGCGCTGGAATGTGGCAACTAGGGGCTTTTCACAGTAAATTCATTTGACGCCTACTTGTGACAGTAAGCGATTTTCATTTCATTTTTTATTTCACAACAGAAGTTTGGGAACAGATTATTTTAGGTCCTGTCAGTAACAGAATCCACTTGGCGAGCAATGGTGTTCCTCAATTGTTCTAAACACACACATGCGGGTGGGGGATTGTTAAATGCAACTTCAATCACACTTAAGAGTAACAGAACATCAGTAATTTTGCAACGGCCTACTATAAATTTAGTAACAGGCCTCAGCATTAAGTCAGCTTGTCGTATATCAGTGTGGAGGAATATCAGTTTTAAAAGTCCTGTCATTTCCAAATGACTCATTATGGTTTTAATAGAAGGGCCTTCACACAATATCAGTCTCCTGGCCTAGAGCCGTTAGTGAAGACTATAGAGTTTGAAGTATTACAATCACTGGGAGCCTAATCACATTTGTTATTTTGTCTTTTTGATGAGGCTTAAATGAGCTGCATGTTTTATTTCTATTTAATGAAATGTAAATCAGGATTCTTTCATTCCTCAAAAAGAAATGCTTGCTGAATTATTAGCCATTTGATCACAGGATCCAGCCTACCCATTGCTCCGCCACACTCTCCCCCCACCCCCCTCTCATTTTGCTGTCTCTGCAAAGATCAAGCTCGACTATGGCATGCCTGTCACCATACCAGGCATTGCCAAGGACTTTGGCATCAGGCTGCAACTGGATAGGAGCACATTTGCACCCTTGCCTGAGTAGTCTGGTATTCCTCTTATATATTTTGTGCAAAGAAAGTATCTTTAGAACAAATATTTTTCTTGAATATTGCTGGGAAGAGAGTCATGTTTCTGAAGCTTTTAGTTTTGCACTCACCAGGACAAATACAGGAATTCCAAATTTCAAATGGTCACAACAATTTATACCATAGCTGAATGGCAGTTCTTTCCCCATGCTTACCCATGTTTCCAGGGAGATTAAAAATGGCACAAGGTTTGAACATATTCCTTTTGTTTGCAGAGAATGGGTCCCTGTGTACGAATGTATGTTACTTCTCGCAAGCATAAATGAGCTTGACAGATTATATTAAATTGATTGTTAACAACCAAAGTTAACTGGAAGCTTGGGAGCCGTTCCCTGCTGCCTTTTCCATGACAATGCCACGGCCTATCAGAGTCGACTTGTCAACCAATGAGGACCCCTTTTCTCCTGTGGTATAAGTTGCTGTGACTGTTTGAAATTTGGCCTTCTTGCACTTGTTCTGATGAGTCCAAAACCAAAAGCTTCAGCAGCATGTCTCCCTTTTCAACAATGTTCAAACATTTCTCTTTGGTAGCTCACAAATGGAAGAATTACAATATTCGAGCAGTGCCAATATCAGGTGGGCAACACTTAAGGTCGCTGTTAAAGCTGATGAGCAGACGTTTTCATTTATGTTATGTTCTGTAAACACGGAAGACATTCTTTATGTAAAGAATGTTGCTATGATTCAGAAAGATCATTACTTACACATGACATTCTCTTGACA
Organism: Scyliorhinus torazame; assembly: GCF_047496885.1. Taxonomy (NCBI): domain Eukaryota; kingdom Metazoa; phylum Chordata; class Chondrichthyes; order Carcharhiniformes; family Scyliorhinidae; genus Scyliorhinus; species Scyliorhinus torazame. The sequence goes on along the minus strand of NC_092708.1, from coordinate 370,416,289 downwards.
TCTATTATATGTTTGCTCCACAACATCTAATTGATGTTCATTTAAGTGTCTCAGCTCCTTCGAAGTGAAATCATTTTCTTCTCAACACGGTTTCCAAGTTTTGGAATGGAGCTATCATCCACGATATGATTTACAAAGGCTTCCATTGCATTTTTGTCATTTCCCAAGAAATTCCCACTGCAGCAACTACACAGATACAGGCTGACAGCCGGACTAGCTCAGATACTGATCCTGCACTGGGACGCTAGGAGAATAGATACCTTCCTTCGGCATGGTTAAAAAAGAAAATCGGGAAGTCATTTATTTTAATCTGGCTTGTTGCTGTGATTCCAACGGCTCATCGTGTTTTCCTGTTAGCTACTGGTATGGCAGGAGATGAAAGCTGTGACATTAAAAGAATGCCCTCCCACACATACGTGTGGCTTAATTGTTTAAAAAAAGGATTTGGCATCTCTGAAGCAGAAAAAAAAAATCCAAATTTAGTAATTTCGGGCCTGAAAGATGTGACCAGAATTTAACAAATAGAAGCAGATGTAGGCCGTAGGTCCCCTGCCCTACCATTCACCAAGATCATTGCTGACTTTTGTGAGGGCCACGAAGAATCCAGCATGAGTTTTAAGGATACAAAGTAATAACATTTATTTGCAATAACATATATATTTATAACAGCAGCAGCAACTTCCCTTGCTGCACACTCCTTCCTGCTGGTCCCAAACTGGCCAGCTTTATTTATACTAGGAGTTTACTAATGGTTTCTCCGCCCCCCCCCCCCCCACTCATTGGGGAAGCTCATACTCCCACAGGATTGTGGGATTGTCATTAGTCCCCAGCCAATGGTAAGCAGGCAGGTTATAACACTGACCTTGAACCTCACTTTCTTGCCTGTTCCCCTTATTCCTTTTCTCTTTCAGAGATCTCTGTTCATCTCAGTGGCTTGAATATATCCAGTGACTCTGCCATTCACAGCTATCTATTGTGGGGAATTCCAAAGCCCCATAACCCTCTGAGTGAAGGAATTTCTCTCATGTGCACATATGTTTCTATAAAGGATATTGGGGGGCGGGGGGGGGGGGGGGGGGGGGGAGATCAGGCTATTGAGTTGGATGGTGAGCCATGATCATAATGATTGGCGGAGCGGGCTTGAAGGGCTGAATGGCCTCCTGCTGCTCCTATTTTTTTCTACGTTTCTATGTGTAAAATATATGTAAGAATTTGCCCAATGTGGAACAGATTCTGTTACGAGCAACAATTCAGTAACTGTGCTGAGAGTTGAGGAAAATGTCAGGAAAGTGTGCCACTTAAATAACAAATTTCAAGTGTTGGACTCTCAGGTACTTTCTGAGTTTGGGGTAGGGGAAGTGCATGGAGGCGCTTGTGCATTGTAAGGCAGGGGGCTGCCGAGGGGATTGAAACCATCTCTGTACTGAGCCTGACCCCTGCCGGATTCTTTCATTGAGATGAGATGCAATGTAGATATGAGCTCCAATGTTCCATTCTCTGGCACTGTTTTACCTTCACATTGATGAATGCAAAAAGCTCAAGAGAAACCAAACCTTGTTAACCACAGTGAAAGATTTGTTTTTTTTTGCGTAACAGCTTTTTAGGGGATTTTTGTGCCAGCCAAGACTTTTCAGTGAATGTTATAGACATCTGTTCTTGCACACACACATTTCTCTTATCTGCCCAATCTGCCTGGTCGCTAACCTCAAACAAGACTAACAGTCCCTCACAGTCCTTCTTATGTCGCATTGGAGTTTATAATACAATGTGCCAAATTGAAAAGGCTGATAGCACACTTTCAACTTTCCTCTTCCATCAATGAAGTCCCGAACTATTTAATCTATGAACCAAATCTAGTCACTGAGCTTTGAATGATGTTAGACTCTTCCATGCACTTCAGAAGAAAGGTACTTCAGAAAGATGTAATTGTCAATGTACTTGCTTAAAATAGAAAATGAAAGAGAAAAGGGAAGAAACCATACTTTACTGACTTCTTGAGGGTGATAATCCCATCTATCACTTTCAGCTCCAGTTCCATTGATTGTCTCAGGCCATGCACCATTTTCCAAACCCAATGAAGGTCACTGAAGGAGACTTCCCCAGCTGTTGAATGACTTTCCCACCTCGAGTGACCTTTCTCCTCATTTTCCTACTTTTGAAATCAACTTTTCTTTAATATTTCTTCAGTCAGTCCTTTTAGACAATAGTAGCAAGGGTTAGAGAACCAATGAGGGTAGCTGGAGTTAAAATGCAGACCGTCCATAATTTAATTGATGTTGAAACAGTTTCAGGAGCTGAATAACCTTCTCCTACACCTATGTCCCTCCATAGTGACATCATCCAGGGAACAGTGAAGGAATCAGAGCTCTTCTCAATCGCTACAAATGTGGATTTGCATTTAGAGGCCCACATTATCACAAATAGGAGGTGGGATTCTCCTTCGGCCGAAGCCGAAATCGGGAAAGGCGATTGGGCGGAGAATCGGTCTTGACACCAAAACCGTGGCAGGTGCCAGGTTCACGTCAAATCGCAATTCTCCTGCGCCCCGACGGCAGCGACAATGCGTTCCACTCCGCACGTACAGTAAACGTTGTTCGCATATTATTAGCGGGCCTGACTTGGTATTCTCCGAGGCCACCGCGATGATCCGCCTCCGCCGAGGGGAATTCCCGACTGCAAGGTTCACTTGTGCTTATAAAAATTGGGAAACAGGCTGATGAGGCAGAGTGAGAGAGAGGGAGGAGGAGGTAGGACAAGCAGAGGCGCGACCGTGGGCTCCTGGTGCTGGCACTGGCTGGGCTGGCTGTGGTGGGGCCCTGTGGGTGGGGGGGGGGGGGGGGAGGGGCAGTGTTGTGGAGTACCAGAGGATGGGCCTTGGGGCTCTGGCAGCCCCACATGGAACGTGTCCAGGTACAGACTGCCATTGCTGCGGCCTGAAAGGCAGCCATCTTACTGCACACACCAGTGACCGCCCTCAGTAGTCTATGGTTCTGCAGAGTGACACCATCCATATGTGTGTACCCACCCCCCACCCTCCACCCCCTACTCCACCACCCACGCATTCCACCCCCACCCACTATCCCCCTGCAGCCGTCAGCAACCAGCCACCATCTGTCGGCGACACAGCACAAGGCCCACCCAAGGGCAACACCCACAGTAACCCTTACAGGGGGCAGCAGATGTGGGCTGCGGCGAGCACCGCTGGCATGGGCAGCACCAGCCGATGGTACCCCTGGCAGCAGGGTCGGGCGCTAGACCAATGGCCCCCACGTGCAGGCACCGACTGGGCCAGGGGTGCAGAGATGGGGGAGGGGGACATACAGGGGCAGATTCCGCAGCGCCAATTGGAGATACCATGTTGCCCGGTGGACCTGGTTGGGCACAGAGGTGCGCACCATGCCAACATGTCGGCTTTTCATCCCTGCAGACAATGGACATCGGAATTCAACCAGCAATGGTGGTCTTCCTGGGCGGCATGGTAACACAGTGGTTAGCACTGTTGCTTCACAGCGCCAGGGTCCCAAGTTCGATTCCAGGCTTGAGTCACTCTATGCGGAGTCTGCACATTCTCCCCGTGTCTGCGTGGGCTTCCTCCGGGTGCTCTGTTTCCTCCCAAAAGACGTGCTGTTAGGAAATTGGACATTCTGAATTCTCCCTCTGTGTACCCGAACAGGCGCCGGAGTGTGGTGACTAGGGGCTTTTCACAGTAACTTCATTGCAGTGTTAATGCAAGCCTACTTGTGACAATAATAAAGATTATTATTGTTATAGTTGCCGCAGCCCTGAGGGATGCACTGCGGCTGTACAAGCTGGAACTGCCTGAGGAGGAGGACACTGCAGGACTGGAGCCTGCCACAGAGGAACAGCTGGCAGCCAGTGAGGATGGAGAGTGGGCCACCCGACAGGCATTGGAGGAGGAGGAGCCAAGGAGGCGCCACATGAGACCCACCCTGCGTGTACTGGCACCGCCTGTCATTCGCAGATCTGCAGACTGGGCATGCTGTCGAAGACGCCAGATGAGCATGGGGAACAGTGCGACATTGCTGCCAGATTATGGCGCACCTGGCACCTCAGGTGTATGGGGGAATACACCCATTCTCAGTGGCCGTCAAGGTGACGGTCGCCCTACACGTCTACGCCACGGGATCCTTCCAGGTGCCGAGTGGGACCTATCTGGGATCCCACAGACCTCGGTGAACAGGTGCATCCGCATCATCACGGAGGCCCTATATGCCCAGTCAGCACAATACATCCATTTCAATGTGGGCCATGCCCACCAGGATGCGAGGGAAGTGCGGTTCGCCGCCATTGGCGAGATGCCTCGGGTCCAAGGGTGATTGACAAGATGCCCCAGGATCAGGGGGTGATTGGCGGGATGCCCCAGGACCAGGGGGTGATTGGCGGGATGCATCCCCCTCTGAGCACCTGCAGATGACAGGCCGCTCTTCACAAACCAAAAGGGGTTCCACTCAATGAACGTGCAGCTGGTGTGTGACCATGGGATGCGCATCGTACATCTCTGCACCTGACACCCAGGCAGAGTGCACAATGCCTTCATCCTGGCACACTCGACGGTTCCTGACCTCTTCAAGGCTGGGGGTGGGCTCCTGAGCGACAGGGGTCATCCGCTATGGTCGTTGCTGATGACGCTGATCCAGACCCGCAAACCGATGCGGAGACGCACTACAACAATGCCCATGCCGCCACCAGAGGATGACCAAGCGGTGTTTCTGCATCCTGACGATGCGGTTCAGGTGCCTGGACTGCTCCGGAGGGGTCCCCACATTGTGGTGGCCTGCTGCGTCCTCCACAACATCGCACAGCAGAGGGACGATGTACTAGAGGAGGAAGATGAATGCCAGGCCTTGTCCGACAAGGAGGATGCAGAGGAGGCCAAGGATGGACAGGACATGGGTCCTGGGCAGGCATGGGAGGTCACACAACCTGTGTGCCAGGGCCAACGCGCACAGGAAGCTCTGATTGCCTCCAGGTTCACCGACTAGGGGGACTGACCAGGGCAACGGACATCCCATCCCAGCCTCACAACCCCCCCAGGCCGACCACCCCCTCCCATGAACACCCTGCGTACGCCCCCCCCCTTTTCCAACCCCCACTGCGATTCCTCCCTGTCGCTCTACGGGGTCCGGGCCCTGGGTTGGTAGTAACAGCGGGTCTGGCCCAAGGGATGGAGGATGATGACAACCCGCTGTGCGATGAGACCTGGTCCTCCACATTGTTCGACAACGTCTGACTCCTGCCCATGGTAGCATTTTCCACCATCAAGCTGGGTGATCCCTGCATGCAGGCCGACCATTCCATCACATGGTCCCATAGAATCCATGGGGTGGGACACCGGAGCAGTGAGCGCTGACTGAACTCGGTCCCTGGGCCAAGTCCACCCACAATATCCGCCATTTCCCCGCACCCCCCCCCTCCCCAGTCCTCTCTGCGGCCAGCCCATCCCTCACACCCTTCTGACAGAGCATCAAGGCAGGTTGTAACATTGTGCACAGCTGCTTAATGTGAACAAGTATATACAGGTTTGTACCCTAGCCCCTAATGCTACACTGTGCACTGAACCCATGTCAACTTAACTGATGTCTACTTTTCTGGTCTTGCAGGCCCAAACGCTTTGTCTAGGAAGACCTCCAGATGGTACATCAGGAGTGGCCTTTTGCGGGTCCCGCCCTGTGACTTGGGTTCCCTTTTGCTGGCTGGCATATGGGGTGACTGGGCCTGAATAGGCCCGGTTGCTGTTCGGATATCCCAGGTGGTGTGCTGCCACCATGTTCTGCCCATTGCCCATGTGATGTGCCAGGACATGAAGGGGGGAGAATCCGAGGGCCGTTCTGGCACCACCCCTGCGGGACTCACCAGCCCGGGCCCCATCAACTGCACCTCCTTCAGAGTGCCCGGTGGCCCCCGGGCTACTCCTTGGGACCATGGTGCAAGCGGAGCTAACTCCAGAGTCTCACCCACAACTTGGCGCTGTCAGTCCAGTAGGCCCACTCTTGTCTCGACCAGGGTCTGCATGCTCACAGCCATGAAGCACAGAGAGTGACCCCATCCGTCTGGGACAGCACCACATCACACTTTGACTGTGCCACTGCTTTCTGGGTCTGTGCCACGTCAGCCAGTGACTCTGCCATTATCCCTCTGGGACTGGGCCACCTCCCTCTGGGTCTGTGCCACATCGGCTGCCGTCTGAGAAATGCTGCTGACACTCTCAGCCATGGCCTGCTGTGAGAAGGCCACGCTCAGGAGGGCCGCTACAGTGTTTAGGTGGCTCTGGCACACAGCTGCCTGTGATAAGACAGCCCTATCCTGGTCCTCGGACACCGCCTGCACAAATTGCCCCAGGTCATGGACATCTTGTCCCATGGCTGAAACTTTTGCCCTAAAGGTCTCCAGCGTGGCCACCACCTATGCAGTGTTGGCTTGGGTGGCATGTATTGGTGGCACAACCTCTTGCTCTTCAACGCGGTTGGACTCCTCCAACTGCACTTGCAGTTTCCGGATTCTTGCCGACAACCCTTCATGCAGCCCCCGGCTCTACGACTGCATGTGCACAATCGATGGGACAATCAGTTCCAGAAGCCCGAAACCCATCTGGGTGGCAGCAAGTGCCTGGTGTCGGCCTGGCCTCCGACCGTCCGCCCCCTCGGGATTCCTATCTCCACCTGCTGCACCGCAGCATTTGTGTGGTGCGCACCAGATAGTGGCCCAGGAGCCTCTTCACCAAAGTGCCCAACCGAGGTGAGTGTCTCTGGGATGGTGGAGGGAGTTGGAGACAGCTCTGACGGGAGGCTGGTGACTTCCCCGGTCTCGAGCTCTGGGTGTCACGGGATGGGGGTCATCGTCGCCGCTGCTCGGCACCTGGGGTTGTGGTTGGATTTGGGGGGTGTGGGGGACACACCAGAAGATCCTGCCTCACCCCCAGCAGCTGCTGCAAGCCACAAGACATGCGGGGGTGGTGGTTATAGAACATAGAACATAGAACAATACAGCGCAGTACAGGCCCTTCGGCCCACGATGTTGCACCGAAACAAAAGCCATCTAACCTACACTATACCATTATCATCCAGGTCATGGACCGGGGGTGTGGGGGTGGTGTGGAGGTGGTGGTGCGTGTGGTTTGGGTGTGGGGGTGGAGGGTGTGGTGGTGGTGGTGGGGGGGGTGACACACATGCCATGGGGAACCGCAACTCAGCGGGGTCTCAATTCCTCGCCTGATGCCGACCACCAGCCTGGCCACTGGCCTTTCTTCGGGCCCACCGCCCACATCCGGTGCCCTCCGTTATGCTGCGGTGAGGAGCGTCTCTCGGCGATTCTGTGCGGCCTTCTCCAACGGGGGCCATGGTGACCGGTTTGGGTGCTGGCATGTGGTGCAGGGTGGGGGTTTGGTCGCCCTCTGGGTGGGGTGGGTGATGGGATTGCGAGTGTGTGGTTTCTGGCGCCAGGTGTCCTGCCATTGGTCGGCGATGGGACCTTCATCTATCATTTTTACTGCCGCTTCTCAACCCTGGCCCTGCCGATGTCTACGGGGTTTTGTGTGCCCCGCACCCTGTACCGCTGGAGACCGAGCCACGGAGGGTCGTATCGGGGAGGCTGGAAGATCCCGCCAGCGAGGAGGGTCGAAAGAATTTGGCCCTTTGTTTAGGTCTGTGTTAGAGCACGGTACACCATTTTACATTCTCCATTATGAAAAGGTTAAAGAAGGTTACAAAGAAAGTTCAATATAGATTCATCAGGATGGTGCCAGGGATGAGAGGTGATAGTAAAAATGGTAGGTGAAGAACATGAATGGTTTCAAAGGCAGAATAGGGAAATACTGGGCAAGATCATCCGGCTGTCCATACCAGTGGGATCGTCCGGTCCCACCGATGGAGCACCACCTCCCCGGGTATCCTGGTGGTGTGGGGCGGATTCAGTGGGAATCGCATTGACGGTGTCAGGATCAGAAGATCGGCGCACCGGCCAATGACGGGCCGCTTCCTGTCGCTGAGGAACACGGTGCAGGGAGGCCATAGAACCTCGCCTACTATCTCTTCTGCTGGTGTGCTGGGAGATTCGGGCGGATTGCTTTGTGAGCATACAATGTTGTGCCACAACATTGCGACACAGAGACCATTGCACCTTTTAAAGAAAGTGTAGATAAACACTGGAAGCGGTGGACGATTGTGAGACAACAAAGTAGTGAGGTTACCTTTGGACCACTCTCACCGGAAACTCACACACACACAATGGGCTGAACGGTCTGCTCCTCTGATGCAAACTCTTTATTTTTTTTTTGCAAACTATATCCTCTCATACTCCTTCACAACAACACGCACCTTTCACCTGCCGTGCCACTTTTCTGCCCCGACCCGCCGGCGGGACTCTCCGTTACGCCGGCCGGTCAATGGGATTCCCCATTGTGGGGCAGCCCCGGGGGCCGGCAAAGCGGAGAACCCCGCCGGCGGAGAATCCCGCCCATGATCTTCTGACTCTGATGTGAGAACTGAATCACAGCTGACATCATGCAAAGACCACGAGGAGCTCGGGTTTCCTCTACCAAAGGTTTCTGGTCAAGCAGCTTTGTTGAGACCAAGTATACTTTGAGAGGTTGATGTATCTGGGCAATTCTATTAAATTGGCTGAACAAAAGGTTCTGTTACCGGATCTATGCTGGCTATTCCTCAATTATCTCATCCATCTTTAGATATGTTCATTAATGTAATCGCTAATTCTTGAGTCTAGACTTTGTGCATAGCTTGAATGGTCTATAATTACCCAGTTTATCCTCCTCTCCTTTCTTCAAGATGTAATATTAGCAACCCGCCAGTCGCATCTGGAATACGGTATTCTGTTTTGTGTACCACACGATTATTGTAATCTCGCGTCCTTATGACTTTTGCTATGTATGCAATAATATGGTTGTTTTTAAACTGTCTAATATAAGGATGCAAACTCTCTTATTTTTATCCAAACTGGAGGATTAGAGCCAAGACATCAACAAAGTGCGGGCCAGGTGTTTGGAGTTGCAGTTCAGGCAGGACCTCGTAAACCTGTCTTATAGCAAAATCAATTTATGCTTTGTCAAATAATTATTTTGATATGTGCAAGTTTTTCTTTTATACATGTGAGGGTCAACTTGTTAATGACCAATGTTGGGAATGACCAAATGCGGATTTCATTGAATTACTTTTGCAGCTCACAAAGTGTTGCAATCCTATCATTGAGTATCTTTGAAAATATGAAGATAAATTGAATCCGAATGATACCCAAAATCAACAATCTCCTCCGCGACCTCGCGCTTATCAAACTCCTTCAGGCTTCTGTTCCTCTTCCAGCCACTAGGCTTTCAAAACTGAATCTTGGCATCACCTCGCTGTCACCGCTTGGTCTATCTTCTCTTCTACTCTTCACCTCAGTTTTGGACAATATTGTGGGTCTTGTGCTTCCACCTTTATTTGCCAAAGAAGAAAAACGCGCAATGCACAGCCAGGTCGAAGGTTTTATCTGGGCATTTTTAAAAAAATGACCTGCTCAAATTAAGAAAAAGTCGATAAATACATGGGAGATAAGAATGGAAGATTATTCTGACGGAGTTGGATTAAGAGGGATTTGGTGCTTTAACACCAGCATGGTCCCATCTGGCTGAATGGGCTTTTTCTGTGCTGTGCATTCACTCGAATTAACTCTATGTAAACTGAGGACAAATTTCGACTTGTGGGCATATGTTTCACACTAATTTCATGGATATCCAAAAGTGACACTCAATAGTCAGGAGCCAATGTCATTTGCCAACTGCAGAGCCTCTTTAACACTAAAAATCTGTTACCAAGCAATGGTGCAGGGTGTCTGCCATAATCTCAAGATCAACAACCAATAGCTGACCTCCATTAACTGTCCCCAACCTAAACCTCCCCAGAGATCAATGCTAGGCCGCATCCATTTGCAGCATTGACAGCTGCATGGGAGACCGTGCATTTTTAGAACCTTCAAGAATTCACGGTAAGCCCCCCACCCCACTCCCCCCTTTATCTTAGGCTTATTATCTGGAATAAGGTCTGTGGCAACATTGGTTTAACAAGCATGTGCATTTTATCACTGTTAAATAAACTGTGGCCGCAAACATTCCGACGCCAGTTAAATTATAGGTTTGTTTTAAGATGAATGCCTGTTTCTGTCTTTCTTTTTTTTTCTTAAACATGGCCATAATTTCCATTCAGTGAATGAAATCTGTGCGGCCTAGTGTGGGAAAATGATTCAGTCAAGCTAATGTGGCAATTCAGTATGGCAGCTATTATCACTTTTGCTTGAAGGCAAGTTCTAATTCCTCTAGCCACTAACCACAGCTATTTTGAAGGTTTTGTATGCCCTACTTATTCATATATGCACATTTAACTGTTGTGGTTGTGACAGTTTGTGTATTGGGTGTTCTTCGTAAAAATAAAGTCCTGCATAATCTGTCAGAAAAGATTTTGTAATAGGTTGACCATCCTGGAGGTTAACTCTTCATATTGCTGGAGTGTGATGCTCCAGGTCCCACTTAAAATGGCCGTGTAGGCCTAATCGCGATATCTATTCTCGCACCAAATCTCCTCTTGATTCAGGGCCTCAGATTGGCGCACCAAAGGGTTTATTTGACCCTTGGATTGGAGACTATTGAAAATAATTCTGGGGAATTACAGCACAGACAATGCTTTTCGGACAACCCGCCTGAGATCCATTCTTCTTATTTGATGAGGGAATGCTGCACGTAAGTTAAACTAACAGGGTGACTCTAGAATGGCTGCTTTTGGTTAGAAATGCAATAAAGCCTGAGGCCTTTAGCTTACATTCAAGACCTTGCGATTTATAATCACTAGTGCAGGCGATCTTCACTTTTCTCCAGAAGCTCTCTCTTTGTAACTTATACCTGGAAATTATAATGTGGGATATTATCATACAGATGCTTAATGTGTTCATATCAACTTCTTTTGTCCACTCATTTAACGGATGGATTAAGCCATTTAGAATGTGTTAATGCCTCATTAAAATAACGGATAGGGGAATTTGATGCAAACACATTAAGCACTCGTCCGATAATATTCGACAACACATTAAGTCTCAAAATTATTCTTGTTGCTCGTCTTCGGACGACCTTCAAATCTTTCAGTGTCCTTTTAAGGTACGATTCCCAAAATTAACCGTGACAACGTGGCCTTTCCAATTGACATACGAGATTCCAGCAACTCCAGGGAATCCTGCCTTTCCTGGATCAGCTTTATTTTCACTCTCTCAGCTCATGTAATGTGATGGTAAAATATTCACGAAACAAATGATGCCACTAATGCTTTTAACACTGCAAGTCTAATATTAGCCTTCTGTAATAAGCATTGTTAAAATAAAAGTTGAAGTAAGTTTTCAAGCCTGTTCTTTACCCATATCTCTACTTTCCTAGGGCAGCACGGTAGCACAGTGGTTAGTACTGTTGCTTCACAGCTCCAGGGTCCCAGGTTCGATTCCCGGCTTGGGCCACTGTCTGTGCGGAGTCTGCACATCCTCCCCGTGTGTGCGTGGATTTCCTCCGGGTGCTCCGGTTTCCTCCCACAGTGCAGGTTAGGTGGATCGGCCATCTAAATTGCCCTTAGTGTCCAAAAAGGTAAGGTGGAGTTACTGGGTGTGGCCTTAAGTGGGGTGCTATTTCCAAGGGCCGGTGCAGACTTGATGGGCCGAATGTCCTCTTCTGCGCTGTAAATGCTATGATTCCTATTTTCTCTTCAATACTTAGTAATTGCGTATCTATTTGGCATTGCCATAATGATTTATTCTACCTTCTATGTAATTTTTTATTGTTTATTTTATGTTTGATGAATAACTTTCTTCTGACTCGTTCCATCTCTACCATGCTGCTGCCTCCTCTGGACCTGGGAACCACACAGGCCGGCATCTGTTCCATTCAGTGACCGAACATCGGAATCTGATATGATCACATCATTAGGTGACCAGATCAAATGTTATGGTGCTTTACGGGGCTGACGTTTGAAGGCAAGAGAGCTCAATGGGATAACTTAATGCCGCTGCTGTAAACCGAGTATCACCAACACAAGTTGTCCCTTGGAGATGTTTAATCGACCAAAATAACCCGCTCTGATTTATAATAAAATATTCTTGTGATGCATCCCAGTCTGCAATTAGCTCATGTTGATGAATTGAAAACTGATATTTTTACTGAATGCTCAAGATACACTCAGAATACAGAAGAATGTAGCAGCAAGGCAAGGTCATTTAATGGTGCTCTACAGACCCGCCCTACATCATTTACATTTTCTGACGTACCCACAATGATTGCTGTGCATCTCGCTTCTAACCCAAGCCAATACTGTTGAAACAAGTGCTGGACTGCTGGAGGTATGGTGCTATCTGGAATACGGTGTTTTGGTGCTCGTGTGACAGTGGTGTAAAAGGTTTACACAACAGAGTTCAGTGGAATTTAAACCAAATTGTATTCATTCATATGCGCTGTTATTCCTTGTGAGAGCTCCTGCGAGGAACCAAGTAGACTGAACCTTAATGAGACCTAACAAGAGAACTCTGCTAAATTAGAGCATAAGAATGGACAAGTACCTTAAAGGGATCACATTTGAAAGCTGCAAATTGCATCAGACAGATGGCTCTCTCACCATCAACTGCATTTAGAAATATAAAGTGCCTCACTGAGGTTGCGTCAACAGTAGCAAAGGGCCCTCACATGTAATTCCTGGACGCATCCGTTCTGCCTCTACACAGTACCTGTTTAAAAATGTTGCAAGGTTGAAATGCAAATGGTGGGAGTGAGGCACCCAGGGGCTGTTCTTCAGAGATTGGTACTGCATTGTAAAACACATTGCAACAAATGCTATTGTATCATTTAGCTATGCTTTGCATGTTCCCCAATGTTTTTGCATTTACTATCCAACCTAGAAAATTATTCCAAACGCTTAGTAATGTTTGAGTAAAGACATTTTCCCAATCTCTAAACAGACATTTTCAAGTCTGCTAATTTGGTGAAAAGATTTCACACTATTGATTAAGTACAACTGCCTTGTTGTGCTGACCCGTAGTATTAGAGTGCTGAAACCCATGCACCTAGCTGGAAACACTGGCTAGCTTTAGCATGGGCTAAATTATGCTTTGTTGAGGCTGGTCCCTTGGCTTTTTGGCGTGATTTAATGGATACGTTTCTAAGTGTGCTAGTGAGAGGGAACTGCCACGGGCTTCCCGCCATTCGACCAGGTGAGGCCATCACTAGTATCAAATGTTGACTGGTCCACTTAACGGGCCCTACGGGCTTCACAGCGCAGTTGATGGCCCCGCCGGCTGATTCACCGGGACCGTGCCCGCCAGCTGCCTGTGAATAATGGGGAGCAGCACTGTTATAACCTGCCTACTTACCATTGGCTGGGGACTAATGACTATCCCACAATCCTGTAGGAGTATGAGCTTCCCCAATAAGGGGGGGGGCGGAGAAACCACTAGTAAACTCCTAGTTTCAATAAAGCTGGCCAGTTCAGGAACCAGCAGGAAGGCGTATGTAGCAAGGGAAGTTACTGCTACTGTTATGTATATATGTTATAGTAAATAAATGTTATTACTTTGTATCCTTAAAACTCGTGCTGGATTCTTCGTGGCCCTTACAAAACTGGCGACGAAGGTTAAAGTGAATAGCTGTCTACACTGCTGAAGCCACCTCCCTGGACTTTTGTTGGATACAGGTTGGAAGTTGTTTTCTATTATACCATGCCTCTGTACGGACGTTTGGATGTTTTTGATGCTGCGCTGGAAAGCTGGAACCAGTACACACAACGGATGTGTTACTATTTCCGGGCAAACAATATCACCGAAAATGAGCGCCAGGTGGTCATATTGCTCACCGCCTGTGGCCCGCATACGTTTGGGGTGATTAGGAGCCTTACGTACCCAGCTGCGCCGGACACCAAAACGTTTGATAAACTTGTGAATATAGTGGGGCAACATTTTAACCCAACCCCGTCCACGATAGTCCAGCGTTACCGGTTTAATACCGCTGAGAGGACCCCTGGAGAATCCCTTGCCGATTTTCTATCCAGGCTACGCAGGATTGCGGAGTACTGTGACTATGGTGAGACCTTGTCAGAAATTTTACGCGACCGTTTGGTTTGCGGTATTAACAATGCGGCCACCAGAGAAAGTTGTTAGGAGAGCCAACATTGACTTTTCAACAGGCCATTCAAATAGTATTGTCCCGAGAGAGCGCAGAGCGAGGAGTACAGGAGCTACAGGGAATGGAAGTGCATGCCTTGGGGTGCAACACCTTCCGTCCGAAAACGTCCCCCTGCACTCCTGCGGTACCTTGGGTGAGGCAACGTCCGGACCGACGCCAGTGGCCGTCGGACATTCCTCCCCGAAGGGAGCCTTCTCCAGAACCAATGGATGAGGAGCCATGTCCGTGTCAGACTTGTAGGCGCCGACTCCGTCGCAGACGGAGGTCCTGGGGACGCCAGAGGCGCCATCGTTCCGACCGAAACTGGGACCAGCCCAGGGGCCGTAACTGGGACCAGCCCAGAGGCCGTACCTTCCATGTGGATGAACCTGCGGCGACTACTCCTGAGGACGTGGAGACGGAGGACGACTGCCTGAAGCTGCATTGTGTGGCAGCTCCCCGTGTGGCCCCCATTAAGGTGACAGTATGGGTCAATTGCCACCCGCTTGAGATGGAGTTGGATACTGGCGCAGCGGTCTCCGTGATCGCCCAGAGGACATTCGACCGCATCAAGCAGGGTATACAGACCCTTACATTAACCGACTCACAGGCCAGGTTGGCCACCTACACGGGGGAACCACTGGACATTGCAGGAACTACAATGACCCCTGTTGTCTATGGACGCCAGGAGGGGCGTTTCCCACTTATCGTGGTGCGCGGCCATGGGCCCAGCCTGTTGGGTCGGGACTGGTTGCGCCATTTGCGGTTGCAATGGCAGCACATCCTCCAAACAGTTTCTGAAGAGTTGACTGAGGTGCTAGGACGATACCCAGATGTATTCCAGCCTGGTTTGGGGAAAATAAAAGGGGCCGTAGCCCGTATCCAAGTTGAACCAGGAGCCACGCCGCGCTATTTCCGGGCGCGCCCAGTGCCTTACGCCTTGCTCGAGAAGGTAGAAGGGGAGCTCACTCTTTTGGAGAGTTTGGGTATTATCAGGCCCGTCCGTTTTGCTGACTGGGCAGCACCAATTGTACCTGTAATGAAGCCAGATGCCACAGTTCGCTTGTGTGGCAACTATAAACTTAGTGAATATGGTTTCCCGACTCGACCGATATCCAATGCCTCGCATAGAGGATCTCTACGCGAAACTTGCAGGTGGACTCTCGTTCACAAAATTAGATGAGTCACGCCTACCTGCAGTTGGAGCTGGACCCTGCCTCCCGACCATATGTAACGATTAATACACACCGGGGCCTGTATGAATATACACGGTTGCCCTTTGGAGTATCCTCTGCCTGCGCAATTTTTCAACGTGTTATGGAGGGCATTTTGAGAGGTTTACCACGTGTGGCTGTCTACCTAGATGACGTTTTGATTACAGGGACGTCGGAGCAGGAACATTTGAAAAATCTGGAGGCTGCCCTTAGACGCATTTCGGAGGCTGGAGTCCGTTTACGTCGCACAAAGTGCGTGTTTCACGCAAAGGAAGTAGTCTACCTAGGTTATCGGGTGGACCGTGAAGGTCTGCACCCCGTCGCAGAGAAGGTGCGTGCAATTCAACATGCCCCCGCCCCGACTGACACTTCGCATCTTCGTTCTTTTCTCGGTCTCGTAAACTATTACGGGAAGTTCCTCCCCAATCTGGCAACTACGCTGGCCCCGTTGCACCTTCTGCTAAAGAAAAATCACACCTGGGTTTGGGGTCAGCCGCAAGAAA
Organism: Scyliorhinus torazame; assembly: GCF_047496885.1. NCBI lineage: Eukaryota > Metazoa > Chordata > Chondrichthyes > Carcharhiniformes > Scyliorhinidae > Scyliorhinus > Scyliorhinus torazame. Next base: position 370,400,384 of record NC_092708.1, on the reverse strand, counting down.
CCGCTTTCCGGCGGGTAAAGCAACAATTGTCGTCGTCTGGGTTACTAACCCACTATGATCCTGGAAAGCCTTTGCTCGTCACATGTGATGCATCCCCGTATGGTATAGGGGCCGTCCTGTCCCACAAGATGGAGAACGGGGCTGAACGACCGATAGCATTCACCTCCCGCACATTGACTGCAGCGGAGAAAAAGTACGCGCAGATCGAGAAGGAGGGCCTGGCAGTGGTTTTTGCGGTGAAATGCTTCCACCAGTACGTGTACGGCCGCCATTTCACTATCGTGACTGATCATAAGCCCCTGCTGGGACTTTTCAGAGAGGATAAGCCAATACCGCCCATTGCTTCTGCACGGATCCAGCGCTGGGCTTTGTTGCTTGCTGCATACGAGTATTCTCTGGAGCACAAACCAGGTACGCAGATAGCAAATGCCGAAGCACTGAGCCGATTGCCTTTATCGACCGGCCCCATGTCGACCCCCACGACCGGTGAGGTGGTTGCAACCCTAAATTTTATGGACACCTTGCCTGTCACGGCATCACAGATCCGTGAGTGGGCCAAGACGGAGCCAGTCCTGTCAAAGGTTTGGCACATAGTCCTGTATGGTGGGCAGCATAGACCGCTCCCAGGTGAGTTGCGGGCATTTTCCTCCAAGCTGTCAGAATTCAGCGTGGAAGACGGCATCCTCTTGTGGGGGACGCGTGTGATTGTCCCGGAAAAAGGCCTGGAGCTGATACTAACAGACTTGTACAATGGGCATCCAGGTGTGACCAAAATGAAAATGTTGGCCCGGAGTTATGTCTGGTGGCTAGGCCTTGACACCGACATTGAGAAGGTGGCCCAAAACTGCTCCATTTGCCAGGAGCATCAGAAGCTTCCACCGGCCGCGCCCCTACATCACTGGGAATGGCCAGGGCGGCCTTGGGCACGCTTGCATGCAGATTTCGCAGGCCCTTTTCAAGGATTCATGTTCCTTCTACTAATTGACGCCCAGTCCAAATGGCTAGAGGTGCATAAGATGCAGGGGACAACGTCCTGCGCAACAATTGAAAAGATGTGTTTGTTGTTTAGTACGCATAGCCTCCCCGAGGTGCTGGTCACGGATAACGGCACTCCATTCACGAGTGAGGAGTTTGCGAGGTTCACGAAGATGAACGGCATCCGCCATATCCACACTGCCCCTTACCACCCGGCTTCAAATGGGTTGGCAGAGCGCGCAGTGCAGACATTCAAAAGAGGCCTAAAGAAGCAGTCTTCCGGATCAATGGACACGAGACTGGCTCGCTTTTTGTTTACGTACAGGACCACCCCCCCATGCAGTGACTGGGGTAGCTCCCACAGAACTCCTAATGGGCCGGAGACTTTGTACCCGTCTTAGTATGGTTTTCCCGGACATTGGCGCAAAAGTACGCCGCACACAAGAACGGCAGGGACAGGGATTTTCTCGGCATCGGCCGATTCGGCAGTTTGCGCCCGGTGACCCAGTGTTCGTTCGGAATTTTGCTGGTGGTGCCCAATGGGTTCTTGGTGTAATCTTTCGCCAAACGAGCCCTATATTTTACCAAGTGCAAGTCCAGGGCCGTCTCCAGCGAAAACATGTAGACCACGTTCGGTCCAGAAGACCATCCCCTCAAAAGATTCCCTGCCCCCGGAGCTCATTTCAACAGCCGCAGAGACCAGAGACAAGGGAAGGTAGTCCTCACAATCTTCCACTGGTGCCTCACTCGAAGCCTGCGCAGGTCGTTACGGGACCGAATGGAGATAGAGACGCTGACATGACGGAGGCAGCAGACTCTGACTCCGAGATGGAGACACAGGATGCATCAGAGGGGGAATCCTCGGGTCCACGTGCTGTGGATGTACAACCGCGCCGTTCATCACGGACACGCCGGTCTCCGTCTCGTTACACGCCGCCTGATCCAGCGCCGCATGCAAATGGTGTCCGGCCTGCGGCCAAACGAGTCCAACGCCCTCCTTTGCCAGGGTCTTCGGTGAATTCCTTGGACTTTGGGAGAAAGGATGTTATAACCTGCCTACTTACCATTGGCTGGGGACTAATGACTATCCCACAATTCTGTGGGAGTATGAGCTTCCCCAATGAGGGGGGCGGAGAAACCACTAGTAAACTCCTAGTATAAATTAAGCTGGCCAGTTCAGGCACCAGGAGGAAGGAGTATGTAGCAAGGGAAGTTACTGCTACTGTTATGTATATATGTTATAGTAAATGAATGTTATTACTTTGTATCCTTAAAACTCGTGCTGGATTCTTCGTGGCCCTTACAAAAAGCACTTAAACCGATCCTTCAGAGCAAACCCCATACAGCTCGCAGCCATGCCACCGAGGCAGCCACCCCACAATTCGGAAATGCTAGCCTGGCCAGATTGCTGGAAGCGGTCAGGACTAGATGAGGTGCACTGTCCCCCCCAAAGGGGCTCAGAGCGTCAGCCACAAGGCAGGCTGTGCTGTAAGAAGATTAACGATCTTCACCAGGTCACATGGGCAGATTGGCACTGGCCCCCTGGCACCACCCCGCCCTGCAGCTGTGATATTCATAAGGAGATGTCAGCGACACGTAGACCAATAACCGATTGGAGGAGTCACAGAGGGTATGGCCATAGGTGATAGCGCTAATTATGCCTGGAACCGAGGTCAACACTGCTATGGTGGTGACCGCAGTGGAGAGCCTGGTGCAGGACATCAGCAGCATGAATGCTGATGTCCAAGGCATGGCTCAGTCAGTGACGGCCATGGCTGAGCACCTCAACAACATGCCCTAGTCATTGGGGGACTACATGGACCTTGATGAGGCACTGTGGAGCATGTCCCTGTCTCAGGTTGGCATTGCCAGGGCACTCCAGAGCATGTCCCAGTCGCTGGGAGGCCATTCAGCCCATTGGGTCTGCACCGACCTTTGAAAGGGCACCCTACCGAGGCCCAGTGCCTCGCCCTAGCCCCACAATTCCATAACCCCACATAACCGGCACATCCCTGGATAATAAGGGCCAATTTAGCATGGTCAATCCACCTAACCCGTACTTCTATTGGACTGTGGTAGGAAACCGGAGCACCCGGATGAAACCCACGCAGACACGGGGAGAAAGTTCAAACCGCACACAGACAGTCACCCCATGGGCGGAATTGAACACACATTAGAGAATGAGGAATTTCACTGCGTGAGCTGGTCCATTGGATGTAGGATAATGAGGGGAGGAAGTAGTGTGATTGATATTCCACTTCTCACACATATCCTGCAATAGCTTACCAATAAATTTTAGACCATTACCCATAATAGTCTCTCTGGTCACTTCAAATGAACTGAGAATAGAACTTTGAGTGTGCATAACAGTTGTGCTTGGTGTATTGCGCAATTGTCAAATAACTGTACTTGTAAAGTCACGCCGATGACGATGAATTGGATGTGATTTTGGACAAAGGATCGGTAGGAACTTCAGGTAGAATCAATGATACTTCGTGCTGACTTAACATGTGCTCTTCCCTTGCCTCACGCTTCTTGACAAGTCCTTCAATAATATTATTCATTCCTGGCCAATAGACTCTCTTGTAGGTCTCATCAAATCTATGTCCATGTGTGGGTGATGAAAGTGTTGAAGACTATAACATTGCAAAGATTCTTGTATGTTGACTTGCCTGCCTTTGAAAATGACTCCTAGGTGATCTAATAAGGCGTGCTGAATTGAATCAGACTATCCTTCAATGATGGTTTTCCACAGTTTCTGTAGTGTGGAATCTTTCACCATTTTTTCTTATATCTGTTGCCATTCGCTTTGTACAAAATGTCCCAGACCAATTTAAATTTGCTGCCAATGAAGTCAACTCGCTAAGGATATAGCTGCTGTTTTTGCTGGGTTAGACAAACTGTGTATTCATCGAGTTAATCACAGTCATAATCTTCAATCTCTCACAAGAGATGTTGCAATCTGCAGGTTTCTAGTAAAACCTTGCAAGGCTCCACTGGCAAAGTTGAGCATTGAGGTGACTTTGGCAGTCACTGGGAAAGCGTGGCTTCCAGGTCCACTTGGCAAACCGGTTTTGTTCCAACAGACCGGAAGTGACTGCTGCCACCCGGTGAGACATCCTTGGACTCTTGAAATACTGGTATTCTGACGGGCTGAAGAAACTTATCCTCTGTAAATGGGTTTGTCAAGATAGTCCCCTTGCTAGCCACACCCCTCTGCTATGCCCCTTTATCTGGTGAAGCTGCAGGTTTTTGAGCAGCAGTCTGTTTGTTCTGTTCCTGCTGCTGACCCTCCTGATGGTGCTACTGCTCTACTGCTAATGCTGTTTCTGCTACTGCTAGTCGCCTTGTTCCTCATCTGAGGTTCAAAGTATCACAGCATAAATGGGACCTGCGCTGATCAAATAGCTCAAAGCTCCAAAGTACCAACAACACATCCAATGTTGTCCAAGCTACCTCCGTGCATAAGTACGGTGAACAAAGCCTTTCACCCAAGCAGGCAAAAAAGTGGAAGCTTAGGTGCTGGAACTCATCAAGTCAACCTTCAGAGCCATTTTGATGAAAGTTTTGATGAACGTTAACTCGTTCTCTCCCCAGGTGCTGCCTGACCCATTGAGTGGTTCCAGAATTTTCTATTTCAGGCTAGAAAGCAGCTGAGGTGAAGGTACTGCTTGCTGTTTCCCTGTCATGTTTTTCGATGTCCTCAAAGGCCATCTGTCTTTTCACTTTGCTCTCACTGGTGGCTTCCAGGAAACTCGCCCCTGGACCCGCTACCAACAACCTCCCCCCCCCCCCCCCCCCGCCCCCCCCCCCCCCCGCCGCCCACCCCACCCCCACCCCCCGCCGCGCGCCCCCCCCCCCCAGGAGATGGGAGGGAGTCAGCAGTTTTGTTCCTGACACACTCAGGTTTTTCCGAGACTTAAGCCGCCTACCAACAACGCCCCCCCCCTCCACATGCTTCATGTTAAAACACTTTACAATGTATCAGAAACCAATGCTCTCCCTTGCGTGTGTTCCTGTACACCTCTATGATATGTCTGTTTTTTTATTTGGAGCAGCCAGAGGCCTTAACTGGCATCAGTTCTGAGTCTGCATATTGTTTGTATTCCTCATCCTCCTCAGCCTCCCTGCATCCATTCATAGAGTTGTCCACAACATCCTCTTCCAATGCTTCTCTTCTGTTATCCAGCTCACTGGGACTGTTTACCTAAATTCAATGCTCACCTGTTCACCCGTGTGGAGGGCATTGCCAGCAATGCTCCCCATTCAGGCTCTTGCAGCATCAACTCCAGAGTTGCCCAATGCACAATTTTTGGGCCCCTTCTCTTCATAAACTACGGAATGTCATGAGACCGTCAGTATTTTGGAGCAGGAATAAGCCATTCGGCCTCTTAGGGCTTTTCTGACACACAGTAAGATCTTGGCTGCCTCAACTCCTGCACGGTATCTTTATCCCTTGATTTCCTTAGTATCCCAAAATCTAACGATCTCTGCCTTGAATACACACAACTGAACACCCTCTCTGCCCCTTGATGGCATCCCCTGCTAATATAGGGATTGCAATTCAAAAAGGTGGAAGTGATGTTTCACTGTACGGGGCCTTGGTCAGACACCATCCAGTGGACGGCACTCAGTTTGGGCGCACCAAATCTCAGGAAAGATATATGACCTTGGAGGGGGCACAGATTAGCCAAGATAATATCAGGGCACAAAGAGTTATGTTGTGAGGTCATATCGGATAAAACCAGACTATATTCCCTTGAGTTTGGAAATTTGAGGGGATGTTCAAAGTGCTCAATAGTATGGATACTGAGAAACAATTTCTTCTGGTGGGGGATTCCAGAGCGAAACTATGTAATTATATATAGTCCACAAGGGGTCAGAGGTACCTCTCTCAGAGAGAGAGATAAGTGGTGAGGCAGCTTGAGGGGCAGCACTCTGCATCAAACATGGGGCAACTAAGCAAGGTGGAAAGTCCCCATGAGACATCACAGCCAGTAGAGGGTTTGAACCCATGCCATTGGTGTCATTCTGCACTGCACTCAAGTCATCTGGTCAACTGAACGGAGTGGACTCCAGAGAGAAGTTAGAAGAATCTTATAATTACAGCTCAGCCTCCTAAGAATGAAATCAGAAAGCACATTTTCACACAAATGGAGATTCGGAACTCGCTTCCATTAAAATGTATGGATACAGGGGAAGCTGAAACGTTCACGACTGAGATCGATTGATTCTTGTTAGGTGATGCTGTCAACACTTATGGAACAAATACTTGACTCAATGCTGGAACCCTTGCTTCTGAACCAGTAGTGTGCTGATTCAGAGGGACTTTATAACATGATCCACTTTATTGCAGTACTGAGGGATGTTTTAGCCAATCAGAAAAAAACTCAGCCATTTTAAAAATGTTTTTGTATTAACTCCCACCGAGACATGACTTTGTGATAATACTTGAAAGTTTATATCGGTGAAAATCAAACATGAATGGAAAAACGTAGAAAGCAAGAATGCATTTATTTCGGACCTGTGCAGCACAAAATGCTTCCCATACTGTTAATTGCTTTTGAAGTGGTGAACTATTCTGTACGCAACCACAACAGTCATTTTGCATAGAGGAAGATCCCCCGCACGATAATAAGATGGATGACCAATGAAACTATTTTTGGTGGTTTTGATTGAAGGAGGAATGTTTGCCAGGCCATCAGAAAAAGCCATTCTGCTCGACTTAGAATAATGCCATGGAATCTTTACCAGCCCCTTGATTGAGCAACTTTTTAATATTCATCTGAAGTATTTGCTGGTTAGGGATGTCCACAATGATATGGTAAATGTTCCCGCACTGGTAATTCAGAGACGCAGACCGGAATTTTCCGGCCGTTGGGATTCTCTTTTCCCGCCGGCAGCGCGTGGATTTCCCTGTGACTTAGGGTGGCTTCAATGGGAAATCACATTGACATACGGGGGGGAAGTACGGAATCCTTCCACCAGCGGACAGCGCATCGCCGAGAAACACGAGCTGGGGAACAGGAGAACCCCGCCCATCGGCTAACGACCTGGAAGTAGGAGTCTGAATATCACAACAGTCAGGAAATGTAATTAATTAAATAAATAATGAATTAAAAAGATCATATTGTTAATGGTTACGATGAAAATACTGGATATTTGTAGAACAGCAATCCACCTGGTTCATTAGAACCTTTCAGGAAAGAATCCTATCCTTTTGCTCTGCCGTAGGGCAGCACGGTAGCACAAGTGGCTAGCACTGTGGCTTCACAGCACCAGGGTCCCAGGTTCGATTCCCCACTGGGTCACTGTCTGTGCGGAGTCTGCCCGTTCTCCCCATTTCTGTGTGGGTTTCCTCCGGGTGCTCCGGTTTCCTCCCACCATCCAAAGGTGTGCAGGTTAGGTGGATTGGCCATGCAAAATTGCTCTCAGTGTCCAAAAAGGTTAGGAGGGGTTATTGGGATAGGGTGGAAGTGAGGGCTTAAGTGGGTCGGTGCAGACTCGATGGGCCGAATGGCCTACTTCTGCACTGTATGTTCTATGTTCTTTTCACTCAGTCAGGGTGATATGTGACTCTAGGTCGACAGCAATGTGGGTAACTTGTAACAGCCCACAGGAATCGCCTGACAAGCCATTCACTTTTATTCAAGAAGGTGGCGTATCACCATCTTTTCAAAGAGAGTTAAGGATGGGCAATAAATGTTGGCACGCTCAAATAGAGAACGCTTCGGCTGGATGTTACGTGTTGCTCGCCATCTGCAAAATCAAAAGCCCAAGACTAGATTTCATAGAATCATAGAATATACAGTGCGGAAGGAGGCCATTCGGCCCATCGAGTCTGCATCAACCCTACTGAAGCCCACGTATCTACCCTATCCCTGTAACCCAGTAACACCTACTTAACATTTTTTGGACACTAAGGGCAATTTAGCATGGCCAATCCACCTAACCCGCACATCTTTGGACCGTGGGAAGAAACCGGAGCACCCGGAGTAAATCCAAGCAGACACGGGGGGAATGTGCGGACACCGCACAGACAGTGACCCAGCCGGGAACCAAACCTGGGACCCTGGAGCTGTGTTTCACAGTGCTCAGACAGTTAACCATCTGAGGTCATGGCTTTTGCCTCCTTACGGGACCACATCCTGCCTCCAAGAGCTGCCGGCCAATCAGAGGGCTGGCAGCTCTCCAGACCCAGCAGCACCATGGGAGGTGGTGGCCACTGCTGGCTCTGCAGTCAGTCACCAGTGAGGGGTCATGGAGGAGGCTCAACCCGCAGGAAAGTGGAGTGGTTTTGCCGCGGCTGGTCAAGCAGACTGATGGCCTTGCTGCATGTGGACACCTTCCATTGCTGGTAAAATACCAGTGGCAACAGGAGAAGGTACTTAAGTAACTGGCAATTGGCTACTTCAGGGCCTCAATTGGCCCAAATTTGGTCAGTGACCTGACACCTACTCTACCATTGCTAACACGTCAGCAGAGGCGTGGAGATAAGGCATTGCACTCCCCACTATTCCACCCAATTTTATGCCGCCCCTGCTTTCCTACTCCCAAGTGGAGGGGGCTAGGGTAGGGAGGGGGATAAAATTCCAGCTGATATAGTATCTATAAATGTACCTGGTCTGATTAGTAAGTTTGCGGACGACACAAAGGTTAATGGAATTGCGATATAGATCGGTTAGAGACATGGACGGAGAGATGGCAGATGGAGTTTAATCCGGACAAATGTGAGGGAATGCATTTTGGACGGTCTAATACAGGTGGGAAATATACAGTAAATGGCAGAACCCTTAAGTGCATTGAAAGGCAGAGGGATCTGGGTGTACAGATCCACGGGTCACAAAGTGGCAACGAAGGTGGAGAAGGTAGTCAAGAATGCATACGGCATGTTTGCCATCATCGGATGAGGCACTGAGTATAAAAATTGGCAAGTCATGCTGAAGCTGTGTAGACCCTTAGTTAGGTCACACTTGGAAATATAGTGTTCAATTCTGGTCGCCATACTACCAGAAGGACATGGAGGCTTTTGAGAGGATACAGAAGAGCTTTACCAGGATGTTGCCTGGTGTGGAGGGCATTAGCTACGAGGAGCGGTTGGATAAACTCGGTTTGTTCTCACTGTAACGGCGGAGGTTGAGGTGGCGACCTGATAGAAGTCTACAAAATTATGAGGGACATAGACAGAGTGGATAATTAGAAGCTTTTTCCCAGAGTCGAAGAGTCAATTACTAGGGGACATAGGTTTATGGTTCGAGGAGCAATGTTTAGAGGAGATGTGTGAAGGAAGTTTTTTTACACAGAGGGTAGTGGGTGCCTGGAACTCGCTGCCGGAGGAGGTGGAGGAAGCCGGTTCGATAGTGACGTTTAAGGGCGTCTTGACCAAAAAATGACTAGAATGGGAATAGAAGGATACGGACCCCAAAGAGTAGAATGTTTCAGGTTAGATGGGCAGCATGGTCGGCGCAGCTTGGTGGGCCGAAGGGCCTGTTCCTGTGCTGTACTTTTCTTTGTTCGTTGTTCTATAAATCTGATTAGCAAGCACTCCCTCATTATAAACAGTGGTAGTTTTACAGAAGCAGAAAATGACAATATTAGGGAGGGAGAGTGGAAAGAGATGACAGCAAGTCGAACCTCTAAAGATAGTTTGTCAAAGGCGCTTGTAGCTTCCATTTAATTATCGTTTCCACTTTGCCTGAGTGCAGCAGCTGAGGACACTGTCCATGCATTGGATTGGTACACAGCAGTTGACACTGGAGGCCTGGTGCTCATTTTTTCATGGCTGGCTCAGAATGAATGATATTGAAAATTTTGACATGATGCAATATCTCATCGCCAGTCTAATATCCCCAAATTCACAATTCCTCCTGCAAAAATAAAATTATCCCCCGGAATGAATGCTGATATTAATATTATCACTAAAGCACTCCAGGCTCCAAGTCATGAATGCGATTAACTGTGCAGCAGCAAGTATAGGGACAGTGCATTGCCTAAACTTTTTAAAACTGCCTCAACAAACTCAGCATTAACTGATTGTGTTCAGTTTCTCACACAACGCCTGAGAGTGCAGCATAAACACTGGCATAAGCTTGCCGGACCAAATGACATGTTTCTGTACGGTGAGATATAATATTATGCCACTATAGGGGTCAATTGTAACCCAACCCTCCTGTTAAAAAACGGAAGGGATCAGGTATGATGTTGGTTTTGCAACCTTCCTAATTTTGCCTTTAATACCACTGCCCTACAGAAAGGTCCACGGGCTGCAGAATATCGAGGAGTTTGTGATTCCCCTATCCCATCACTGAATCTGAAAAGATCAAACAAAACCTGCAGTACATAGAACATAGAACATAGAACATAACAGCACAGTACAGGCCCTTCGGCCCTCGATGTTGCGCCGACCTGTGAAACCACTCTAAAGCTCATCTACAGTATTCACTTTGTAGCGCACAATGACTTGCGAGAGAGACGAGTAGAGATGAAGTCGATGAGGCTTTATTAAGCGAGACTCGTCCCCAGCAGTTCAGCAACAGAATGGAGCGGCGGGGAGAAGCTCGGGTTCTTATACTCCGCCTTCAGGGCGGAGCCAGGAGTCAACAGCCAACCAGGACCCGGGATCTGTCAGCCAATGGCATCACGGCTTCACAGTCCCACATGACCCCTAATACATACTACCACACCCTTATCATCCATATGTTTATCCAATGACCATTTAAATGTCCTTCATGTTGGCGAGTCCACTACTGTTGCAGGCAGGGCATTCCACGCCCTTACTACTCCCTGAGTAAAGAACCTACCTCTGACATCTGTCCTATATCTATCTCCCCTCAATTTAAAGCTATGTTCCCTCGTGCTCGACATCACCATCCGAGGAAAAAGGCTCTCACTGTCCACCCTATCTAATCCTCTGATCATCTTGTATGCCTCAATTAAGTCACCTCTTAACCTTCTTCTCTCTAATGAAAACAGCCTCAAGTCCCTCAGCCTTTCCTCATAAGATCTTCCCTCCATACCAGGCAACATCCTGGTAAATCTCCTCTGCACCCTTTCCAATGCTTCCACATCCTTCCTATAATGCGGCGACCAGAACTGCACGCAACACTCCAATTGTGGCCGCACCAGAGTTTTGTACAGCTGCAACTTGACCTCATGGCTCCGAAACTCAATCCCTCTACCAATAAAAGCTAACACACCGTACGCCTTCTTAACAACCCAATCAACCTGGGTGACAACTTTCAGGGATCTATGTACACGGACACCGAGATATCTCTGCTCATTGGGCAGCACGGTAGCATTGTGGATAGCACAATTGCTTCACAGCTCCAGGGTCCCAGGTTCGATTCCCCGCTGGGTCACTGTCTGTGCGGAGTCTGCACATCCTCCCCGTGTGTGCGTGGGTTTCCTCCGGGTGCTCCGGTTTCCTCCCACAGTCCAAAGATGTGCAGGTTAGGTGGATTGGCCATGATAAATTCACTTAGTGTCCAAAATTGCCCTTAGTGTTGGGTGGGGTTACTGGGTTATGGGGATAGGGTGGAGGAGTTGACCTTGGGTAGGGTGCAGACTCGATGGGCCGAATGGCCTCCTTCTGCACTGTATTTTCTATGATATTTCTATGATCCACACTAGCAAGAATCTTACCATTAGCCCAGTACTCTGTATTCCTGTTACTCCTTCCAAAATGAATCACCTCACGGTTTTCTGCATTAAACTCCATTTGCCACCTCTCAGCACAGCTCTGCAGCTTATCTATGTCCCTCTGTAACCTGCAACATCCTTCCGCACTGTCCACAGTTCCACCGACTTTAGTGTCATCTGCAAATTTACTCGCCCATCCTTCCACGCCCTCCTCCAGGTCATTTATAAAAATGACAAAGAGCAGTGGCCCCAAAACAGATCCTTGTGGTACATCACTAGGAACAGAACTCCAGGCTGAACATTTCCCATCAACCATCACCCTCTCTTCTTCCAGCTAGCCAATTTCTGATCCAAACTGCTAAATCACCCTGAATCCCATGCCTCTGTATTTTCTGCAATAGCCTACTGTGGGGAACCTTATCAAACGCTTTACTGAAATCCATATACACCACATCAACTGCTTTACCCTCGTCCACCTGCTTGGTCACCTTCTCAAAGAACTGAATAAGGTTTGTGAGGCACGAACTACCCTTCACAAAACCATGTTGACTATCCATAATCAAATTATTCCTTTCTAGATGATTATAAATCCTATCTCTTATAAACCTTTCCAAGACATTGCCACAACAGAAGTAAGGCTCACTGGCCTATAGTTACCGGGGTTGTCTCTACTCCCCTTCTTGAACAAGGGGACAGCATTTGCTATCCTCCAGTCTTCTGGCCCTAGTCCTGTAGACAATGACTACATAAAGATTAAAGCCAAAGGCTTAGGAATCTCCCCCCTAGCTTCCCACAGAATCAGGTGTATAGATAGGGTGGCAGCACGGTAGCATTGTGGTTAGCACAATTGCTTCACAGCTCCAGGGTCCCAGCTTCGATTCCCGGCTTGGGTCACTGTCTGTGCGGAGTCTGCACGTTCTCCCCGTGTGTGTGTGGGTTTCCTCCCACAGTCCCAAGATGTGCGGGCTAGGTGGATTGGCCATGCTAAATTGCCCATAGTGTCCTAAATTGCCCTTAGTGAAATGAAATGAAATGAAAGGGGGTTACTGGGTAATGGGGATAGGTGGGGTTACTGGGTTATGGGGATAGGGTGGAGGTGTGGGCTTCGGTAGGGTGCTCTTTCTAAGAGCCAGTGCAGACTTGATGGGCTGTATGGCCTCCTTCTGCACTGTAAATTCTATGAAAAAATTCTATGAATCCTAGGATGAATCCCATCCAGCCCAGGGGACTTACCTATTTTCACACTTTCCAGAATTGCTAACACCTCCTCCTTATGAACCTCAAGCCCTTCTAGTCCAGTAGCCTGTATCTCAGTGTTCTCCTCGACAACATTGTCTTTTTCCTCTGTGAATACTGACGAAAAATATTCATTTAGCACCTCTCCTCGGACACCACGCACAACTTCTCACTACTGTCCTTGACTGGCCCTACTCTTACCCTAGTCATTCTTTTATTCCTGACATACCTATAGAAAGCTTTAGGGTTATCCTTGATCCTACCTGCCAAAGACTTCTCATGTCCCCTCCTGGCTCTTCTTAGCTCTCTCTTTAGGTCCTTCCTCGCTAACTTGTAACTCTCGAGCGCCCTAACTGAACCTTTACATCTCATCTTTACATAAGCCTCCTTCTTCCTCTTGACAAGTGATTCAACTACTTTAGTAAACCACAGTTCCCTCGCTCGACCATTTCCTCCCTGCCTGACAGGTACATACTTATCAAGGACATGCAGTAGCTGTTCCTTGAACAAGCTCCACATTTCAATTGTGCCAACTGAGGAATACTGTTTGATGTTCCATGTAAGACTGTTCACAGCTCTGGATAATTCTGCTTTGAAATAACTATGCTGGCTCTTTGGATTTGGGGTTCTTGAGAAGAAAATTCTCAATGGGAGAAGAAGATTCTCAATGGGCAGTTTCTGTTTCGAGTGATTATAAGATGTTAGTTTTATCCTTCAGGTAAAAAATTGTTACAATTTGCTCCCGGTTCTTCCTGGCCATGGGTAACACCAAGTTCTATTGTTAAATGTGCACTTTGTGAATTGAATGTGAACATAAGACCGAGGAGAATAGATCACAGAGCAAGCACGGAAGTCTTTTGCAGTTTGGGTAGTCACGATGAGCAACATGGAATACCATCACACACACCCTAATCTCTCCACCTAATTGACTGTTTACTCAGACGAAAAACCATTCACTCCTGTTTGTTCATAATTAAGATTTAAAGGAAAGCAAAAAAAAGTAATGTCGATTTTAGTAAACATGCTTCACTTGTAGAGTCTGCTCCAAAGCAAGAAATGATCTCAAACCTTTGCTTTTCGTTTTGCATCATGCAGCCATGATGGAAGGTTTAGTGGGACTGAACCCTCATGGGTGGCGCGTGTGATCCTGACCGTGACGGCAGAGCTACGTTCCTGGGTTGCGTGAATCAGAATTGCGTCATCCAGTACATTTACTCCCTGAGCACTCGCTTCCCCATCCCACTATTTTTCAATTAGTGGCACTGATCAATTTTTTTTTAAATGCATGCAAGCTTCAAGCCAGCCATTTTTATGCCACCTCTGCTTTGAGACAAAGTACAGGGCCACGCCTCGCAGTTCAATTCTGCTTCGTAATTTGGCTGATGCAGTTGCAACATTGCACCAATATGTGTTGAAATGCTCGTCCCAGGGATGTTGTGCTTTGCTGGCATCTTTGTCATAAGGTTTTGATCTGTTTCCCCTGCCCATATTTGATTTTTGCCGCTTCATTTATTTTCTACTGCTGGATTTAAGTGTTTCACCCCCTCCTCCTTCCCCCAGCCCTTTCCAATGCCTGTACCCGTAATCAGGCACAGAGTGCTTGACAAAGAAGGACCCCTCCCCAGGACACTCCTGGCAAACCTGACTGGACACCTCCCAATGTGACGGTTTACCAAACCTCGGATTACTAAATAATCCAGTGATTATTGGGCTGGATTCTCCGCCGGCGGGGTGCTCCGTTTTGCCGGCAGCCGGGGGGTTTCTCGACGGCGTGGGGCAGCCCCACAATGGGAAACCCCATTGACCGGCTGACATAACGGAGTATCCTCCCGGTGGGGTGAAATGGAATTGTGGCATGGCGGGGCCGAGAATCCAGACCATTTTCTTTGAGGTTCTGCTTTTTAATTCAGTCCCATCTGCTTATAATTACGAATCAGCCCTTCTTTCCTAACCCTATCTACGTGGACCATGACAAGTGGATCCGCTCCTCCCCACTTCCCCACTGCACGTTTCCCTCCAGTCCAGAGCAGATGTCCTGAACCCTGGCATCGGGCATGCAGCATAGCTGTCTGGATTCATGTTCTTGGCTGCAGAGGACCGTGCCTATACCTCTGACAATACCGTCCACAACTAGCACAACATCTCTATTAACTCCCTCAACTAGAATGGCTTCCAGTACCACGGTGTCATGGTCACTTTGCTCATCCAGGTTGCAGCCCTCGCTCTCACCCATACAAGCTGCAGGAACCTCAAACTTCTTGGACAATTGCAATGGCTGAGGTTTCTCCACTTTTACCTTCTCAGTCTCCTTGACGACCTCACTGGCAATCTCTGTCTCTGACCACTGGCCAAATTACACATTCCTACTCTCAGGGTGTGACCACCTTCTGGGGAAAAAAATGTCCTTGTAATTTTTCCCTTGCCTGATGTATCACAGAGCCTGCAGCTCAGCCTCCTGATCAATGATTCTAAGCTGGAGCTCCTCACTGCACTTACTGCAGACATGTCTGCCCTGGCTCACGCTGGCAACCAGTAGCTCCCACATTCTGCAGTTGCAACACACCACCTGCCCTGCCATCTTTCTTATGTGTCGATCAGTTTATTTTTCTTAATTAATTTATAATTAATAAACCCAACTGCAACTAGCCCCAACTGCAACTAGCTTTACTACTATAAAAAACCTTATTACTACTAATAAAACCTTATAGTTACTAATAAATTACTTAAACATTTTGATACTTATGTTAAATGTTAAGTACTTATGGTACTTAAATTATATGGTGCTTGTCAATGCAGCACATTATTACTCTCAAATTATTACTCTCAAAGTATTTGGTGCCTGAGGATTCTGCTGCAATGATTATTGGAGATATATGCAGTACAGATACAAGATATTCTCCTCAAACTTGGTGGATAAACACACACACAAAAACTATGCTCATTCTTTCTTATCGATGCCATGTTTGGTTGGCTCATATTATTTTATGTCCGTTAATAATTTGGGACTAGCTTTTGTTGTAACCGGATGTTTTTGTGCCAATATATCAGTTTCCAAGTCACGCCATTCATCATTCACGTATTTTCAGTCCAGTTGAAATAGTGCCTGGAATTTGTTGGATTCTTTAAAACTAAAAAGAAAATGTTGTGTTTACGTGGCGGCTCTTCAAATCTCTCAGAAATGCTTCACTGCATTTTGAAATATCGGATGAGAGGAAAGAGGGTTGGGATGGGGTGGTGGGATGGTCTATTGGGGCAGGAGTGGGAATTTGGGGGTTGTGGGGGATCCATTGGGGGGGGGGGGGGTGGTTGTGTGTGTGCGGGGTGTCCTATGCGAGACTGGGTCTGGTTTTTAAATAGTTACTCTGGAGTTCGAAGTGTTTTTTTCCTTCTAACTCTTTCAGAGTAACTATCAAGGTAAAACTGGCAGAACGAGCTGAAGTTACCAATTTAAATCGCTTCTATCAGATGGTTCCAAGCCAAGCGCAATTGTCCAGGGGAAGTTACCGCTTCTGGGCAATTGTCGGGGAACTTCCTAAAGGGATTGCTCAGCGCATCATTGAAGTACTGCTTAAATGCCACGCTGGGTAACCAGGAAGTTATGGGCTAATGAGTTTTCATTTTGAATTTGCAAAATCACTGGGATACCCTGTTTCCTCCAATGACTGAAGAATTCATTTGAAAGGATTACCTGGACCATCTGTACATCAATGGTGCTTCATTTTATTCCCTTGAGTAAGGTATGCTGTGGCAAGGACAGAGAGAGGCTGCAAAGAGACATAGGCAGGTTAAGTGAGTGGGCCAGAAGATGGCAGATGAAGTATAATGTGGGGTAGTGCAAAGTTATTCACTCTGTTCACAAGAATAGAAAGGCAGAATATTTTTTTTAAAGTCTGAAACTTGTAACTGTTCATGTTCAGAGAGACTTGGGGGTCCTCGTGCGAGGTACAGCAAGCAATTAGGAAGGGAAATTACATGTTGGCCTTTATTACAGGGGGATTGGAGTACAGGAATAAATATGTTACAATTGTACAGGGATGAGGTGAGACCATGCCCGGAATTCTCTGGCCGTTCTCTGGCAGTAGGGCTCTCTGGTCCTGGCGTCAGCTCACCCCCACGCACGGGTTTCCCACTGCCAGTGTGCCCGGGTGGCACTGCCAGGCTGGCAGACATGGCAGCATGCTACAAAATGGCAATGGCAAATACTATTATGTTGATTTACCAGTGATTTTCTTCGAGGGCTTAGAGGTGCATAGAGGTGTACGCACATGAACCCAAAATTAGACATTTTGATAAACAAGTCACATGTAACCAAAAAAAAACTGAAGCTGATATTCACATCTATTTCTCTGATTTAGTGAGTTGCTGATCACATTGCCCACTCGAACCCAAGATGACAGGTACTCTGTAATGGTGCTCTATGCCATTACAGAGTGTACAAGGAAGTATTATGATTATTCAAAAGACCACAACATAAGCAGAAACATTACTATTACAAGTCCTGTTATTACAAATAGATCTTTTCCCAATCTTGACAGAAGCACCATTATAATTAGTAGCAAAGTTTCAAACGTCCATAAAATCAACCCAAATGATACTGAAACTAGTGGATCACATGAGGCAGCAGTGTCAAGCTTTGACAATGAGGGGGATGCAACTGAACCTCAAGAATTTCTTTGGCTCAAAACCATTGGTGAGATTGGATTAGACGGGGGGGGGGGGGGGGGCAGGTTACAAAAATAACAACTTTGTGGGACTATGTTGCACCAAGGTTATGTTTGATGTTATATTGAGTGGTAAAATATTTAGGAATCTATGACATCCATTTATGCCAATCACAGACATAACCCCTAATTCCATGGCTGTTCCTTCACTGTCACTGGGTCAAACCCTGGAACTTCCTTTCCAGCAGCACCATGGGTGAACCTGGACCAGATGAACTGTATCCGTTAAGGTGGCTCACCGCCACCTTTTCAAGTGCAATTCAGGATGAGCTATAAATCTGATTCTGCAAATCGCAGAAGGTGCAGCACCAGCCCCTTTACCTCCTCGCCATTCAGGTAAAGTAGTATTTCACTTGTACCTCCTTCAGTTTGGTTTAATGCACCTGCTGCTCCCAATGCACTCTCCTCCATATTGGGGAGCCTCAATACAAATTGGGTAACCCCTTTGCAGGACACTTTCGCTCAGTCTGCAAGCATGACCGCAACCTTCCTGTTGCATGCCATTTTAACTCAGCACCTTGCTCTCATTCCCACATGTCCATCCTTGGCCTGTTGCAACGTTCCAGTGAAGCCCAATACAAACCGGAGGAGTCAGCATCTCGATGTTGAGATCGGCAGCTTTAGATTGTGACCTTGCTCCCCCATCCTAAATCCCTTTAAAAAAGATATCCAAACAATTTATTGTCTCAATACAACCCCCCCCCCCCCCATCTCCCCTCTACCACACCAGGCCACCTGTCTTTTATTCTGAAAGTTGCTACTTTTTGTTGCAATTTCTCACAGCTAAATTTCAATATCTCACACACATTCCCCCTTTCTTTAGTTCTGCTGAAGAGCCAAAAGGACTCGAGACGTTAACTCTTCTTTGTCTCCTTACAGATGCTGCCAGACCTGCTGAGTTTTTCCCCCAGAATCCTCTGTTCTTGCTTCAGATTCCAGCATCCGCAGTATTTTGCTTATTTTTTTATGAGCAGCAAATGCTGGACTTGCCAATGATGCTTATATTCATGAAAGAATAAAAACAAAGACCCGAGTCTGAGATTTGTCAGCACAGAGCAGGAATATTTCACTCCCTTTCATGGGTTCATCCGTAGCTGAATCAGCGGACTTTCATGGGACCACTTGATGCCTCCAACAGAGCGGCGAGATTTTATTTTTATTTAATTTAACATAGATTAAGGCGGAGCAGGACTCCTCCCATTTTTCAGCTGTATTGAAAGGTTGTTCCTCAATTCATTCAACTCCCCTTTCATGTGTCGGATGCAGTCAGGCCCTGTTGTGTATTTCCAGCATTCTTTCTGTTTTCATGTTGCATTATGGTAATTTCACCTGTTTTCTTTGTGTCAAAAAAAGTGTTCCTTGGTGAACTTTTTTCTCTCAGCCAACATCCCACCTGCCCACCGATCTAATACTCTGTTACTGAAAGATAGACTTGGTTTTCTAAATTATAATCATCCGCACTTGTTCATGCACGAGTCCATCCTGTCTTATTTCAGAAAATAAAGAATTCAGAAATTCCCACCGGTGGCAATAAGTGACTGGAACTTTCAGAAATGCAAAAGACCCAGAATTCAGGAGCTCATGGGCATATGTGCGCTGCGATGGTCCTTTGTGCAATTGACAGAATATCCAGATCTAAGAAACTCTTTTAAGATATTCTGGTATTCCTCAGGAGTAAAGGATCCCTGTTTATCAGACAGAGAATAATAGGTACTTGGGAATGATTATGATCCAGTCATTCAAAAGGGTGGTCATAAGGTTTGAATAACTTCTGAAGATGAAGACCCACCACCAGACATGCTGTGCTGCATGCAATGTAATAAATATTACATTGTTTTTATGTCCTTTTTTAAAAAATATAACAAGTGGGACAATGTTCCTTGGAGTGAAAAGAAAATGGTGTGAGTACAAATGCAGATCACAAGTCATTATCCGGAGAGAACACACTCCTAAATTTCATCGAGTGAGAGCAAGAGAGAGGCAGAAAGAGAGAAAAGGGGAGGGAGGGAGAAAACGTGAGAGGGAACAGGAGGTGAAAGAATTACGTTCACGTAATGGCATCCACAATCTCAGGACATCTCACCGAGCTTCACGACCAACCAAATACTGATGTGTTGGGTACTCTGGATCTGTGGAGACTGCGTTTACCTTAGCAGTAACATAGACAGGTTACCAACACTTGTAATAGTACAACACTATTTTATTAAGCTAGAAACTGTTGAACATACTTTCACTGTGGGTTAACACGATGTTAGATTAAACTAAAGACCTATGCCTGTCCTAACCAGTCTATGCACTCAGCACATGGTGAAGATCTGTGCTGTAAGCTGTAAGCTCTGTCCTTCTGAGAGGCTGCATCCCGAATGAGCGGGAAAACTGATGCCCTCTGTCTTTATAGTGAGTGTGTTCTAATTGGTGATTGGCTGTCGTGTTGTGTGTGTTGATTGGTCTTGCTGTGTGTCCATCAGTGCATGTGTCTGCACCATGATATACTGGTGTATATTATGACATCCCACCTTTTATAAAAAATGTATGTTTGTGGCAATAAATAATGTGTGGTATAATGTTCCTAACTACGTGTGGGGTGCGAAGACATATTTACAGGACTATGTACATGAGAACTAAGCTATTTACATGGGAAAGTGCCTGGTGCAGAGAAGCAGTATGCAACAAGAGTAACGAGATCAACACTATATATAAACCAGGGAAACGATCAAACAAAGCAACAAAACAATTCAGAGAGTCCATAAATTTGAAAAGTTCATAAATTTAGTCTCTGAGGTGGGCGACGAATTCTGGTTGACCGCCTCAAGGGTGGGTTGAGAGCCGCCGGTTCAGGAGCGGGCAGGACTGCGTCAAAGTCAGGGAGAGGCAGAATGACAGGGAGTTTTGCATAGTCCGTGGCAGGGTCAGCAGGAGGGCGAGGCGCCACTGGAGGATCACGTGGCGAGCGTGGAACAAGACAAAGGGCACGTCGATTGCGGTGCAGAATAGAGCCATCCGACAGACGAATCAGGAACGAGCGGGGGGCCACCTGACGAAGGACAACAGCGGTTGCAGGCCAGCCACCATCCGGAAGATGGAAACGGACGTTGTCATCTGGAGCCAGAGCAGGGAAATCAGTTGCACGGGAATCATGAGCCGCCTTGTGCTGTGCACGAGACAGCTGCATCCGGTGAAGGACCAGAACGTGGTGGAGGTCTGGGACATGGATGGACGGCACCGTCATCCTCAGGGTGCGATTCATGAGTAATTGGGCTGGCGACAGGCCAGTGGACAGTAAGCGGAGCGATAGGCCAGCAAGGCAAGGTAGAAATCAGACCCAGCATCGGCAGCCTTGCATAGGAGCCATTTGACGATATGTACTCCCTTCTCTGCTTTGCCATTGGATTGGGGGTACAGAGGACTGGACGTCACATGGGCAAAATTGTACCACCTGACGAAGTTGGACCATTCTTGGCTGGCGAAGCAGGGGTCATTGTCCGACATAACCGTGAGCGGGATGCCGTGTCGAGCAAAGGTTTCTTTCCATGCACGAATGACTGCAGACGAGGTGAGGTTGTGCAACCGTATCACCTCCGGGTAATTCGAAAAGTAGTCCATGATCAGGACATAGTATCTACTCAGCGCATGGAACAGGTCGATGCCCACCTTGGTCCATGGTGACGTGACCAACTCATGGGGCTGCAGGGTCTCACATGGTTGGGCCAGCTGGATGCGCTGACAAGTGGGGCAGTTGAGCACTGTGTTGGCTGTGTCCTCATTAATGCCGAGCCAGTACACTGCCTCTCGGGCCCGTTGGTGGCACTTTTCCACGCCAAGGTTGCCCTCGTGTAGTTGTTCTAGGACAAGCTGGCGCATGCTATGCGGGATGACAATGCGGTCCAGTTTTGGAAAAACCCCGTGTACTACCGCCAGATCATCACTGACATTATAGAATTGAGGGCATTGGCCCTTGAGCCACCCATCCGTTAGGTGGTGCATGACACGCTGTAGCAAGGGGTCAGCCGCCGTCTCGCGGCGAATTTGGACGAGGCGTTCATTCGAGGCAGGTAGATTGGAGGCCACGAATGTCTCATGGGCATCAACCTAGCAGACAAATCCCGCTGGGTCACATGGAGTGTTGACTGACCTGGAGAGAGCATCAGCAATGATGAGGTCCTTGCCTGGGTGTATACCAGCTGGAAGTCGTATTGCCGGAACTTGAGAAGAATATGCTGGAGGCGAGACATCATATCGTTCAAGTCTTTCTGTATTATATTGACCAGCGGGAGATGATCAGTCTCGACGGTGAATTGAGGAAGTCCGTAGACATAATCGTGAAACTTAACCACACAGGTCAGAAGGCCCAGGCGCTCCTTTCCTATCTGCGCGTAGTGCTGCTCCGTGGGAGTCATCGCACGCGACGCATATGCAATGGGGGCCCATGATGAGGCCTCATCACGTTGAAGGAGCACTGCCCCAATGCCGGATTGACTGGCATCGGTCGAAACTTTGGTCTCCTTTGCTGGATCAAAGAAAGCTAAGACATGGGCCATGGTCAGTTTTGCCTTGAGTTCCCTCCATTCGCACTCGTGTGCGGGGAGCCATTGGAAGTCTGGCGTCTTCCTGACCAGGTTCCTGAGAGCCGTGGTATGAGAGGCGAGGTTAGGGATGAATTTCCCTAAAAAATTGACCATGCCCAGAAATCGGTGGACCACCTTCTTGTCCTCTGGTGTTTTGATAGCTGTGATAGCAGTTACCTTGTCCGCATCCGGCTGGACGCCCAATTGGGAGATGTGGTCCCCGAGGAACTTTGGCCCTGTTGAGGCTTGCTGTGTGTCCATCAGTGTGAGTGTCTGCACCATGATATTATGACAAGTACTTTTGAAATTGTCCCCGTGGTTGTTTTGTAGCCAGGCGAGAGAAGGAGGAGAATTGGGACAGAAGTTTAAAAAAGGGAAGAGAGGAAAGTGGAAGATGTAATGGGAAGGGAAGAACAAAGCGAAATGGAGAGCAAAAGGAAGAAAGATTCTGGCTGTTGATGCCTTGGCTCTTCCTGAATATTCAATAGAACACCTGCCAGGCTTAAAATACTGTGGCGAACCATCACGACTACACTAACAGTGGTTTATTCTTTTATGCAGCAGTTGAACGAGATTTTCTCGGATGGACTGTCCAACCTTCACAATTCATCTTGAATTATTTCAAGGAGGAAATCTATCAAGTTTGAGCGTGTTTGTGGAAGGGTTCTCTGGATTCCTTCCAGCTGCACCGATATGTTTTGCGGCATTCACTCCATCTTTTCAATCCAGATGTTGATTTCTAAGCCACACCCATTTCACTGGATCTCCGCAAATGCCCTCCCTCCTGCAAGGGGTAAGCGAACAGAGGCAGAAAAATTCAACGCTCCACGTCCAAACCCTGTGTATAGTTTGCAGCAAAAAATAAGTTGAAGAGCCTAACTGTTCTACCTGAGGGCAACTGACTTTGCTGTGCTGATAGTTTCCAAGTTGATTAAATATTTGCCTCTGGTGATGCTTAACCTGCTTTCTCGATTCTTTGAAGCTACATAGAAATACAGCTGATGGATTCTTGCAAGAACTGTCCAGAAGCAAGTCAGCTGGGCCCCCAGCAGGTGAGACCTAATGTGTAGCATCAGAATATGAACTAAACTCTCACTGAGTACTAAATAGTCCTGAAGTCTGTGTACAAAAGCTGCATTTTTACATTAATCTTCAGGACCATCTTTTGGATTTCATCCTCCTCAGTACAGACCAAACAGATTCGAATAGGCACCGTAACATGCATTCCACTGGACGATCATTTCACTGGCAATGAGCACGTGAGGTACCGAATATTAGGTTGATTATCTCCCAGTGAGAGCTAGCTGGAGAATATGCAGATTTCTCTTTCATAGTCTCCCTGAGACCAATTAAGTGTTGGGAGCGTTAAGACGCCAACTCCTTTTTGGGTGAAATGCATCAAGGGCAGAATAAAGGGCAGCAACAAAACATGCCGATGCCGGATTTTTCAACGTGACTTTCTGCTTCTATTTCTCTTCCCCCGTGACCCCACCTGTGAAGCAAAGGAGAATGATGTGGGACTGCTACAGTTCGGGCTCTCCCAGACCAGTTTTCCTTTTCCCTCATGTTCGCTGTTCCCAAAGGTAGACTCAGGTTTGAGAACCAGGCTCCCATCTTCGATAGATTGTTTGCATGGAGAATTGCCATGGCATTTGTTACAACAGCTTGCATTTAATAATAATCTTTATTAGTGTCACAAGTAGACTTACATTAACACTGCAATGAAGTAACTGTGAAAATCCCTATAGTCGCCACCCTCGGGCGACTGTTCGGGTACACAGAGGGAGAATTCAGAATGTCCAGTTCACCTAACAAGCACGTCTTTCGGGACTTGTGGGAGGAAACCGGAGCACCCGGAGGAAACCCACGCAGACAGAGGGAGAACGTGCAGACTCCACAGACAGTGACCCAGGCTGGGAATCGAACATAGTACTTCAACAGAGCAAAGTGTCCCACACCCCTTCACAGGAGTGTTAGGAAACAGAATCCGGAGCACAGAAGGAGATAGAACTGTTTTTGTAAAAATAAATTTAGAGTACCCAATTTTGTTTTCCACTTAAGGGGCAATTTAGCATGGCCAATCCACCTATGCTGCACATCTTTGGGTTGTGGGAGTGAGACCCACGCAGTCACAGGAAGAATGTGCAAACTCCACACGGACAGTGACCCAGGGCCTGGATCGAATCCATGTCCTCGGGGCCGTGAGACTGCATTGAGTCGCCGTGCCACCCACCAGAAGGAATTATTGGAGCAGTTGGCAAGGAGGTCGATTTTAGATAATAAAGAAAGAGAGAGAGAAAGAGGCGGAAAAGAGAAGGGGTTTAAGGATGGGGATTTCAGTTCTTAGGGCCTAATCAGCTGAAGGCATGACCGTTCAATTCCCGTACCAGCCTCCCCGAACAGGCGCCGGAATGTGGCGACTAGGGGCTTTTCACAGTAACTTCATTTGAAGCCTACTTGTGACAATAAGCGATTTTCATTTCATTTCAATGGCAGAGTATTGAAAATCGACACGAGCAAAAAACTAGAATTAAGCCGGAAAGAGAAAAAAAAAATAATGAGGCATTAAACTGCTGCATAAAGGCTAACTTTGGATTGATGTCTGGATAAAAAAAAACATTGAAACAAAACATTGCACAAAATAATGTAGCAGATCTTATCGGGGATATGTTCCATGATGAACTGACCATTCACTGGTGTTTGTACGCATGAGGTATTTGCTTATAGTTTAAACTCAAGGGAAAGTTTTGACCTTGGTTTATTCGTAATCTGGGATTACAATGTGACATTACTGTTAGGTACTTATTTGTAATCCCTGATTGATTTTGAAGTAAAAGGAATTTATGGATGAAATTTTTGTCCAGGTTGTTTGTTCGTCATGTGCAAAGTTAGTGCACTGTTGACTGAGGGAATGTCTTACATAGGTGGGTTGGAAAGCAAGGCGTCCATGGGCAGCCCGGTGGCACAGTGGTTAGCACTGCTGCCTCACGGCGCAAGGGACCCAGGTTCAATTCCGGCCTTGGGCGACTGTCTGTGTGGAGTTTGCATGTTCTCCCCGTGTGTGCGTGGGTTTCCTCTGGGTGCTCCGGTTTCCTCCCACAGTCCAATGAAGTGCAGGTTAGGTGGATTGACCACGCTAAATTCCATGTCGTGTCTAAATGTTTGGTGGGGTTATGGGGATGGGGCGGGGGAATGGGCTCTTTCAGAGGGTCGGTGCAGACTCGATGAGCCGAATGGCCTCCTGCTGCACTGCAGGGATTCTATGATGCTATGTTCACACTTTTTGCACTTGCACTTCATGCCAGACAGCAGAATGGGTGATGAGGTGAAGGAACATGTCAAAGGCATCCCATTTTCCAGAATATCGTCAGCATGACCTCTATCACAACTAGCCGGCCCCATGATGCAGAATGCTATCTCCTCCAGTGTGCTGAGGTGATGTAAGTCTGCCTATCCCCTCCATGTCATGGACGGGATTCTCCATTGCGAGTCCGCCCCGTTGCCGCTGCGATCGAGGACGGAGAGGGTGAGGGTGCAGCAATGTGTTTGGACCATGTGACTGCTGGAGTTGGATAGCTGAAGGCACGTGGAGCAGTGAGAGTTGGGGGAGCTCATTGGTATGTGAGGGAGGATGAGATGCAATTTCTGAATGTTGTGTGTGGTTCCTGATTGCTAGAGAGTGCTGCTGGGTGAGTGCTGGACATTGCTGTGTATCCCAAAGCATGAGAGGTTGATGGTGTGGTGAGCCGGAATTACCATGTGAAGTGGCATCACCGATGTTGAGCACCCGCGGGAGGCCATTAACTTTTATTTAAATGTCACTGCTGCCAAATTCCTGGTGTCAGGAATTAATATCCCTGACTTTCTCAGCGTCTATCTGGAGTGCCTCCTTTCACACAACTCTGACCCCGATGAAAACACTACGACTCCTTTCCACCCCCTGTACTAATGCTTCCAGCGCCACATCAGAAAATCTGCCAGGTCCTCGCTCACGTGCACTCCTCTCCTTTCTGCACTATTTATTCTCTCCAAGTTTTCCATAGACAGTCTGCGGTCAATCCTGTACATGGAGTGTTGTTTCCCTCAAGAAAAACATGCCTGCTTTAAAACGAGTAGGCCGACCTGAAACATATGCTCGCAACCCGTGTTGCTTGGACGGTTTGCCATTCATTCATATGATGTGGGCATCGCCAAATGAGGTTTGCCATTCATTCATAGGATGTGGGCATCGCCCGCCAGGCCAGCATTTATTGACCATCCCTAGTTTCTCTGGGGAAGGTGATGATGAGCTTGAACTGCTGAAGTCCACATGGTGCTGGTACACCCACGGTGCTGTTAGAGAGGGAGTTCCATGCCGCCTGCCTCAGTGAGACTGGGCGTGAGTTAATTAAACCCCAGACAGGCCTTGATGAATTTTCCTCTCTCGGTCTCTGACAACTCCTGAGGAAAATTTATATATGAATGCAAAGTTGAGCCTGTGTGTTGGATTCTCTGATACCCCAGCCATATGTTTCTCAGCGGCGGGAGGTGGCGCGACGATCGCTGGTGGCGGGATTCATTGTTCCCGCTGCTATCAATAAGATTTCCCATTGAAGACCCCCCCCCCCCCCCCCCCGCCGCCGGGCAGGTGTGTTCTATCGGTGGGAACAGAGAATCTCACCGCCAGAGAATGGCCGGAGAATTCCGGCCAATACCTCCGTTTGACCTGAATTCCCTATTGATTTTCTTGGGGTAGAGGTTCAACTTTTGACCCAGTTGGGAAATTCTGAGCGATCTCTGGGTAAAGAGGTTTCTAACCCGAAGAGAGAAAACAATGTTTTCACCTGGCGCATTCGATGCAGGAGAGAATGGAAGTAACAGGATCCATTATTTTTAAAACATTTTTATCAGAAGGTTACACAAAGCGTAATTAGATCATAGATCATAACTTTTACAGTGCAGAAGGAGGCCATTCAGCCCATCGAGTCTGCACTGGCCCTTACAAAGAGCACCCTATTCAACCCACGTATCAGCCCTTTCCCCGTAACCCCCACTTAACCTTTTTGGACACTCAGGGCAATTTCCCATGGTCAATCCACCTAATCCGCACATCTTTGGGCTGTGGGAGGAAACCGGAGCACCCGGAGGAAACCCACGCAGACTTGGGGAGAATGTGCAGACTCCGCACAGCCAGTGACCCAGCCGGGAATCGAACCTGGGACCCTGGAGCTGTGAAGCAACTGTGCTAACCACTATGCTACCGTGCTGCCCACTGCTTTTAATTGATTAATTGATTAATGTAACCCAAGATATTGACCATCCACATATTAGTTTTGTCATAGCATACAGTCATGCTTTCGTAAATCCAGATATAGCCGAAATATTTTAAATTGCAGAAAGCAGCGACAGAAAAACTGTTTATCACCAACTCATATCTAGGTAGTGATAAAACCTCTAACACCAGGTAAGCTATTTATTTTGACAGGCCGGGGCCTCATTGTTAATGGGAAGTCAGCTCAAAATGGTGGAAATCTGGGAGGCCTGGAGTTATATAGGCGTAGGGATGGGGGACTGCGGTCAGCACCTCACAAAGGTGGGTGAGGTACAGGTGGAAGGTTTATGTAATAACCAGCATGAGACACACGAGACATGATTGATTGTTTTTCCTCTGTGACCCGAGGAATGTAAGCAGCCCCACTAACTTCGGGGCTGATAACCATGTTGTATAAAAGGTCGGCCAGATCGGAACCGACCGACAGAGAGAGGACCCGGTGAGGTTTAACCGGGCTCCTTGTAAATAGTTATTATTATAATTAAATGTCTTCTTTTCTTTACTCATCTGACTCCCCTCGCCTTTATTAAAGTTGACAATTTCCTTGTGGCGACTGGGAAGGGTTCACCTGATTTTCCTCGCCCCGACATTGGAGGTGAAAAGGAACGTGAAAGGCCTCCTCGGTGACCTGAACATGTTGCTGTGGCCGGGCCTGTTGCTGCTTGTGTCCCGCTTATTCCCAGGCGGAGGTTTTGTCGAGGTAACTGGACCCCAGTACACTTAAACGTATGAGCTTTTCCCTCAAACCCATGTGGGCCTGAACAATTCTGGCACTTTAAAATGGCAGTTGAGCATGAATGGTCACGCACTCCATTTTAGCTGCCTCCTGCCTGGATTCTTCTGGGCTTGGGAGATAACACCACCAACCAATGTACCTAACACCCAAGTGGGGCTTGATAATCGGGAGCAACATCTACATCATGGTGGGATAAACATCTGTAAATTTCATTAACAAAGAACAGCTGGGGCAGCACGGTGGTGCAGTGATCAGCACTGCTGCCTCACGGCGCCGAGGTCCCAGGTTCGATCCCAGCCCTGGGTCACTGTCCATGTGGAGTTTGCACATTCTCCTCATGTTTGCTTGCGTTTCGTCCGTGTGTGGCAGTCACCACTGATGTATATATTGTATATATAGGATGTTGATATAGGTGCTTTATGGTAAGGCCCTGTACTACAGGTACAGGGGTAGATCCCTGCCTGCTGGTTCCGCCCAGTAATGTGTGTGCTCCCAGTACAGCAGCCATTTTGCCAGCTGCTGTAGGAGGTCACACATCTCAGTGTAATAAAGCGTCGATTACATCCTACTCTCGTCTTTGTGTAATTGATCGTGCATCAATTTATTACACTGAGTTTTTCAGAAGATGGACCTCTGCATCAAGCCGGATCGCTGCAGCTGCATCCGCAATCAGACAACGCCAAAAAGGACTTTGCACATTGGCTAGCCTGTTTTGAAGCGCACATCGGGTCTGCGCCAGACCCAATTCCAGAAGCTCAGAAGATTCAGATCCTTTACATGTGGCTGAGCTCCAACGTCTTTCCACTTGTCCAGGACACGGCGACCTACGCAGAGGCCATGGCGCTACTGAAGGAAAACTACGCTCAGCGGACTAACACACTCTACGCCAGGCACCTCCTCTCCACGCGGCGTCAACTTCCCGGTGAGTCGGTGGAAGATTTCTGGCGCGCCCTGCTCCCCCTAGTTAGAGACTGTGACTGTCAGGCCGTTTCGGCCACGGAACACTTGAATGTGCTAATGAGAGACGCATTTGTTACAGGCATAAGGTCTGACTACATCCACCAGCGCCTCTTAGAGGGGGCCAAGCTCGACCTCGCAGTGATGAAAAAACTAGCGCTTTCACTTATGGTCGCATCATGCAACATTCAGGCCTATTCCCCCGACCGCGTGGCCTGCATCGTGGACTCCGCAGACGGCCGCCCCATCATGGACCCCATCAGCGACCGCCCTCAGCCAATCCCACGCCTGTGCCGCGCGGCAGCCAACCAATCCCGGGGGGCCCAAATGCTACTTCTATGGGCAGTCAAAACACTCCCAACAGCGCTGCCCGGCGCGGAGCGCCCTCTGCAAGGCCTGTGGCAAGAAGGAACATTTCGCTGCAGTGTGCCAGTCCTGCTCAATCGCCGCTATTGTCCCGCCACCCCCCATGTGCAGCCAGTGGGCGCCGCCATCTTCCCCTCCTAGGACAACGTGCAGCCAGTGGATGCCGCCATCTTGCCCGACTCGCAACACATGCGGCCCGTGGGCGCCGCCATGTTGTTCCTCCCAGAACCAACGGACGCCGCCATCTTGCTTCCCCCACGACACCTGTGGCCTGTGGGCGCTGCCATCTTACCCGACTCAGGACCCATGCCCGTTGGGCACCTCATCCGGCCGCTCATCGCCAACGACCAGCCGCGTCTCGCCTCGGTCACGATTGACCAGTCTCGACCACACAACCTCGCAACTGCTTCAACCAAAGTGAAGGTCAACGGGCACAAAATCTCCTGCCTGCTGGACCCGGGGAGCACTGAGAGCTTCTTTCACCCCGATACGGTAAGGCTCTGCTCCCTCGCGGTACACCCCGCTAACCAGAGAATCTCCCTGGCCTCCGGGTCCCACTCTCACTGTCCAGGGTGTGGAATTCTGCGACTTCTGCCTCTACGTACTCCCCAACCTCTGCGCTGCCTTGCTACTCGGCCTGGACTTCCAATGCAACCTCCAGAGCCTAACCCTTAAATTCGGCGGGCCCCTACCACCCCTTACTGTGTGCGGCCTCGCGACCCTTAAGGTCGACCCACCTTCCCTTTTTGCAAACCTAACCCCGGATTGCAAACCCATCGCCACCAGGAGCAGACGGTACAGCTCCCAGGACAGGACCTTCATCAGGTCTGATGTCCAGCAGCTGCTTCGGGAAGGCATCATAGAGGCCAGCAACAGCTCCTGGAGAGCCCAAGTGGTAGTGGTCAAAACTGGGGCGAAAACAGGATGGTCGTTGAAAACAGTCAGACCATCAATCGGTACACGCAGCTCGACACGTACCCCCTCCCATGCATGTCTGATGTGGTCTTCTCGACAGTAGACCTGAAATCGGCCTACCACCAGCTCCCCATCCACAAGGCGGACCGCCCACACACTGCATTCGAGACAGAAGGCCGCCTTTGCCACTTTCTTAGAGTTCCCTTCGGCGTCACCAACGGGGTCTCGGTCTTCCAACGGGAGATGGACTGAATAGTTGTCTGGTACGGGCTGCGGGCCACTTTCCCGTACCTGGATAACATCACCATCTGTGGCCACGACCAGCAGGACCATGACGCCAACCTTGCTAAATTTCTCCACACCGCCACTCTCCTCAACCTTACGTATAACAAGGAGAAGTGCGTGTTCAGCACGAACCGCTTAGCCATCCTCGGCTATGTAGTCCAGAACGGAGTTCTGGGGCCCGATCCCGATTGCATGCACCCCCTCATGGAACTCCCCCTCCCCCACTGCCCCAAGGCCCTCAAACGTTGCCTGGGGTTCTTTTCATATTACACCCAGGGGGTCCCAAATTATGCGGACAAGGCCCGCCCACTCATTCAATCCACTGTTTTTCCTCTGACGGCCGAGGCTCACCAGGCCTTTAACCGTATCAAGGCCGACATCGCCATGGCCGCGATGCACGCGGTCGACGAGACGCTCCCCTTCCAGTTCGAGAGCAATGCATCAGATGTCGCTCTGGCCACCACCCTCAACCAGGCAGGCAGGCCCATGGCATTCTTTTCCCGCACCCTCCATGCCTCCGAAATTCGGCACTCCTCCGTCGAAAAAGAGGCCCAAGTCATCGTTGAAACTATGCGGCATTACCTAGCCGGCAGGAGATTCACTCTCCTCACTGACCAACGGTCGGTTGCCTTCATGTTTAATAACACACAGCAGGGCAGGATCAAAAATGATAAAATCTTGAGGTGGAGGATCGAGCTCTCCACCTATAATTACGAGATTTTGTATCACCCCGGTAAGCTCAACGAGCCCCCCGATGCCCTATCCCGAGGTACATGTGCCACGCTCAAGTGGACCGACTCCGGACCCTGCACGACAACCTCTGTCACCCAGGAGTCACACATTTTTACCATTTCACCAAGGCCCGCAACCGGCCCTACTCCATCGAGAAAGTCAGGGCGATCACCAGAGACTGCCAGGTCTGCGTGGAGTGTAAGCCGCACTTCTAACAGCCAGACCGTGCGCGCCTGGTGAAGGCCTCCCGCCCCTTTGAACGCCTCAGCGTAGACGTCAAAGGGCCCATCCCCTCCACCGACCGCAACACGTACTTTCTCAGTGTGGTCGATGAATATTCCCGATTCCCCTTTGCCGTCCCATGCCCTGACATGACGTCTGCCACCGTCATCAAAGCCCTCAGCACCATCTTCGCTCTGTTTGGCTTCCCCACCTACATCCACAGCGACCGGGGATTCTCATTCATGAGCGATGAGCTGCGCCAGTACCTGCTCAACAGGTGCATTGCCTCGAGCAGGACGACCAGCTACAACCCCACGGGAAACGGACAAGTGAAGAGGGAGAATGGGACGATCTGGAGGGCCGTCCAGCTGGCCCTACGGTCCAGAAATCTCCCAGCATCCCCATGGGAGGAGGTCCCCGACGCACTTCACTCCATTCGGTCGCTCCTGTGCACTGCGACTAACGAAACCCCCCATGAACGTCTCTTTGCCTTCCCTAGGAAGTCCACCTCCGGGGTTTCACTCCTGAAATGACTGGCAGCCCCAGGACCTGTTCTCCTCCGTAGACACGTTCGACTCCACAAGGCGGACCCGTTGGCTGAGAGGGTACAGCTACTTCACGCCAACCAGCATTACGCATGCGTAGCGTCCCCCAACAGCCGCCAAGACACAGTCTCCCTCAGGGACCTGGCACCAGCTGGGTCCCTACACACACACCCCCTCTGCCCCGGCGCCATCCTCCCCTCCCCCGACGCACCCCGCCGCAGCCCCGCTCCGGGACAATCCATCCTCCCCTTGCTCCCGCCCGGGGATGAAGAGGATTTCGACATGCTCCCGGAGTCAGCGAAGACCAAGCCGCCGCCAGAGTCGCCACCAGCACTTCGGCGCTCTCAACGACAGATCAAGGCTCCGGACCACCTGAATTTGTAATATTATCTGTACTTTTAAAACACAATTTTCTGTATATAGTTCTCCACCACCTCCGCCGGACTCATTTTTTTAACAGGGGATGAATGTGGTAGTCACCACTGATGTATATATTGTATATATAGGATGTTGATATAGGTGCTTTACGGTAAGGCAGGTACGGGGGTAGATCCCTACCTGCTGTTTCTGCCCAGTAGGCGGAGTATAAATATGTGTGCTCCCAGTACAGCAGCCATTTCGTCAGCTGCTGTAGGAGGCCACACATCTCAGTGTAATAAAGCCTCGATTACATCCTACTCTCGTCTTTGTGTAATTGATCGTGCATCAGTCCCCACGACCCAAAGATGTGCAGGCTAGGTGTATTGGCCACGCTAAATTGCCCCTTAATTGGAAAAAATGAATTGGGTACTCTAAATTTATTTGAACAAAAACAAAGAACAACTTGCATTTCTGCACATTTAATGGAGGAAAGCATCCCGAGGTGCTCCAACAGAGGGAAGAAATTGCAAAGGCCAAAGATGGTGGTCAAGCCACCACCAATAGCTTTGAATTGAAATGTAAGCCACAGTACCCATAATTTTATTTCTTAATCCATTTTATGTATAAGATATATTAACCTTCATTTGTGCCTGGATATTAATACTCTTTTTGAAGAATTTAGCTATTTTATTCTGCCATCCTGGTTCATTCGCATTGTTCTGTGGTCAATTGGTCAGTGTGCATCTTGCACCCATTATGGGTCAATTGGTAACACATTCCTTCTGATCTTTCGGGCAATCCGTTTTCTGTTTTCTTTTTAATTTTGTATGTTTTGGAATCTGTCGGCCAATCAACAGTGTTAGTCCTTTTCACCACAATTACAGGGTTCAAAAGAGTTGGTGGGTCTGTTGCATGAATCTCCCTCCAGGCTGATGATGATAATGATGTTTTCTTTGCTCTGTCAGAAGTTTGGTGAGCCCACTCTCATCTTGCATTTTGGTCACCCCAGCAACCTTCTATTTTTACTTTTTGGTCTCCTTTCATTTAGTCAGATTAACTGGATGGATGGGGGTGGGGGGGGGTGAGGGGGGGGTGGGGGTGGAGAGCAATTCCCCTGGTGCCTTATTTAGTTAGAATACTGCTCATTCTGCAATTGAGGTATATGATTAACTTGGTCGCAGGTTGTATCATTGCTGCTTATTGCCTGAGACCACAGTGACCAAAGGACATGGCGGAGAAAATTTGACTGCTCATAGTGACACCACTGCTCACAGCCAGGATAGCAATCATAGAATCATAGAATTTACAGTGCAGAAGGAGGCCATTCGGCCCATCGAGTCTGCACCGGCCCTTGGAAAGAGCACGCGCTTGAGCCCACATTTCCAACTTATCCCCGTAACCCAGGAACCCCACCTAACCTTATTGGACACTAAGGTCAATTTAGCATAGCCAATCCGCCTAACCTGCACATCTTTGGACTGTGGGGGGAAACCGGAGCACCCGGCGGAAACCCACGCAGACACGGGGAGAACGTGCAGACTCCGTACAGACAGTGACCCAATTGAACCTGGGACTCTGGAGCTGTGAAGCAATTATGCTAACCACTATGCTACCGTGCTGCCCAATGATTTGGCTTCTTCCCCAATAATCACATCTGGAGACGTAGCAACAAAGGAACAGGGGTGGGCCATTCAGCCCTTCGAGCCTGCTCTGCCATTTAATTACATCATGGCTGATCTGTGGCTTAACTTGATTCACCTGCCTTTGGCCCATATCTTTAATACCTTCGCCTAACAAAAATGTATCTATCTCAGATTTAAAATTAACGAGTGATCTAGCATCAATTGCCATTTGTGGGAGAAAGTTCCAAACCTCTCCCACTCTTTGTGTGTAGATGAGCTTCCGAACATCTCTCCTGATGGTCTGGCCCTAATATTTAGACTATGTCCCCTAGTTCTCGAATCTCCAACCAGTGGAAATAGTTATCTTTATCTATCCTGTCTTTTCCTGTTAATATCCTGAAGTCCTGATATCAGATCACCCCTCAACCTTCTAAATTCCAGGGAAACAGGCCTAATGGGTACAATTTTTCCTCATAACTTAACCCCTGAAGTCCAGATATCATTCTTGTAAACCTACACTGCACTCCCTCCAAGGCCAAAATATCCTTCCTAAGGTGTGAGACCACACTGTTGGAAGTGACTGGGATTCATTTTCCAGACATAAATGTATGTGTGGTGGCTCGAGACATACAGTGGAAGCTTCCAGTAGTAAACCAAGGGGCTTATAGATGAATGGCAAAGGTAGTTAAGTAACAGGCACAGAACACTAGATCAGGCAGTGTCAAACTCGGGGGCGCAACCCTCGGGTGGGTTGCGGGCGGGTGTCTGGAGGGTCGCGGAGCCATCCATCGCGGCGCTCCCAATCGCGCAAATCTGCGCGCAACAGCCGCAGCAGTCGGCTGTTAATAACGCCGGCTGCAAGCGGCCTTCGAAATGGCCGCACTGCGCATCCATGCCTGATCATCGGCGCGCTGTTCGGGCACGCATGCGCAGTGCGGCCGTTATTTTTAAACGGTCGCAGCTTTTTGGTTTACAAGTTCGGGGAGGTTTTATTCATTTTATTCATTTATTTTATTCATTTAATTTGATGGGCTGAATGGCCTTCTTCTGTACTGAAGGGATTCTATGATTCTATCATTCTATGAGTAGGCCATTTGGCCTTCAAAGCCTGCTCCGTCATTCAATATGATCATGGCTGATCCTCTATTACAATAACATACTCCTGCACTCTCACCCTGCACTTTGATGCCTTTACAGTCTTGAAATCTATCTATTTCCTTCTTAAATATGTTCAGTGACTTTGTCTCCACAACCTTCTGTGGTATAGAATTCCACTGATTCACCACCTTCTGACTGAAGAGACTTCTCCTCATCTCAATCCTAAATGGCCGATCCTGTATCCTGAGACTGTGACTCCTTATTCTAGAACACGCCCAGCCAGAGAAAACAACATCCCTGCATCCAGTCAGTCTAGCTCGGTCTGAATTGTGTACGTTTCATTTAGATCTCCTCTAATTCTTCTAAGTTCTAATGAATACTGGCTAGTCGACCCAATCTCGCCTTGTATGACAATCCTGCCACCCCAGGAATCCGTCTGCTGAACCTTCGCCGCACTCCATGTGTGGCAAGTGTATCCTTAGATAAGGAAACCAAAACTGTACACAATGTTCCAGGTGTGGTCTCATCAAGGCCCTGTGCAGCTATAATTTCTTGCTCCTGTACTCAAGTCTTCTTGCAATGAAGCCCAATTTACCATTTGCCTTCCTAACTGTTTGCTGCTTGTGCATGCTTCCTTCCAGTGACTGGTGTATAAGGATAACCAGATCCCTTTGTCCATCACCATTTCCTAATCTATTACCACTTAAATAATACTTTGCAATTTTGTTTCCCTATCCAAAGTGGATAACTTCACATCTATTCGCATTATACTGCATCAACCATGTATTTGCCCACTCACTCAGTCTGTCTAAATCATCTTGAAGCCTCCTAACATCCCCTTCACTGAGTTCCCACTGAGAGCAAACTTGTTAATTTTGGCTCCCTCATCCAATGTATATTGTGAATACCTGGGGCTCAGTCACGGGGCGCAATTCTCCCATCGGGAGTCTAAGTGCCGACGGCGGAGTGAAAACCGGAGTGTTTCACTCCGGCATCGGAGCCCGCTCCCAGCCTCCTATACTCCCGCCCCCGGAGGGCTAGGAGCGGCGTTGAATCATTTCCGTGCGCTGGGCCTTGGCGCCGCGTAAATGACGCGGCCAGCGCCGCGTAAAAGAAGTCACCCGCACATGCGCGGTTGCCGTCCTCCCCGAGGCCACTCAGCAAGAAGATGTCGGATGTATCTTGCGGGGCGGCGGAGGAAAGGAGGTCCTCCTTCAGAGAGGCCGGCCCACCGATCTGTGGACACCGATCGCAAGCCAGACCCCATTTGAGGCCCCCCCCCTGGTGCAGGAACCCCCCCTCCCCCCCTCACAGACCGCCGCCCCCCCCCCCCCAGCGTTCCCGCACTGTTCCCGCCGGCAGGACCAGGGGCGTCATTCTCCGCCAGCGGGAGTCTCCGTTTTGCCGGCGCCCGGGGGTTTCCCGACAGCGTGGGGCTGCCCCACAATGGGAAACCCCATTGACCAGCCGGTGTTACGGAGACTCCCGCCGGCCGGTCGGGGCAGAAATGTGGTGGGGCGGGTAGGAGAATTTCGCCCCAGGTGTGGACGGCGCCGGTGGGAACCCGTCGTATTGGGCAGGCCGCTAGGTGAGCGGCGATTCTCCCAGCGGCCAGCCGTGATTCTCACCGCGCCGGTTTTGGGGGGGTGGGAGAATCGCGTGCGGGCGTCGGGGCGGCGTGGCAGGACACGCGCGGCGCCCCGGCAATTCTCCCACCTGGCGTGGGGGGGGGGGGGGAGAATCTTTGGGCGGGATTCTCCGGCCGTATCCGCCCGGCAAGCGGAGAATCCCGCACGAGGTCAATGGAGTTCTCCACTGCACGCGGCTTGCTGCTGGCGCTCTTGCGGCGGGCAGGGCGAGAGAATCCAGCCCAAACAATTTGCCTAAACAATTTGCTTTGACAAAGAGTCATTGGACTCGAAAGGTTAGCCCTTTTCTCTCCCTACAGATGCTGCCAGACTTGCTGAGATTTTCCAGCATTTTCTCTTTTGTGCCAAACCTCCACGTGATCACAATTTCCACACTCCAACAGTGAAAAGTCTCCCCTGAATTCCTTGGTGGATTTATAAATGAACACCATACATTTATAGGATTTATAACACCTTCCGACGTTCCCAAAAGTGGAATTATCATCACAATATTGATGAGAATTTAAATGGCTTAAAGGAGAAAATCCAGAGATGAATAAAAAGAACCAAGGTTTATTTCCACCCAGCTGCAAACTGTAGCTCGCTTTGTTTTATAGTTTGGTCTGTCGATTGACTTCTAAGATACCAGATTTATGTAACGTGAAAGTGTTTGATTTTGGATTAAAATATGTTTGATTTAGAATGAATTTTAATATGAAAATGTACCTGGCTCGGGATCAAAGTATTCCAGACTTATTATGGAAATTCATCCGAGTTACAACAAAATTACAACTATAATTAAACATTAAAGTGTGGGTTGTTTTACCGACGCAATGCATCTGATTCAGAATCTCAGTTTAATATAAAAATATCTCTGATTTTGAAATATAATGAATCTGTTTTAGTGTGAAGATCTGGGCGAAATTCTCCAGAAACGGCGCGATGTCCGCCGACTGGCGCCCAAAATGGCGCCAATCAGACAGGCATTTCATTGGAAATCTATCTGATCTTAAATTAAACTGTGGCTGCTGTAAAACGCAACAAAATTTGCGAAGGGCATAATAGCTTATGTTCTTGATCTGGAAGGGGAGTGAGAAGGTTGCAGAGGTAAGTTCTGGCACTCTTCATATTACCAACAGCAGAATTGCTGACCAGATGGGCAAAGTTAGGGCACGATCCAAAGGCCACTCTCTGCCCGAAAAGAAGCTCACCGCAGCGTAGTGGGGCCGCTAAAAGCCAGGAAACCCCGCTCCCGGGATCTACCTGGCTCTCAACGCCTCACAGGATCTAATACGATCAAGCGAGACATTGCGATGTAAATCCCGCCCATTGTGGACAGGATCACTTCTTAGCAAATCTGCATATTTAGAGCAAGACAGCCAGTCGCTCTTTAATGTGCAGATTCCCGAGGCACCCGAGGCTTTGGGATCTATTGCCTTCACCTTGAAGACCTTGGGCACGTGCCGTTAGTACTGCTCCCCACAAACAGGGACCAGACAGAACAGCATTTGTGGGGGTCTCTCATGGGATCGGAGGCCTCCAGTTGCTTGCCCTTTGGGAAGAGTTCTACCCTGGCACTGCTGGTGTTACCTGGGTACTCTGGCACTGCCAGTCTGGCACCTTGGCAGTGCCAACCTGACAAAATGACAGTGCCACCTGGGTTACAGCCTGGCACTTCCAAGGTGTCCAGGTGGCACTGACAGCTGGCAGGGCACTACTAGGATGCCAGGTTGACACTGTCAAGGTGCCAAGCTGATATTTTGTGTGTGCTGGTGATTGGGCTGGGGGTGTCTTTGCATGGGTGCTGGAGCGGGGTATATGCGGGCTGGCGACTGTTAGTTTGTTGGGGATTGGGGCTCGGGGCTCCTCAATGTAGAAAATGTGTGGCCTTGGATGCACGTTCCCTGCTGCGGTCCCTTATTTATTGAGAGTCGCGTTGCATAGCCATGTTTCTCTGCACCTGGAACGCAGGGAAGCACGCGGCTAAAAGTGCTCGCTATAGGACTTTGTTCCCATTTAGTCGTCCCCACTGGGTAAATAAATCTGAAGAGCTGGATAATATGCATCCAAGGATCTTTAAAGAAATAAGAGAGGAAATTGTAGGAATTCTGATGCAAATCTTTCAGAATTTATTGAATACTGGAAAGGTGCTTGGCGACTGCAGAGAGGCAGATGTTACTCCTCCTTTTAAAGATGGTAGAAAAGTTGATACGGGAAACTACAGAACAATGAGCTTGCTGACTAACATAGGTAAAGTTATATAAACTTATTAAAGAGGCGATTTTGGAGCATTTAGATGTGCTTTTCTTTAAATTCCTTTGTGGGATGTGAGGATTGCTGTTAAGGCCAGCATTTATTTCCCATCCCTAATTGCCCTTGATAAGGCAGTGGTGGGACACCTTCTTGAACTGCAGGAGTCTACGTTGTGTAGGTGCTCCCACAGTGCTTTTAGGAAGGGAGTTCCCAGGTTTATAATCCAGCGACAGGGCACGGCAGGACAGTACGTGGCTTGGAGGAAACGTGCAGTGGCGTTCCCATGCATCTGCTGCCATTGTTACTCAAGATGTTAGAGATTGTGCGTTTGGAAAGTGCTGCTGAGGGGAGCCTTGGTGAGTTGCCGTGGTGCATCTTGTAGATGGAACACACTGCTTCCCCTGTGTACCAGGAAGGAGTGAATGATTAAGGTAGGCGGGCTGATGGGCTGGTGATCAAGCAGGCTGTTTTTCTCGGATGGTGTCGGACATTGTGATTGTTGTTGGAGTTGCACTCATCTAAGCAATTGGAAAGTACCCCAACACACCCCTGAGCTGTTCCCTATGGATGGTGGAAATCTTTGTGGAGTCATGGGGTGAGTCACTTGTCACAGAATTCCCAGCCTCTGGCTTGCTCTTGTCAAGGTCACTTCAGTGCCTCAATTGGCCTAAGGAGGCAGGAACATGATGGGCTCTCCACCCCTTTCCTTCCTGCCTCAATAAGTCACTTCCCACCCCCAGGCGCACACCTGGGGGCGGGGGCATTAAATTCTGTCCAATTCTTTTGGTGAGTGAGTGGTTAATCTATGGAGCAAGTTTGCTAGCAAGTCAGTGGAAGCAGATGGTAGTGGTTCATCCAAATGCCAGTTAGTTAGATTTATTTCAGAATATAATATTTCGGATACAGAATAAGTGCACTTTGTGACAAGGCATGCGATCAGCATAACAGGACTGGGAAAAGAGTTGACTTTGGACCAATATTTCCCAAAACTCTCCGCCACCTCGTGTTATTTCTGGGTCTGATGTAGACTAATTGATGGAGATCGGTTTCAATAATTAGTCAACATTTCCACTAACATTGGATTATGTGATAACCAGGATGGTAAGAGGCAAATTAGATGGAGCTTACTTTTGTACCATTTAGCAATTTCTATACTCACATGCGTGGAATTAGAGCTGATACTGTTCACACGAGACTGTGTGAAAGAAATGTATTATGATTCTAAATACTTGTAATGAGTCGCCTAGCAGTTCAGGAGAAAGGGAAAATGAGTTTCTCAAATCTCCCACATTTGTTGCAGTCATTAGCGTGACAAGAACTCCGGTGCTTGTAAACAGCGAGCGCGGGAATGAGAAAAAAACAAAAGGGACGGTATAGAAAGCAAATGATTTAAAAGGAGACAGTATGACTAAAGAATGAAAAGGCATTGCAGAAATATAGAAATTAATGGCACCAGATCCATATGGGAAATATTGAACTTTTAAACACCATGCTCATTATTGTTTTCCATTTCCTAACAGCTATTGAGTTGGTTTATTATTAATCACAGGTTAGCTGAAAATCAGCATGACTGAGGCATCTGGCATAAAATACATTTTCAGATTTCCACTTACCTTGAAGATAAAGAGGAAATTGAGCAGAGAATGCAGGGGTGAGATTGGGCGTGTGGGGAAGTGAAGAAATGGAAACTGAAGGGATGAAGCCTGACAGAGGGAAATTGAAAAAGTAAGTGATGTGTCAGGCAGGTTGGTTCGATGTGGACTGCACTCGATGCAGGCAAGTTAGAAACAGACGTCTAACACAGGAGAAGATCCAACACTGTTTTATTCAACTAGATGAACTGCTGTACATATTCAGCTGTGGGTCGACACTAGACTGATCTGACTAGTGACCTTGTAGTAGCCTGACCAGGCTTACTAGCTACCGCATGGTGTTTGCACTGTGCTAGCTCGTGGACTCTGACTGTCTCAGTGACTGGGTCCAGAGAGAGCGGGAAACCTAGTGCCCTCTGGCTTTATAGTGGTAGTGTCCTGTCTGGTGATTGGCTGTGCTGTGTTGTATGCTTACTGGTCATCCTATGTGTCAATCACTGCCTGTCTGCTTCTCATTATATACATGAGCGGATATTATGACAGTAAGGGACTGAGGGCTGGGATTTTTTTTAAATTCATTTATGAGATGCGGGTGTCGCTGTTAAGGCCAGCATTTGTTGCCCATTCCTCACTGTCCCTTGAACTGAGTATCTCGCTCAGCCATTCCAGTGGGGGCAGTTAGGAGTCAACCACATCACTGTGGTTCTGGAGTCACATGTAGACCCAAGCAGAACAGCAGATTTCCTCCCCTTAAGGACATTAGTGAAAGAGGTGTGCTTTTAAAACAATCGACCATGGCTTTGTGGTCACCGTTCAGACTTTTTAAAGTGCAGATTTGTTCTGAGGAAGGCCTGAGAGTGCATGGATGGAGAACAAACCAGTGGGCTTTGGGGGAACTGCAGACGGAGGAAAGCGGAGTGAGGAAGGGAAGGTTGGAGGAGCAGGAAATGAGGGAGTATGAATTGAGGGGATGGGAATTGAGACTGCAGGGGATAGAAAAAGGGAAGTGAGGGAGCTGATTTTGAAAGAGGAGAGAATGTTGAGGGTTTGAGAGACTTTGAAATGTGGGGGCGCAGGTTGAAAAAATGGGGAACTGAGAAGAGAGGTCATGAAGGAGTTGGGAGCAGGTAATGAAGACAGTTGCTTTACAAAAGAAATTTGTAAAAACACAAATTTCAAAACATGAATCCTGCAAGGTTGGTTGCTGCATCTCTGAAGTAGTAATTTTCAGGAAAAAAAATAACATTTTTGTTTTAAAATTATAAAAATCTGTAGGTTCTCAATGAGGTAGGTGATCGAAAAAAACACTATAATGCGATATTAACACGTAGGAATGGAAGTTATGTGTTAAACACTTAATTGAAGAAACAATCTGAATTGGGAAAAAAAAAATACCTCAGAGTCCATAAGTGAAACCAGGATTTCCTTAGGCCTTTGGAAGCTTCAAGCAGTGGGAAATTAAGTACAGCTGTAAAATGGATGCCAGTTCGACTTGTTTATGTTTTCTCCAGATTTTTCTCCTATCCTTGCTCGCCACGGCTTTCAATTTCAGGTAGTCTCCACCAGGAGGAAGGACTGTAAGTGAATCGACGACGGACACCTCACCGAGCATTCTGAATGTCGACCAACCTCATTTTGCCCTCACCCAGCTTGGAATAACTAATTAATTGAGCCATCAATAAAATGTATTTTCAAAAGGCAGATGTGGTCACGATGACAACAACAATTGCATTTGTGTAGTGTCTCGAATGTGGTAAAGCATCTCGAGGCACTTCACAGGGGTGATCATCAAACACAATCTGAGACAAAGCCTCAGGGGAAGATATTAGGACAGGTGACCAACGACTTGGTCCAATGGTATCATTTTCAGCAGTGACTTAACGAAGGAGATTAAGGGAGAGAGATGGAGAGGTTTATGTAGGAAATTCCAGCATTTAGTGTCTAGGCAACTTAAGGGGGGAGAAAATAGAATCAAGAATGCGCAAAAGGCAAGAATTGGAGGAGCTTGGTGATTTTCGAGGGCTGGAGGTCTGCAAAGGTTTAGGGTTAGATATAGACAGGCAATATAGACATGGAGGGGTTCAATATAAACCAATTTTATAATCAAAGTATTCCTTGACTGGGGAACAGTATAGGGAGTGATGGGTGAAAGGAAAATGGTGTGGGTTGATGTATAGGCAGCTGAGTTTCCATTCTGGAAAAGTTAAAAGGAATGTGGTTTTCTGACAAAATCGCTACTGTTCACACAGTGAGCTAATTGAAAGGGGCACTGAGAGTACAGTGAAGTGTCTCGTAAGAGTTATTTTTATTCAACATTGATTGGAGGAGTCTGTGATGGTTGCACACAATGACATAATGGTATGATTGTATCTCTGATCACATTCAATGTTACGAGCTGATTGCAATTTTTTGCATAAATATCTGCATCCAGTCAGGAGGAGAGATGCAGGAATAGAAAAATGTTTCTCAAAGGAGAGGGTTAATATTATTATCTGAATACTCCTCCTCAATGAAAACCATACGGATGTAAGGGCATAAGAAGCAGAAACAGGAGTAAGCATTAGGGCCCCTCGAGCCCGCACTGCCATTCAATAGGATCATGGTGATCTCTGCCTCACCTCCACTTTCCCGCTTGATCCCCACATACCTCAATTCCCTTAGAGTCCAAACATCTGTCGGTCTCAGCTACGAATACACTCAATTGTTAAGCACCCTCTGTGGTGGAGGATTCTAAATGTTCTCAATTCTCCGAGTGAGGAAATTTCTTCTCATCTCAGTCAGAAATGGCCGACAACTTATCCGAAGACCATACCCTCTAATCAAGTGAAACATGCTCGTTAATGTCTCCAGGGACAGAGAGCTCAAATTATTCTGTACGACTCTACCACTGAGTTGTACAATGAGGTAAAATTGTGAACCCGGTTTTCTTCCCTCCTGTAATGAAGATTCATGTTGGAAGTCGAGTCCCAAAAGTACATGGGGGAGGCTGTGGCGTAGCGGTACAGTCGCTGGACTAGTAATCCAGAGACCCAGAGTCATGCTCTGGAGTCCCGAGTTTGAATCGCGCCATGGTAGGGCTGGTGAAATTTGAATTCAATAAAAAAATCTGGAATTAAACGATTGTCGATTTGTTAATGTCCCTTAGGTCTGGCGTACACTTGACTCCACATCCACAGCAATGTGGTTGACTCTTAAATCTCCTCAGGGATGGACAATAAATGTTGGCCCAGCCAGCAACGCCCATGTCCCAATGAACAAATTTTTTTTAAAAGGCCACTCTTCCTCTTGTAAGCTGAACAGTGAGTACCGGGGTAACTTGACCTTAGATGATTGTATAAAACAGGTGACTTAATGAAAAACGAGAGAGTAATAAAGGAAGTCAGAATCAATATTACATGTTTTCCAAGATCATGCATAGTTAAAATTACCTTCACGTCATCTAGTAACAAGGCAGAGTGGATAATGATCAGGAGGTGACTGCATTGTAAGCCAGTGATCAGTGCCTGGAGACAGAGGTTCAAACTGGTCAAATAAACATTTGGAAATGATATCAGGGAGAACCTCTTTGCTCAAAGCATGATCAACAATATCTTGTTGTTTTCAATATTAGGTCTTTAATCCTGAACAGGTAAGCAAAGATGAATGAATTGGTTTCTTCATCTACTTACCTTGAAATGGTGTGAGATATTCCTGACCTGTCTGCTCTTGTACCATCAGGGCGTGA
Source organism: Scyliorhinus torazame (assembly GCF_047496885.1). Lineage (NCBI taxonomy): Eukaryota > Metazoa > Chordata > Chondrichthyes > Carcharhiniformes > Scyliorhinidae > Scyliorhinus > Scyliorhinus torazame. The sequence goes on along the minus strand of NC_092708.1, from coordinate 370,355,903 downwards.
CATTCTTTCCTGAGAAATGTTGAAAACATTACATGGATGCAAAATATTTCCAATTTGCCGTCTGTTGATTTTCTTTTGTTTTGTTTCCAGTTATCAAACACTCCTGTTCATGCAGGTACACACCCAAACACATGATCAAACTCCTATCATCTTTAGTGCTGTTGAATCACAATTACTAAGGGCATTGCAGTGATTATGTTGATCAAATATCAGCTGCAGCTAACTATGTGTCTCTAACAATTCTAGAGACTGACGGTTTTGAAACTGCGAGGGAGTAGAGATCCATTCCACCTGTTCTATCTAATTCTACAGCTTGTAGCACATTAATCCATTTTATATGTTTTGTACCTAACACTCATCATAATAGTTTGATCCATTCCATGATTTGTATCTGACACTTGCTGTAATATCGTGGCCCATTCCAATTGTTTCTCCCTTAAGTGCTGTTGCATTTTGATTTATTCCCTGATTTGGGTTTAACAATGTTCCATTCCATTCGTTGGAGCAGGATTTTCCCAGCCAGATGTTCCAGTGGTGGGACCAAAAGTCAAGTTAAATTATTAAGGAGCCATTTAGGGTTAATTATTCAGGCTCGCTGGCATTAGGGGCCTGTTTAGCACAGTGGGCTAAACAGCTGGCTTGTAATGCAGAACAAGCTGGTACGGGTTCAATTCCCGTACCAGCCTCCCTGAACAGGCGCCGGAATGTGGCGACTAGGGGCTTTTTACAGTAACTTCATTGAAGCCTATTTGTGACAATAAGTGATTGTTATTATTGTTATTATTGTGTTGTGCCCTCCCAGCAGCTGCCACGTGAGGAGGTTGTCAGTTTAATGGAGCAGGCCTCCCTGTGTCCACTTGAGCCAAAGGCCCCTTATTTCCTCAGGAAAGGTTTCTCCTCTGATCATTGGCCCCAGAATATTTTGACCTTACTTGACTAACCTGAAGGCTGCCCCAAGATTAGCGACCTGCCTCAGCTGCGCTCACCTCTCCCATTGGCACTGCTGAGGTGTCAGACCTACCAACATCAGGAGCCCGCCCAGCATCCTTAATTGGACTACAGGCCCAGAGGCAGCCAATTGGTGGGAAAATCGATGAGCTGGTCCTGTTGCTGGTAGATGTGGGGTCAGGACCCTCATCTGGAACCAACTTTAGGACCTCTGATGCACACAGCAAAATCCAACCATGTTGTAAAAGGCTCCACTTCACAAAAAAAACAGCCGTGGAGAACTAAAGAGGTTAGGGACAGCATAAAACTAAAGGAAAGAGCTGACAGAAATGCAAAACATGGCACAGATCCAGATGAATGAGATAGGTACAAAGACCAGCAGCTTATAAGAGCGACTAAAAGGGATGATGAAAGAAAACTTGCAAGGGATATCAAAATCAATAAGAATAAATTTTACACTTATATAAAAGGGAAAGTGAGGGCAGCGTGGTGGCGCAGTAGTTAGCATTGCTGCCTCACGGCGCCGAGGTCCCAGGTTTGGTCCCAGCTCTGGGTCACTGTCCGTGTGGAGTTTGCACATTCTCCCCGTTGTTGCGTGGGTTTCACCCCCAGAACCCAAAGATGTGCAGGGTAGGTGGATTGGCTAAATTGCTCCTTAATTGGAAAAATAAATGAATTGGGTACTCTAAATTTAACTTGAATTTTTTTTTTTTTAAAAAGGGAAAGTGGGTGGTCAAGAGCTGTGTAGACCCACTAAAAGCTGAAAATTTAAATATTGTCATTGATAATGGGGGAATGGCAGGCATGTTGAACAATTATTTTGCACCAGTATTTACAGTTGAAAAGGAGCATAACTTGCCGGAGTCCCGAAAAAAATTAATAGTCGATAGAGAACAGGTACTTAATAAAATTAACACAAGTACAGCATCAGTAACTGGGAAATTAATTTAACTAAACAGTGACAAATCCCCAGGAACTGATGGTTTCCATCCAAGGGTGTTAAAGGAAGTAGAGGAGCACAGTGTAGATGCCTTAACTATAATCTTTCAGAGTTCCCTAGATTCAGGAATCGTTCGTCTTATTGGAAAATTGCACATGTCACTTCATTTTATTAGAAGGGTGAAATGTGGAAAGCAGGGAATTACAGACCCATTGGACTAACATCTGCGTTGGGGAAATTGCTGGAGTCTATAATCAGGGATGGGGTAACAGAACATCTCAAAGAATTTTGGTCGATCAGGGAGAGCCAGCATGGATTCATGAAGGGAAGGTGATGCCTGACTAATCTTATTGAATTTTTTGAAGAGGCGACTAAGGTAGTGGACAGGAGAATGTCCATGAATGTTATTTATTTATATGGATTTCCAGAAGGCATCTGACAAAGTCCCATATAAGAGACTGTTAACTAAGATGGAAGCCTCTGGAGTTGAGGGCAAATTATTGACATGGTTAGAAAATTGGTTGAGTGGCAGGATAATGGATAATTACTCTAATTCGCAGGACGTGACAAATGGTGTACCACCGGGATCTGTGTTGGGGCCTCAATTATTCACATTATTCATTAATGACTTGGATGATGGCATAGAAAATCGTATTTCAAAATTTGCTGCTGATACAAAATTAGGTGGCATTGTAGACAGCCTACATGATAGCATAAAATTGGAAGGAGATATTGACAGACTCGGTGAGTGGGCTGAATTGTGGCAGATGGAATTCAATGTAAGCAAGTGTGAGGTTATCCACTTTGGACCAAAAAAGGATAGAAAAGAGTACTTTCTGAATGGAAATGGTTAGGTACAGTGGATATACAAAGAGATTTTGGGGTTCAGGTGCATAGATCCTTAAAATGCCGCGAACAAGTGCAGAAAATAATTTTAAGAGGCTAATGGCCTTTATATCTAGAGGATCGGAGTATGAAGACATGAGTTATACTGCGGCTATACAAAACCTGGTTATACCCTACTTGGAGTACTATGAGCACCTTAGGGTAGATATTTTGGCCTTGGAGGGATTGCAACATGGGTTTACAAAATGATACCCGGACTAGAGGGGTTAAGTTATGAGGAGAGATTACACAAATTAGACCTGTTTGTGCTAGAATTTAAAAGATTAAGGGGTGATCTGATCCAGGTATTCAAGATATTAACAAGTAAAGACAGGGTAGATAAAGATAAACTATTTCCATTGGTTGCAGATTCTCAAACTCGGGGGCATTGTCTAAAAAATAGGGCTAGACCATTCAGGAGAGATGTTAGGATGAACCTCTTCACTCAAAGGGTGGTAGAGATTTGGAACTCTCTCCACAAACAGCAGTTGAAGCTAGAGCAGTTGTTAATTTTAAATCTGAGATAGATAGACTTTTGTTCGGCAAAGATATTTATGGATATGCTTCAAAGGAGTTATGCAAAGGAGTTATATGGAGTTATGTGCAAAGGAGTTATATGGAGTTATGTGCAAAGGAGTTATATGGATTTATGTGCAAAGGAGTTATTTGGATTTAGGCCACAGATCAGCCTTGATTTCATTCAATGGCTGCCTTGAGGGGCTGAATGGCCTACTCCTGCTCCTATGTTCCTGTGTTGATCCATTCCATGTTTTGGAGTTGACATATATTGCAATATAGTGATCAGGACAAAAGTGACGATTTCCACTTGATGAGTTGCGCTACTGTTATGCCAATGAAAACCAGATTATCACCCGCAGGTTATCTGCAGTTTGATCTGCAGGAGAGATTTTCTGGGTCAGCTCACTGATCACTCACCGATTTTTTTATTTAAACCTCTTGTAATAGATCCCATGCAACACAGGGGCGATGCGCTGGAATGCATGGAAACTGGAGTGCAGCCTTTAAAAACATAGACCTCTGCCTGCACAGTTCAACAACGGCCTACTAAATAAGGAGCAATGCTTGCTTGACTTACACTGCAGGTCTCGAGAATCCCTTCATCACACATTTCAAGGACATCCACAGCTGGAGCTTAAGCAGCAACCATGGAACCAAATTAGGCAAAGAGGGGCATGGGGCCTATCCTGGCGGAAGCTGAGTTAAAGAGGCACAGCCTCCTGGGTAGGATGTCAACCCACCAGGATTGTCCTATAGTCTCCCAGAATTAAAGATGTGACTTCTGGGCAATGGTGAACAATCCAGAAGAAAACAACATAAAGGCTTACAAATTTTCTTTAAATGCTCTGTTTATTTCCAATGTTTTGAAGTTGGAAAAACAAAGGCGGTTTATCTGGGCAGGGTGGGAGGTCATGTGATGAACTACCACCCCCCCCCCCCGCCCCCCCACCTGCCACCACCATCACCACCACACACCATAAGAAACACTTGTACACCCTTCTGACAAAGCAGCTAAGCCTGGACAGAGTTGGGCATTTGATGCCAACTCTCTCACCCACAGGTCTGCAGACTACAAGAACATAAGGGATAGGAGCAGGAATAAGCCGTACAGCCTCTGGGACCTGATGTGTTGGGTATGCCGGGTCTGCGAGGACAGCATTTACTGCAGCAGTGAGAGAGACAGGCTTCCAACACTTGAAGAAATGCAACTCAATTTTATTGAACTATCATACATACTTTAACTGTTGGTTGACACTATGCTGAGTTGATTGGAGACCTGAGGCTAACCTGACCAGATTATCTTACTACCACATGGTGTATGTTCTAGTTGCTACTCACGGGCTCAGACTGTCTCAGAGGCTTGACACGTCAGGACGCTCCATGAACCACCACGCCTGCGCGGTGCGGTCGAACGATGTACGCACCTACGCAGTTCGGTCGTCGGCCTTGCCGTCCCCTTGGTCATGGCGCGCATGCGCAGGAGCCCGGGAAAAGCACGCGAAATGGCCGCCCTCATCCAGAGGGATGAGGGCTCCAGCCCTGGAGCTGTTTTACGGCCTGCACCCGTTCCGCATGGCCTTGCCGTGCCATCTCTGTCGCCTTGATATGGGAATACCTGTTGTTAGCGTGCTCGTGGAGGACGCAGGTTTCAATGGCGATGGTAAGGGTGAGCTGCTTAACTTTAAGTAGCTGCTGGCGAAGGGGATCGGAGTGGACCCCGAAAACGATCTGGCCGCGGATCATGGAGTCGGAAGTGGAGTCAGAGTTGCAGGACTGCGCGAGGATACGGAGATGGGTTAAGAAGGACTGAAAAGGTTCATCCTTACCCTGAAGCCTCTGCTGGAATACATAGCGTTCAAAGCTCTCGTTAACTTCGATGTCACAGTGGCTGTCGAACGTCAGCAGGACTGTTTTAAATTTTGTATTGTCCTCGCCTTCAGCAAAGGTGAGGGAGTTGAAGATGTGGATAGCGTGGTCCCCGGCTGTAGAGAGTAAGAGAGCGATCTTCCTGGCATCCGATGCGGTTTCGAGGTCGATGGCGTCAAAATACAGCTGGAACTTCTGCTTGAAAATCTTCCAGTTAGCGTCGAGGTTGCCGGCGATGCGGAGCTGCGGGGGAGGGCGGACGCTCTCCATGTTACCGGATGGCTGATCGCTGGTCAAAGGCAGACTATCTCAAGGTAGGTCTGTCAAACTCGAGCATGACTCACTGGTACCATGATGAGTTGGGTATGCCGGGTCTGTGAGGACTGCGTTTACTGCAGCAGAGAGAGAGACAGTCTACCAACACTTGAAGAAGTGCAACTCGATTTTATTGAACTCTTAACTATCATACATACTTTAACTGTGGGTTGACACTATGCTGACTTGACTGGAGACCTGAGGCTAACCTGACCAGACTATCTTACTACCACATGATGTATGTTCTAGTTGCTGCTCACGGGCTCTGACTGTCTCAGAGGCTGGATCCCAAGAGAGCGGGAGAACTAGTGCCCTCTGGCTTTATAGTGGTCGTGTCCTGTCTGGTGATTGGCTGCTGTGTTCTGTGTGTTCACTGGTCATCCTGTGTGTCAATCACTGCCTGTCTGTGCACCATCATATACCTGTGTGTATATTATGACAGGACCTGCTGCGGCATTCAATAAAATCGCCGTCAAACCTGTGCATCTACTCCACGTTTCCACCACATAACCTTATCCTTTGGTTAGTGCCCAGAAATGTGGCAATCTCAGTCTTGAATAGACCTGTGTTGCAAAAAAGCTCAATGAACGACCCAATACAGGCAAAGTAGCACAGCAAATATTTTCATTTCACATCCATGTCCACCCTGTGGATCAGCCTTTTCTCTATTCTTTTAACATTTGGAATACTAACCCTTCGCAGTGCACTCTGTTCAAGGGAGGCTCAGATTTGGTTTCATGGCAAGCTACAAAACTCCCGTTCTATGGCAGCTCCAACTCCAATTTGTGGGAGATCAGTCATCTCAGTTCCAGGACATCACTGCAGGAGTTTGTCAGGGTCGTGTCCTCGGCCCAACCATCGTCAGCTGCTTCATCAATGACCTTTCTTCCATCATATGGAGCGTTAGCTGATGATTGCACAATGTTTAGCACCATTCGAGTTTCCACAAAGACTGAAGCAGTCCCTATCCAAACCATATCCAAATTCAGCAAAACCTGGACAATATCCAGGTTTGCTCCGACAAATGACTGTAGGATTTGCACCACACAAGTGCCAGAAAATTATAATCCGCAACAAGAAAGAGTCTAACCCCCACTCCTTGGGCACTACCATCAGTGAAACTGCCACTATCAACATCCTGGGGGTTACCATTTCCCAGGAACTAAACTGACTAGCCATGTACATATTGTGGCTACAAGAGCAGGTGAGAGGTGAGGAATACTGTGGCAAGTAACTCACTTCCTCACTCCCCAAAGCATGACAACCATCTAAAAGGCACAAGCCAGGAGTGTGATGGAAAGCTCTCCACTTGCCTGGATGAGTGCAGCTTCAACAACACACAAGAAGCTTAACACCATCCAGGACAAAGGAACCTGCTTGATTGGCACCCATTCCACAAACATTCACTCCCTCCACAACTGAAGCACAGTAGCAGCAATGTGAACCATCTACAAGGCGCATTGCAGAAGCTCACCAAGGCTCCTTATGCAACACCTTCCAAAGCCACGACCACTGACTCCTAGTAGGACAAGGACAGCAAACATAAGGAAACACCACCACTTGGAAGTTCCCCTCCAAGCCACACAACATACTGACTTAGAAATATATCGCCGCTTCTTCACTGCCGTTGGGTCAAAATCCTGGAGCCCCTTCCCTAACAGCACTGTGGGTGTACCTACACCACATGGACTGCAGCGGTTCAAGAAGGCACCACACCAGAACCTTCTCAAGGACAATTAGGGATGGATGATCAATGCTGACCTAATCAGCAACACCCATGAAGCAATATAAAAGAAAAGAACAATTTCTTACAGTCACAATCAGAAAATACTCTTCTTCCAGTTGAACGATAACCTTCTGCATCTCTCGTGTGTTACTTGACATTTCTGAAAATAATATAAACAATAAACCACAGCAACAGCATGCACTAGATTTCAGAATCCGACATAATCCAGGCCTCGATGGGAAGCCAATGTTCACACCAACGCTTAAAATTATAACAAAAAAAATCTTAAATATATTGGAAGCGGTGACACCCACAAATGTGTGGGCTTTTTAGCCTGAACAGTTCGACAGAATTATATTATTTCCTGACGCAGGCACAGAAACAGCACACAATTAAAATGTACATGGGCTGATGCGCTGGAAGACCTTTGTCTCTTTTCTCCATTCTGAGCAGTCCGGTTGTGCCATCCTCAATGCCTGCTGGGTGGCTCAAGAGTTCGACTGCGGGCGAAGCGACAAAATTCCATGAATGTGTCAGCGATTTACCCGTGTGGCGCTATGCTCCGTCACACGATGAGCTGGGAAAACTTCCTTTGAAACCTATTTCGGATAATTGCCCAGCATGTTGCCTGGACTTTCTCATGCTAAGTGGATTAGAGAGCTGGCTTGATGCTTATTGCGCTTAACTAATGCATGGTCATTATACCCACATCATGGGTGGGATTGGCCGGTGGCAGGATATTCTGGTGTCACTGTTGATGGGGTTTCCCATTGAATGCACCACTCGCTGCTGCGAAACCCACAGAGGGTGCGTGCTGTGTGCGTGACCACAAAATCTCGCCAGCGTGAACAGCTGGAAAATCCCGCTCATTATGTTTTTAGGGATGCAGAACCAAAATGGGTAAATGGAGTCAAAGATAAAAATTATCGTGATATAATTGAGTGTTCAAACAGGCTTGAGGGGCACCTGACGCTGCACTGCACAGGACTGGGAATGCATAAAACATGCAGTCCTTAGAGCCAAACTTCCGGGAGTTGAGGACCAGGTAGCCTGGGGGTCTCAGGGCAGGGAGGGGGTAGGTGAGGTCTGGCCGAATGCACAGGAGGGGTTTGGGATGTTGCTGGAGAGGCCGGGGGCCAGGGGGAGCTGAAGGGTCTGGAGCTTTGGGGTTAGGGGGTGGAGGGGTGGTGGGGGGGAGGGCACTGAATGTGCGAAGAAGTTCGCTGAAGGAGGTGCTTTCCATCACTTCCCACCCGATTCCTGAATCCACTTTATTTTCAAGCTAACCCCCCTTCCCGGGAACTCCTCCCGCCTGCTTGAATATTGCGTTTGGTTGGGCCTCAGTGGGAGCAAGAGTATGCTCGTCCAAGTGTAAAACTACAGAGAGGTCGTGCGGGCAGGAACCAGGTGAGAAGCCCATTCAAGGAATTTTACACTCACTGCCCACCTACAAACCTGCCAGCTATTACAAACGCGGAGAAGACCCCAACAGTTGTTAGGACAGCAGATAGAAGCCCAATATTTTATGTAATTTGTAAGACTGAGGAAAGCATACTTCGCTCGAGGAGCGGTTGCACACACAAATGGGGATATGGTGTATTAAAACAAACATTATAACTAACACAGTATTACTAACTCTAACATCACAAAGAAAATAGCTCACAATCACCAGTTAAACAATGCTTGACAATGACAATGAAAAACTAAATCCTAACTTTTATCTCCATTCAAGCAAAACCCATTTCTGGCCATACAGTTAGCAGATCCAGGAATACTCACTTCATGGAGATCCTTTTAAAATACTGATTCCAGAGAGAGAGAAACCTGGTCAGGAAGCAGCTTACGGATGCTTCCCTGTCTCAAACTGTTGCTTAATCTGCCAACTTTTGAGAAACTGCTCCTATCCATAGGCAAATCATTAACTCACTGTTTTGCGAGAAAGTACTGATGTCTGTCCAGGAGACAGATCAAAACTCACTCTTTTGAGAACAGCTGGCAGCCTGTTCACTGTCAAATCCTTAACTGGATTTCAAAAATGAAAACCAAACACCGGATTGCTTCATCCCATGGCTCCTCCCATTAACTACATCCTCTTACTAAGCTAAGCACAATGTCACTAATTATATACTCCCCAGGGAACCATCACTATATAAACAAAATTCCAATAGCCCAACTTTTATGGTGCTTTAATTGAACCTATGTCTCCATAAAGCCGGCTGCCTTTCAAACCAGACTTTTTGAAAACATGACTGCAGCAGTCAGTTACATTTAACTCTTACTGCACCAACTACATATAATACAATGGCCAGGATTCTCTTTTCACACTGGCAGCGCATGCCTGTCAGCACATTTCCCAGCGTCAATGGAAAATACCATTGACAAGCAGCAGGAAGATAGAATCCTACTGCCAGCGAACAGTGTGCTACGGAAAATCAGGCAACTGGGGAACCGAAGAATCCAACCCAATATATCTGAAATTCCTACCTCCATCACACAGCGCATAAAATTCTATCCAGCAAGCCAAACAGCATCTGTGGAGAAAAAGAGTTGCTGTTTCACGTTGATGTCTTTTTGTCAGAGTTGGAAAAGTTTGATATGTAGTCGGTTTAAAGCAAATGGGGAGGCAAGGGGATTGCTATGAATCTGGGAATACAGTCTTGCTGGTTCACCATCGCGTGGTGTGTAGTAATGTCAGAAAAGTGTTTGTGTGGGCTTTGAGCAGATGATCAGCTTGATTGTATAAGCAACACCTCTTAATAAACCTCTCGTTGTGTTTTACAAGAATCCAGAGTGTGGATCCATACCTTTTCTCTTTGCGGCAACAAATAAACATAACAGGAGAGAAAACTGGCGATGAGGATTGAGGCAGAAAAAACACAGGAAGGAAGATTTTCATTGAGTTATTGTGGGACGGCATTGGGAGCAATGGAAGATTCTTGGGACCAGACGCACACCCTCAAACGTCGGGTGTAGCATTGCTATCAATGTGAAGGTTTCACAAAAGCTTCAACAGCAACTGTGTGTAAGAAAACCGACAGTCGGGGAAGAGTTGCTTGCAAAATGTGATTGGGGTCTGTGCTGCAATGACCGCTCATGTGGCAAAGTGACACGGGCTGCGTGGAATAAAGATTTCAAAGTCTGCCAACTCTGCATGGGTCACTCCTCAGGCGAAAAGTCCAAATATACTCAGGCAAAAAGAGGAAAGATTTCCAAGTTGTTTGTTCAAAGGATTGTTAGTGCCATACTTTCCAACATAGTCAGAAGGGAGGAAGTGTAGACCCCAGGAGCTGGGATCAAAAAATGGCAGGAAAAACAGACTTCATGGATGTGTTTGATGGGGATTATGAAACATGGAATTCATACAAAGAAAGATTCCAATTATTTTTGATAACTAATCAGACACCGGAGGTTCTCAAAGTCGCAACATTTCTCAGCTCAGTTGGCCATAAATGTTTATGCTGCTACAGGACCTTGTTCACCCAGCAAAGCCAGGAAACAAGTCCTTCAGTGAATAAAAGCAAACCTTAGAGGGACATTTCTCTCCTAAACCATTATTGATTGCAGAAAGGTTCCGATTCCACCGTCACAGTCAGGAAGATGGTGAAACTATTTTACGGTATATAGCATCTTTAAAAAGATTAGCTATATATTGTGATTTTGGTATAACACTTGATGATACTCTTCGAGACAGGCTGGTTTGTGGGTTATGCGGTGAAGCTATTCAGAGGAACCTGCTTACTGTAAGTGATTTAACTCCTAAAGCTTCTGTGGAAGATGTCACACCTATGAAGCTTGCAATGAGAGGTAGGGTTGGAGTGAAGATCCAGAAAATGGATACCTCAAGGAACAGGGTGGCAAAGACGCAACTATTTCACTGTTGTACATATATTGGACATTCAGTGGGGAATGCTGGAGTAAATCAAATACATGCAAGAATGATGGTAAGTAGGTTCACATTGCCAAATCATGTTGAACTCAGAAAACCTCTTCTACACCACAACACCACAACAGTGCAAGAAGAACAATACAAGTAAACAATACCAAGCTACTTAGAATCATAGAATTTACAGAGCAGAAGAGGCCATTCAGCCCATCGAGTCTGCACCGGCTCTTGGAAAGAGCATCCTACCCAAGGTCAACACCGCCACCCTATCCCCATAACCCAGTAACCCCACCCAACACTAAGGGCAATTTTGGACACTAAGGGCAATTTATCATGGCCAATCCACCTAACCCGCACATCTTTGGACTGTGGGAGGAAACCGGAGCACCCGGAGGAAATCCACGCACACACTGGGGAGGATGTGCAGACTCCGCACAGACAGTGACCCAAGCCAGAATCGACCCTGGGACCCTGGAGCTGTGAAGCAATTGTGCTATCCACAAGGAGAAGCTAAAGCTAGGTGTCTTGTCAATGCAGGGAGATCAACAACATTTTTGCGCAAATCCGAAACTTGAAGGTCATGAAATTAAAATGAAAGGGGATATGGGTGCTACAATATCATTAATACCTGAGACAATTTGTCATCAAAAGCTGAAGCACCTGTCTTTATAACCATCAAATCTGATCCTAAGGAGGTATGCCGAAGAGGTCATACCTTTAAAAAGATGCATTATGGTAAAAGTGGAAGCAAATTGCATGCCGTCAATATTACAGTTGGACCTAGAACCCAGTCCCCTGGGAGCCATATTCGGGGTGTCCGATTTGCCGGAGCTCCAGACAGGGTTGGGGCAGATGTCTTAGCATTTGCCTCGTTGATGGCAAGGAGGTGGATCCTATTGGGTTGGAGGTCAGTTTCTCTACCCTGTTCTCAATACGGCTGGGAGATTTAATGGCATCTCAAAGGCCAGTGAAGGTTAAATTTAGGGAATATTGGATTAGATTGGATTGGATTTGTTTATTGTCACGTGTACCGAGGTACAGTGAAAAGTATTGTTCCGCGTACAGTTCAGACAAATCATTCTGTACATGAAAAGAAAATACATCGGGCAAACATAAAATACACAGTGTGAATACATAGACACAGGCATCGGGTGAAACATACAGGAGTGTGGTACGACTCAGTACTGAAGATGTGTGAAGAGATCAGATCAATCCATAAGAGGGTCGTTTAGGAGTTTGGTAACAGCGGGGAAGAAGCTGTTTTTGAATCAGTTCGTGCATGTTCTCAGACGTTTGTATCTCCTGCCTGATGGAAGAAGTTCGAAGAGTGAATAAGCCGGATGGGAGGGTCTTTGATTATCCTGCCCGCTTTCTTAAGGCAGCGGGAGGTGTCGACAGTCAGTGGATGGGTGGCGGCTTTGTGTGATGGACTGGGCAGTGTCCACAACTCTCTGTAGTTTCTAACGATCTTGGGCCGAGCAGTTGTCATACCAGGCTGTGATGCAGCCAGATAGTTTGCTTTCTATGGTGCATCTGTAAAAGTTTGTAAGAGTCGATGTAGACATACCGACTTTCGTTAGTTTCTTGAGAAAGTAGAGGTACTGATGTGCTTTCTTGGTTGTAGTGGCGACATGGGTGGACTAGGACAGATTGTTGGTGATGTGCACACCTAGGAATTTGAAGCTATCAACCATCTCCTCCTCGGCCCTGTTGATGCAGACAGGGGTGTGTACGATAATTTGCACCCTGAAGTCAATGACCATCTCTTCAGTTTTGCTGACATTGATGGAGAGATTGTTGTCGTTACATCACTCACTTGGTTCTCTATCACCCTCCTGTATTCTGACTCATTGTTGTTCGAGATCCGACCCACTACAGTCGTGTCATCAGCAAACCTGTGGATGGAGTTGGAGCCAAATTTTGCCACACAGTCGTGTGTGTGTGTACAGGGAGTACAGTAGCGGGCTAAGTATGCTGCCCTGCGGAGCACGGTGTTGAGGAGGATCGTGGAGGAGGTGTTGATGTTTATCCTTACTGATTGTGGTCTATGAGCCAGAAAGCTGATGGTCCAGTGAGGAGCCAAGTCCTAAGTGTTGGAGCTTTGAGATGAACTTGGTTGGGATTATGAGGAGGGTTTTCATAAAAGATGGTGTCCGTTCATATTTCACTTTAAGGAAATAACCTCAGTCAACAGCTAAAAGGAGAGGGAGTAGTTAATTAGTTAATGGATTGTTTTTGGGTTGAGGAAGGTATTGTTAAATGTTAGTTAAATATGTGTAATGTAATTTATATTTAAAAAAATTGAAAATATTTATTGAAAAAAGTAGAAGCAAATTGGCAGACGGCAAAGTCGCCTCGCCACATTGTCCGTGGAAACGTTCCTACTCTATTTGGCTGCGATTATTATTATTATGATGATGATTAGGTTCATGGGAGACAGTCTATCAATTAGTGAATTCAAAGAACAACTTGCAACAACTTCTGAAGAAGTATGAAAAGGTGTTCAAAGATTTACTATGCTCTATGGCTGGAATGGAGCTACACCTAAAAATCAAGCCAGACAGCACACCCAAAGCTAGAAGCGTAACATAAGTCATCAAGCCTAAAATTGAAGAACTAGACAGATTTGTTTGGACAGGAGTCATTGAACCTGTTGCTACAAGTGATTGGGCAGCACCAATCATTCCTGTATTAAAGCAGGATGGTTCAGTGAGAATTTGTGGAGATTTTAAAACTTAAATTAACCCAGTTTTCTGCGTATATCAGTATCCACTGCCATTGATTTAACCAGCTTGCAAAACTTTCTGGAGGACCAAAATCCTATAAAATTGATCTTTCATGGACATATCTGTGTTAGACGTTTCGCTGCTGTTGGATAAAGAGTCAAAGGTACTGCTTTTTTTAACAAACATCTTTATTTCACTTTAACAGACTGCACACATCACCTGACACAAAGGCCACCTGAAGCCTCTTTACATATCAGTGTCAATTATTGGATACTTAACATAAATGAGACAACTAATTGCAATGTCTCTTAACCCATTACTTAACAGTCTCCCCTTCCTTGGAGAAAAAATAATAATTAGGTGAAACCAAAATTACAAGAAACTCAAAAACACACAAGCAATTTCCCCCCTTCCCTTTTTTTTTTCATTTTGGAAGAAAAAAAAATAGTCACAGAAACAGGTGCCCTTCATTAACAATATCCAAACGTTTCTGTCTACTAGCCCCTCTTTTTGTAAAACAGTCTGACAATTGATAGCTACTGTCGACCCATTTAATTTTTGCTATCTCCCCTCTGTCCAACATCTGCTTCAAACTTGCGATGTCTATCCTCAACCTTTTTTCATTGACACTTTTTGTAGAGTGCACATTTTCCCACAGGGATTTATTGTCAATGTGACATTCAATATGTATATTACCCAAATCCCCTAATCCCAAAGTTTCTGTCAATATCTGAGATATATAAAAGGCCATATCCACCGCCTCTACAAGGCTTAACGTCTCAGCAGCCAAAGTGCTTTTGAAGACTCTCCTTATTTTCTTTGTTTCCCACACAAGAGGGCAACATTTACCATTGTTCCCCAAAAGGAAAATTATGAAACCTGCGCTTGAAACCCCATCACATAAATTTGCATAGGACGCAACACTATAAACTATGAGTTTCAAGTGCCTACGGTCACCTAAAACCGGAAACCTCAAAACACACTCCTGCATTTTTAGTTTGACCAACGCTTTATTTGCTCTTATTATGTCTTCCACTTCGGGATCATTCATTTTTGTACTCAACTCTAAGACATCAAACCTCACGTTCGGTCTAGTCTGTCTACCTAACCAATTCAGTTGCCCAATTAAACTTCGCAGTTGCTCTTTTTCTATCTTTGAAACCATTGCGTCTTTTTGTGAAAACAGGCCACGACTAATTGCTATTGGGCTGATGTTTTCCAAATAAGATTGCTGATGTAAAGTTGCCCCTAACTTAGTCTGTCCGATTTCCAGTCCAATATATTTAAATGCACCGGAAGTCTGACTTCCAACACTGAATTCTTCCCTCAAACCAGAGATTACAATAGCTTTGAAATCGCTAGTCCCACCCCACAAAAAATCATCGACATGCATCATAAAGATGCCAGATAGATTTCCTTTATAGTGCCAGTGAAACATTGCCGGATCTGCTTTCAACTGGCAACAGCCTAACTTGAACAAAACTGACCTTAACGAAAAATACCAGTCTCTAGACGCATCATTTAATTCATACACACATTTGTTCAACTTCCAAAGTATCCCTTCTGTGTTAGCTGCCTCTTTAGGAGGACAGAGAAAAATGTCTCTCTGGAGCTGATGCCTCTGCAAAAAGGCAGCTTTTATATCCATAGATTTGCAATCCCATGACTTTGTGGCTAATAGAGCCAAGAAGATCTTTAAAATAACCTTTCCTGCCGTAGGTGAATCTACCCTTCAATCCTGATCTTTTAAGTTTTCTTCAAATCCCCTTGCCACAAGCCTGGCCTTTGCCTTATAAGTTCCATCTGGAAGAACCTTTTCCGTGCAAATCCATCTGTGGGATAGAGCTCTTTGTCCCCTATCCGGTACTTCCGTGTTTACCCCAAATTCACTCCAACTATGCAGTTCTTGCTGTTTGACATCTTTGATAACTTTTTCATCTAATTTATTGGAAGCCTCCAAAATCTCACATGCATGTGGGCTTCTACTCCTATTAGTATTCATAGTCTTACTCATGTTCCGAGATCTTGATAATCTACGTCCCCTCTCCCGCCTGGTATCTCGTTCTGTACTGCTACTGCTTGATCTTTCCCTTCTGCTGTGGGATGTCCTTTCAATACAAAGAACAAAGAAAGTAAAGCACAGGAACAGGCCCTTCGGCCCTCCAAGCCCGTGCCGACCATGCTGCCCGTCTAAACTGAAATCTTCTGCACTTTCTGGGTCCGTATCCCTCTATTCCCATCCTATTCATGTATTTATCCAGATGCCCCTTAAATGTGACTATCGTCCCTGCTTCCACCACCTCCTCCGGCAGCGCGTTCCAGGCACCCACTACCCTCTGTGTAAAAGATTTGCCTTGTACATCTCCTCTAAACCTTACCCCTCGCACCTTAAACCTATGCCCCCTAGTAATTGACCCCTCTACCCTAGGGAAAAGCCTCTGAGTATCCACTCTGTCTATGCCCCTCATAATTTTGTAGACCTCTATCAGGTCACCCCTCAACCTCCGTCGTTCCAGTGAGAACAAACCGAGTTTATTCAACCGCTCCTCATAGCTAATGCCCTCCATACCAGGCAACATCCTGGTTAATCTCTTCTGCACCCTCTCTAAAGCCTCCACATCCTTCTGATAGTGTGGTGACCAGAATTGAACACTATACTCCAAGTGTGGCCTAACTAAGGTTCTATACAGCTGCAAAATGACTTGCCAATTCTTCTACTCAATGCCCCGGCCAATGAAGGCAAGCATGCCGTATGCCTTCTTGACCAACTTCTCCACCTGTGTTGCCCCTTTCAGTGACCTGTGGACCTGTACACTTAGATCTCTCTGACTTTCAATACTCTCGAGGGTTCTACCAGTCACTGTATATCCCCTACCTGCATTAGACCTTCCAAAATGCATTACCTCACATTTGTCCGGATTAAACTCCATCTGCCATCTCTCCGCCCAAGTCTCCAAACGATCTAAATCCTGCTGTATCCTCTGACCGTCCTCATTGCTATCCGCAATTCCACCAACCTTTGTGTCGTCTGCAAACTTACTAATCAGACCAGATACATTTTCCTCCAAATCATTTATAAAAACTGCGAACAGCAAAGGTCCCAGCACTGATCCGTGCGGAACACCACTAGTCACTGCCCTCCAATTAGAAAAGCACCCTTCCATTGCTACTCTCTGCCTTCTATGACCTAGCCAGTTCTGTATCCACCTTGCCAGCTCACCCCTGTTCCCGTGTGACTTCACCTTTTGTACCAGTCTACCATGAGGGACCTTGTCAAAGGCCTTACTGAAGTCCATATAGACAACATCCACTGCCCTACCTGCATCAATCATCTTTGTGACCTCTTCAAAAAGCTCGATCAAGTTAGTGAGACACGACCTCCCCTTCACAAAACCATGCTGCCTCTCACTAATACGTCCATTTGCTTCCAAATGGGAGTAGATCCTGTCTCGAAGAATACTCTCCAGTAATTTCCCTACCACTGACGTAAGGCTCACCGGCCTGTAGTACCAGGATTATCCTTGGTACCCTTCTTAAACAAAGGAACAACATTGGCTATTCTCCAGTCCTCCAGGACATCACCTGAAGACAGTGAGGATCCAAAGATTTCTGTCAAGGCCTCAGCAATTTCCTCTCGAGCCTCCTTCAGTATTCTGGGGTAGATCCCATCAGGCTCTGGGGACTTATCCACCTTAATATTTTTCAAGACGCCCAACACCTTGTCTTTTTGGATCTAAATGTGACTCAGGCTATCTGCACTCCCTTCTCCAGACTCAACATCCACCAATTCCTTCTCTTTGGTGAACACTGATGGAAAGTATTCATTTAGTACCTTGCCCATTTCCTCTGGCTCGACACATAGATTCCCGCGCCTATCCTTCAGTGGGCCAACCCTTTCACTGGCTACCCTCTTGCTTTTTATGTATGTGTAAAAAGCCTTGAGATTTTCCTTAACCTTATTTGCCAATGACTTTTCGTGACCCCTTCTAGCCCTCCTGACTCCTTGCTTAAGTTCCTTCCTGCTTTCCTTATATTCCACACAGGCTTCGTCTGTCCCCAGCCTTCTAGCCCTGACAAATGCAGCACGGTAGCACAGTGATTAGCACAATTGCTTCACAGCTCCAGCGTCCCAGGTTCGATTCCGGCTTGGGTCACTGTCTGTCCGGAGTCTGCACGTTCTTCCCGTGTGTGCGTTGGTTTCCTCCGGGTCCGCCGGTTTCCTCCCACAGTCCAAAGATGTGCAGGTTTGGTGAATTGGCCATGATAAATTGCTCCTAGTGTCTAAAAAGGTTAGGTGGGGTTACTGGGAACGGGGATAAGGTGGAGGCATGGGCTTAAGTAGGGTGCTCTTTCCAAGGGCCGGTGCAGACTCGATGGGCTGAATGGCCTCCTTCTGCACTGTAAATTCTATGATTCAATCTCTGTCCGCTCTTTTTCAAAGATCCCTGGATCAAATTCTAAGTGGGTGGAAAGGAGTGCGATATTACTTAGAGGACATTCTCATCATTGATTCGAGTGAACAGGAACACTTGGCGAATTTGGAAACTATTTTGAAGCAGTTACAGAGCCACAACCTGAGAGTTAAGAAAGTAAAATGCGATTTTTTCAAGTCACCCATAAATTATCTTGATCACATCATCAGCAAAGACGGTTTACACAAAGAACCAAAGAAAATGTCAGCAATCTTAGGAGAACCACACCCTTAAAATGTGACGCTATTAAAGTTGTTTTTAGGATTGATCAATTATTATGGTAAATTTGTGCTGAAGTTAACAACATGATTGAAACCTTTACACACTTTGCTTTGTGTCAAACAGGCATGGCACTGGTCAGGTGAATGTGAGAATGAAGTGAAAGAAACTTTGCTGAAGTCAGAGCTGTTGATTCATCATAATCCAAAAATGAAGTTACAATTAGCTTGCATCCCTTCTCCTATGGGATTGGTCCAGTCATCTCGCAAATTATGCCTTCAGGAAAGGAACGACTGATAACATTTGCTTCACTCACTCTTATTAGCACAGAAATGATTTATGTTCAACTGGAAAAAGATGCTTTGAGCATCGTTTTTGGTGCAAGAGGGTTCCACCATAATCTTTATAGGGCAACATTTTACTCATTTGATGGCCCATTGACCCTTGACTATAATCTTTGGCCGTATAAAGGTGCACCTTCCTTGGCAGCTAGTAGTCTGCAAAAATGGTCACTGATATTGTCAGCACACACTTACAATAACCAGCGTCGTAGGTCTGAGCACCATATAAATGCTGGGGCTTTATCATGATTGCCGTTACAAGTCAGGGCGGCACAGTAGCACAGTGGTTAGCGCTGTGTCTCCAGGGTCCCAGGTTCGATTCCCGGCTTGGGTCACTATCTGTGCGGAGTCTGCACGTTCTCGCCGTGTCTGCGTGGGTTTCCTCCGGGTGCTCCAGTTTCCTCCCACATTCCAAAGATGTGCAGGTTAGGTTAATTGGCCATGCAAAATTGCCCTTAATGCCCAAGAAGATTAGAAGGGGTTACAGGGAATTGTGGGCTTAAGTGGGGTGATCTTTCCAAGGGTCGGTGCAGACTCAATGGGCCAAATGGCCTCCTTCTGCACTGCAAATTCTATGTTCTATGTTCTATGTTCAAAGTCAAGCATGACCCAGAAGAAAATGTTGTCAATATTTTGTATTCCCGCTTGTGGATAGTGTATCTGTGACTTCAGCCCAAGTGCAAAGATATACAAGAGCCGATTCAGTGATGGGGAAGGTGATAGACCTGGTCTAAAAAGTAATGCTGTCAGGAGTTCATATCCAGGCCTCAAGCCCTGCATCACCTTGGGTTGACAGTACAGAATGGAGTTCTATTGTGCGGAATCCGTGTGATTATTCCTCCGTGCTATTGTGACAGATTCTTGACTATTCAAGAAGTACCATCTACAAGGTCACAAGTAGCCAAGTTCAAGAATGCCGAATTCTACCAAATCTACCACAAAGGGATAAATGTCCACCACGGAGAAACTGTCTTATTGAACTGTCAACTGGAGTTGAGCTTAAGTGGAGGAACATAGAACATAGAACATACAGTGCAGAAGGAGGCCATTCGGCCCATCGAGTCTGCACCGACCCACTTAAGCCCCCACTTCCACCCTATCCCCATAACTCAATCTCCTCTCCTAACCTTTTTGGTCACTAAGGGCAATTTATCATGGCTAATCCACCTAGCCTGCACGTCTTTGGGCTGTGGGAGGAAACCGGAGCACCTGGAGGAGACCCACGCAGACACGGGGAGAACGTGCAAACTACGCGCAGACAGTGACCCAGCGGGGAATCGAACCTTGGGCCCTGGCGCTGTGAAGCCACAGTGCTATCCACTTGTGCTACCGTGCTGCCCAAGGTTTAGGGAAGTTAGGGAGGGAGGTATTACAGTGTCTTGTTTCCATTATTACGTCCACAGCTCAGAGGGGGCAGGAGCAGGCCAAGTCCGGAGAGCTGGGAGATAGGTTGCAGCAGTCATATAACATCGAGTGAAGACTTTGGTAGGTGAGGATCTCTCTCTTCTACCATTTCGGACTTGCTTGAAATTGAAGGCTGGGCTGAAAAAGTTAGTGTGAAAACTAAATAGCAGTGGTAAAATTAAAAACAAAGGGAAAATCTAATTAAATAAAATCGGAATGGAAAGCCAGGCGATGTGTTGCAGCTTCAGCATATGGGAGATAGTGGACCCCATTGTGGTTTTTAGCGACCACATCTGTAGCAAATGGGAGGTTGCACATGGCTCAGAAATAATGAGCAGGCGGCGGAGCTTCAGACATTGCAACACATCAAGCAGGGTTTCAGGAGACAGTGTTTCAGGAGACAGTCAAACACCTCAAATTAACTACCTTGACTTTGTTCAGTGGTCAGGGACAGGAGGGTGTGAGTACAAGTTAGGCAGGTAGAGGGATCTAAGAGGTAGCACTGCAGGAGCCTCAGCCCCTGCCCTTGTCCAACAGGTTTGAGATTCCTGCTATGTGGACCGCAGCTTGAGTTGTAAGGAGGATGTGCAAACTGACTATAGTGGTACAGGGAGCCATTCAAGTGGGAGAAGGAAAGAGAAATGTAGTCGGAGTCAGGGATAGTCTACTTACGGAAATAGACAATGTTCTCTGTAGCCAGGATCGAGAGGCCTGGCGGTTGTATTGTCTGCCTAAGTGCCGAGGTTCTGGACATCTGCTCCAAGCTAGAGAGGAACTTGCAGGGGAGTGGGAGGAGCCCATTGTCGTGGTCCATGTTGGGATCAACAACATAGGTAGAATGAGGAAAGAGGTTCTGCATAGAGAGTTTGAGGAGCTAGGCACTAATTAAACAACAGAAAATCCAAAGATAATAATCTCTGGGTTATCTCTGCAAATTGGCATAGGATACATAAAATCAGAGAGATGAATACGTGGCTCAAAGACTGGTGTGGAAGAAGTGGGTATCAGTTTGTGGGACATTAGCATCAGTACTGGAGAAAGCGGGGCCTGCACCATTGGAGCGGCCAACAGTTGAATCAGGGAAGTAGCGAGGACTTTAAACTAAATGGGGGAGGGTTCTATAGATGGGATATGCAGGCTTACAAAACAAAAGGATATGACAGCATTACAAGGCAGCTATTTAGGCAATGATACCCAGAGTGTGGCAGGTAGGGACAAAGTGTATAGACACAAAATAAAACAACGAATCGGGTCAAATGGGGAAGAAATGGTAACAAGGCAAAATTAATGATTCTTTACTTAAATGCAATTAGCATTTGGCACAAAATAAATGAATTAACTGCACAAATTGAGGTTAATGGGTATGATCTTATAGCCATTACAGAGACATGTATTCAGGGGTATGAGCCTTTTCGTAAGGACAGGCAGTAAGGAAAGGGTGGTGGGGTAGCTTTATTCGTATGACATGGAATAAGTAGAATGGCAAGAAATGATCTTGGAACGGAAGATGTAGAATCCATGTGGGTGGAGATAAGAAATAACATGGGGAAGACGACATTGGTGGGAGTTGTCTATAGGCCCCCAAAACAGTAGCTATGCTGCAGGATGGAGAATTAATCAGATGTTAAAGGCATGTAAAAGAGGAAATATTATATCTCATGGGTGACTTTAAGGGCAGCACGGTAGCACAAGTGGATAGCACTGTCGCTTCACAGCGCCACGGTCCCAGGTTCGAGTCCCCCCTGGGCCACTGTCTGTGCGGAGTCTGCACGTTCTCCCCGTGTCTGCATGGGTTTCCTCCGGGTGCTCCGGTTTCCTCCCACAGTCCAAAGATGTGCAGGTTAGGTGGATTGGCCAGGCTAAATTGCCCTTAGTGTCCAAAAGGATTAGGAGGGGTTATTGGGTTACGGGGATAGGGTGGAACTGAGGGCTTAAGTGGGTCGGTGCAGGCTCGATGGGCCGAATGGCCTCCTACTGCACTGAATGTTCTATGTCTATGTCTATTTTTAATCTTCTTGTAGATTGGGAAAATCACATTGGCAGAGGTATTGATGAGGAAGAACTCAGAGTGTATTCGGAACAGTTTCCTCGAACAATATGTTGTGGATCCAACCAGGGATCAGGCTATTTTGGATTTGGCAAAGTGTAACGAGGCAAGTTTAATAAACAATCTCAGAGTAAACGATGCCACAGGAAACAATGACCATAACTTGGTAGAATTTAGCATTCAATTTGAAAGTGAGAAACATGGGTCAGAAACAACGGTGTTACACTTAAATAAGGGTAATTATAAAGGAATGAGGGCAGAGCTAGCTGGAGTGGACTAGGAAAGGCGTTTATCAGGAAAGACTGTTGATCCGCAATGGCAGCCATTTCTGAAAATAGTTAATGACTCGCAACAAATATATATCCCAGTGAGGAAGAAGGATTCTAGGAAGGGAATAAGTCAACTCTGGTAAACCAAGGAAGTGAAGGATAGTATTAAACTGCAAGAAAAAACTGTGGCAAAGATTTGTGGTAAGTCAGAGGATTGGGAAAGTTTTAAAAACCAACAATAGATGACCAAAAATAATAAAGAGGGAGAAGATAAAAGAGGAACAAGTATTATACAAATGGGCAGCAAGAGTTTCTTTAAGTATAAAAAATCGAAGAGAGAGGCCAAAGTGAACATAGGCCCCTTGGAGAGTGAGACTAAGAAGATAATAATGGCGAAACAGAAAATGACAAGGGAGTTAAACAAAAACTTTGCATCAGTCTTCATGGTGGAAGACAGGTATAACATCCAAAAATAAATAATCAAGGGGCAGAAGGGGGGGGGGGGGGGTGAAGAAATAAATACATAACAATCACTGGGAAAAAGTACTAGGGAAAGAAACTAATGGGGCTAAAGGCCGATAAATCCCCTGGACCTGATGTGTTGCATCACAGGATATTAAAGGAAGTAGCTACAGAGATAGTGGATGCACTGGTAGTCATCTTGCAAGAATCCTTAAATTCTGGAAAAGTCCCAGGGGATTGGAAAACTGCTGATGTAACATCTTTATTCAAAAAAGGAGTGAGACAAAAGCAAATAACTATTGGCCAGTTAGCGTAACGCTGTCATTGGGAAAATGCTAGGGTCCATTTTAAAGGATGTAGTAACAGAGCATTTAGAAATGCATTATAATCAAGCAGAGTCAGCATGGCTTCATGAAAAGGAAATCAGGCCTGACAAATTTATTAAAATTCTTTGAGGTGGTTAACAAGCAGGGTAGATGAAGGGGAACCAGTAGATGTCATATACTTAGATTTCCAAAAAGCGTTCGATAAGGTACCACACAAAAGGTTACTTAATAAGATAAGAGCACATGGTGTTGGGGGTGGTATATTACATGGATAGAGGATTGGCTAACTGATAGGAGTCAGAGAGTTGGGATAAGAGGAGCATTTTCAGGATGACAAACTGTAACTAGTAGAGTGCCACAATGATCTGTGCTGGGGCCACAATTATTCACTCATGACTTGGACGAGGTAGGTGAACGTACCATTGCCAAGTTTGTAGATGACACAAAAATAACTAAGAAGACAAATGGTGAGGATGACACAAAGAGTCTACAGAGGGATATAGACAGGTTAGGTGAATGGGTAAAACCTTGGCAGATGGAATATAATGTAGGAAAATGTGAAGTTGTGCACTTTGGTAGAAAGAACATAAAGATGAATATTAATTAAATGGAGAAAGACTGCAGAAAACATTATAATAATAATCTTTATTGTCACAAGTAGGCTGACATTAACACTGCAATGAGGTTACTGTGAAAAGCCCCTAGTTGCCACATTCTGGCACCTGTTCGGATACACAGAGAGAGAATTCAGAATTCCAATGCACCTAACAAGCACGTCTTTTGGGACTTGTGGGAGGAAACCGGAGCACCCGAAGGAAACCCACGCAGACACAGGGAGAACGTGCAGACTCTGCACAGACAGTGACCCAAGCTGGGAATCAAACCTGGGACCCTGGCGCTGTGAAGCAACAGTGCTGACCACTGTGCTACCGTGCCGCCCTACAGCACAGAGGGATTTGGAGGGCCTTGTGCACAAATCACAAAAAGCTAGCATGCAAGTTCAGCAGGTAATTGGGAAAGCAAATGGCATGTTGGCCTTTATTTCAATGGGAATGGAGCATAAAAATAGAGAAGTCTTGCTAAAGCTATACAAGGCACGAGGTAGACCACATCTGGAATATGTGAATAGTTTTGGTCCTCTTATCTAAGAAAAATTAAAGAGGCAGTGCAGAGAAGGTTCAATAGGTTGATCCCAGGTCTCGAGAGGTTTCGGATGTGGAGAGGTTGAGTAGGTTGGGCCTGTACTCATTGGAGTTTAAAAGAATGAGAGGTGGCCTTATTGAAACATATAGGATTCTCAGGGGGCTTGATTAGGTAGATGCTGAGAGGTTGTTTCCCCTGGTAGGAGAATCTAGGACCAGAGGGTATAATCAAAGAGTAAGTGGTCACCCATTTAAGACAGAGATGAGGAGGTATTTCTTCTTTCAGAGATCAGTGACTCTGTGAAATTCTTTGTTGCAGAGGGCTGTTGAGGCTGGGTCAATAAATATGTTCAAGGCTGAGATAGACAAATTTTTAATCAGTAAGGGAATCAAGGATTGTGAGGATCAGGCTGGAAAGTGTAGTTGAGGAGTATATCAGGACATCCATGATCACATTGAATGGTGGAGCAGACTCAACGGGCCGAGTGGCCTACTTCTGGTGACATCTTATGTGCCTTACCATGTGTATGTTTAGAAATAAGAGACCAGTAGCGGAATTCCTGATGCGGTGGAGAATCCAGCGTCATCCAAAGCATGGAATTGGTGCCGAGCACTCATCCCGTTCGATGATCCGGTCCCCCACTGTTAGCGGCATTGAGGTTCAAATTGATCCATTTGCATCCTCATAACAGGCGAGGCACCTGATTCTACAAGCCTATGTGATTTTCCAGTCCTCTGGGCCGGGACTCATGTCGGCGAGAATCGATGCAGGTATTTCCCAGCATGGGCCTAGTGTGGTGGACCTCGAGGTGGGCCAAGGGGGTAATGCTTTAAGGGAATTTCCCCCAAAGACCATAGGAGGGTCCCCCTCCCACCCACAATACAAATCCTGCCCACCCCAAACCCCACCAGATCCCCCCACCAGAATTCCTCCATAAGAGATATTGCCAGCAATACCCCCCTTTAAGTGAAACCCCCAGAAAAGACCTTTTAGAGAGACCCCAGCAGAAACCCCCATAAGGGAGACACCCATCAGAGGCCCCCCATAGACAGACCCCCACCAGAAACCCCTTGATAAGAGACCCCATCAGAGACCCCCTCCCATAAAAGGGACCCTCACCAGAGACTCCCTTTTAAAAGAAACCCCCAGCAGAAACCCCCCATAAGGGAGATGCCCACCAGAGGCCCCCCATAGACAGACCCCCACCAGAAATCCCTTGATAAGAGAGACCCCACCAGAGACTCCCTCCCATAAGAGGGACCCTCACCAGAGACTCCCCTTTAAAAGAGACGCCAGCAGAAACCCCCATAAGGGAGACACCCACCAGAGGCCCCCCATAGGCAGACCCCCACCAGAAACCCCTTGATAAGAGAGATCCCACCAGAGACCCCCTCCCATAAGAGGGACCCTCACAAGAGACTCCCCTTTAAAAGAGACCCCCAGCAGAAACCCCCCGTAAGGGAGATGCCAACCAGAGGCACCCCATAGACAGACCCCCCCCCCAGAAACACCTAGATAAGAGCGACCCCACCAGAGACCCCTCCTATAAGAGAGGACACCCACCAGAGGCTCCTCATAAGAGATACCCTCACCAGAGACCCCTCCATAAGAGAGACCTCCACCAGAACCCCACTAAAGGGAGACCCCACCCCATAAAGGAAACCCCAAGCAGAGATTCCCCATTACAGAGACCCCTGCCTGGAAGCTAGAGAGCAGTGCAGGGTCACAATGTGTACTGAGCAAAGGTGTTGCACAAATCGGTCACCCAGTCTGCATTTGGTCTGCCTATTGTGACCGCAGAAGAGAATTGCTCCAAGTTTTGGTGGTCAGGTCTAATTCGCTTGTACATAATTAATACAACACCTACTTAGTGTAAAGGAGGCTGTATCATGAGCAATCTAGTTAAAAACAACGTGGTGGTGCAGCTGAAGTTGTCAGGCTGCAATTTTTAAGTTTCAATTAGACCCACACTTCCTGTAGCAGGAGCCTTGACTGACCTGAGGGACGACAATGAACCAACCCAACGGCAGCAATTTGACTCCCCTAACTTTACCCATTTGCCAGGCATCACTCTCACCCTGAAGGGCATGTGGGGAGGGTTAAACTCGACATGATCTTCAATGGAAAGGGCAACAATTCCATCTGGTCATTCCATAGGTTGCTGCAGATGTCACTGCCATGTAAGAATATTTGCGCACCTAGTCTGAGGAAGTCAAGACCCATTGAAACAACCTCTAGTCTAATCCATGCTTTTCCCAAGCCTCAGACTTGTAGCGTTCCTCACTTGTCCCTTCTGTGTCGAGAAGTCAAGCTTGGTGACATCTCTGCTTCTTGATTTTTGTCTTGTTCTGCAACCTGGTCATGTATTGCATTATGGACGATCGGCCTTCACCTCGGTTTATCAATAATAAATAAAAGCTCAAACCCTTTGATTTTTTCCCCCCTTTGTTCTTCCATTTGTGTTTATTAGAGATATCACTTATTTCAGAACAAGATTCTGGAAGATTGCGTTTGATTTTTCTTTTCAAATCGCCACAGCCATCTGGACATTCACTAACAAGCGGCTGATCTGAATCTTAACTCCATCCACACACCTTTCTTCTGTAACCCTTAATATCCTTAACTAACAAAAAGCTATCAATCTCAGTCTTGATATTTTCATTTGACACCAACCACCACCCCCCACCATCCCGTTTCAACAGAGTTTTGGGGGAGCAAGTTCCAGATTTCTATTTAGATATTAGTGGAAAATCTGTACAAAGTCCTGTCCCTTTTGTTCCACAGGTTTGGAGTTGTGAAGAGAATTATAATCAGATTGGAGTGATGATCTGTCCCTGGGTGCTCAGAGTGAGGTGTGAATCTCTGTGACTTCCACTTTAGTTTGTCCTTCAAGCAGGCCAAGTAGGTGGACGACAAATGCAAAATACTGCAGATGCTGCAAATCCCAAATAAAACCAGATAATGCTGGAAGTACTCAGCACCTGTGAATAGGAAAACTGAAGTTAGTCTTCAGATTGGTTGTATTGCATCCGATGTGTGGGAAACCCTGGTTGCTGAGTTAATACTTAGCAGCAATGCTGGTGGCTTTAAAGAATTCTTATGACCTGTAAATTGGAGCTCAGCTGTTCAGGGTTAGAACAGAGAACATAGATTATACAGTGCAAAAGGAAGCCATTCGGCCTATCGAGTCTGCTCCGACCCACTTAAGCCCTCACTTCCATCCTATCCCCGTAACCCAATAACCCCTCCTAACCTTTTTGGTCACTAAGGGCAATTTATCATGGCCAATCCACCTAACCTGCACGTCTTTGGACTGTGGGAGGAAACCGGAGCACCCGGAGGAAACCCACGCAGACACGGGGAGAACGTGCAGACTCCACAGAGACAGTGACCCAGCGGAGAATCAAACCTGGGACTCTGGCGCTGTGAGGCCACAGTGCTAGCCACTTGTGCTACCATGCTGCCAGAAAACACTTCTTCACACAAAGGGCCATAGAAATCCGGAACTCACTCTCTCAGAATGTTGCTGAGACTGGGGAATAAATGAAACGTTAAAGGACGTGGTTGATAGACCTTTGTGAGGTAAGGTTGTTAAGGGGTACAGAAGCAAGATGTATCGATGGAGTTCAGATGCAGATCAGCCATTGTATAACTGAATGGGGCAATGAGCTCCAGGGGCTGAATGGCCTCCGCCTGTTTCTATGAAGTAGATTGGTTAGAGTTGGCCATTTTGGCTTGGACATTTGGAGCAGGATTTTGCAGCCTACTTTTGGGAGCGACGGAGATGGAAATTAAAAAGGAAAGGCCACCAAGTGGAGAAGGTGGAAGTTCCACCTCCATTTACGTCACCAGCTATTTTCAGAGGTGTGGGTAACAGGAGCCTTGCATGCTTCTATTTAGGAGTCATCAGCTTCATTCTGGAAGTCGACATTTCAGAACTTCTGCAATTTTCATGTTTGGGAGCCTTTCTAAATCACACCTGCAGGGTGAGGATGTGAACAATGGGGTGGAGGTGGAAAGAGTGTAAAAGCTGAGCAAAAATTCTGTTGCCTCCTTTTTTCGTTCATCACATAGTGCCTTAGCCTGAGTTACACCTGTGTTTATTAAAATGAGTAATGACAGCGCTGCAATTGGAAACTGTACATGACCTCTGACAGCTGGCCAACTGTAGAAGTATAGAATCCCAACAGTGCAGAAGGAGGCCATTCATCCCATCAGGTCTGCACCGACCCTTTGAAAAGAGCACCCTACCGAGCCCACAACCTAGCCCTGTCCCTGCAACCCCACCTAACTTACGCATCCTGGACATTAAGGGGCAATTTAGCATGGCCAATCCACCTAACCTGCATAATTGTGGACTGTGGGAGGAAACCCATGCAGGCACTGGGAGAAAGTGGAAACAGTCACCCAAGGCTGGAATTGAACCCGGTCTTTGGCAGTGTGAGGCAGCAGTGCTAACGGCATTGTAATAGTGGAAAAGATTTCTGATGCATTAGAGTGGATTATTCAATTGATAGAGTTATTCTTAAATGTATATCATTGAAAGACTAGTTTGATATCCAGAGCTAAGTGCTTTAAATCTCCCCATTGCTGTCATTCATTCTTTGCAGAATAGTTCAGCCATCTGTTTGGCCATTTGAGAGATTTGACAGATGTATTCGCTTTTGGCTACCTTTAAAGGCAGTAATGGATTCTGCACTGCACAGTTTGTTCAGACAGCTGTCCCGGGGAATGTGAGTTTGATGACGTTGATGTCATCATGTTTCCGAAGAGAATAATTGTTTTTAAAGTGCTTATTTAAGTGATATTTGTTTTGTTTGATGGATTTATGGCCATTTCAATGATTTCCAATTGTTCTCCCGGGGCTTGTAAGTTATGTTCATTTAGTGGATAATGGTTGAGTGGGTTGTTGGGATGGGGGGGTTGAGGGGGTCAGGGCGAAGGAGGCTTGACACTGAAGAACAGGGCCGGAATCTCCCTGGATATTCAAACTTGGCCACCTCAATATTGGCTCACCTCCAACAGCAGGCCTGACTTCAGGCCATCACGCCATGCAGGAGATGAAAATCCCACCTGCCAGCACGGCCAGGAAAGTGGCAGGATCGCAATGTTTGAAAATTTCCTGACCCCTTCTCCGACCCTCTGCCGAATTCTCCGGCACCGGATATTCGGCGGGGGCGGGAATCACGCCGTGCCGGTCGGCGAGCCCCCCCCCTGCGATTCTCCGGCCCGCGATGGGCCGAAGTCCCGCTGCTGGAATGACTGTTCCGCCGGCGAGGATCAAATCACCTCTCTTCCCGGCGGGACTAGGCGGCGCGGGCGGGCTCCCAGGTCCTGGGGGGGTGGGGGTGGGGGTCGCGGGGCGATCTGGCCCCGGGGGGTGCCCCCACGGTGGCCTGGCCCGCGATCGGGGCCCACCGATCCACGGGCCGGCCTGTGCCGTGGGGGCACTCTTTTCCCTCCGCCTCGGCCACAGTCTTCACCATGGCCGACGCGGAAGAGACATCCCCCCCTGCACATGCGCGGGAATGACGTCAGCAGCCGCTGACCCTCTCGCGCATGTGCGGACTTCCACCGCCCGGCGAAGTCCTTTCGGCCCCGGCTGGCGTGGTGCCAAAGGCCTTTCCCGCCGGTCGACGGCACGCCAACCACTCCGGCGCACGCCTAGCCCCTCACGGTGAGGGCTTGGCCCCTAAAGGTGCGGAGAAATCCACTCCTTTGGGGCGGCCCGAAGCCGCTGTGGTTCACGCCACTCCTTCCCGCCGGGACCCCCCGCCCCACCGGGTAGGGGAGAATCCCGCCCAAGATGTCCACCTCCATGATGAAAATATAGCCCTGGAAATTCAATCGTCATTCCAGAAACTTTTATGGCATGAGGAACACAAATTCAAACTCATTCCTTCTGACTTCAAATCTATTTAACTCCGAAAGATTTAAAATAGAAATCAGGAAGCAAATTAAAATTTTACTTTGCTCAGTTTGGCTCCCCGTTTTATTTTATGGAACACAGAAACCAACTGAAATTATGATGACCATTTACAGTAGATATAATATTTTGTTTTATTTTACAGTTGTTTGCTTCATATTTTCTTGTACCTTCGGTATGGTATCTTCTTGGTGCCCATACCCCATGAGCCAATTGGGGTTCCTCAATGGCTCAGTTAGCCCCACCATGAATCTTTAATCATAGTATTATTGGTTCAGATCCTGCTCCAAAATATAAGAACACCAGCGATGATTTTGAGCCCGTGTTAGCCATCAGCGTAAACGGCGACATGGGTCCAAAATCTCACGAGTGTCAGGAATTGAGAATCTCGCTGGTGAGACCTCAGTTCCTGATTTTCCATGCCCCTCGCCGGTAACGTAACAAGGTTCCACCCCACCCCTTCGTATTTCAATACATTTTAACAAATTCAAATGTAATTCAGAGACTTCCTCACAATACCTTCTCCCCCTTAATATTAATACCTCGCCGACGTGACGTCAGTTTACAACATGTTTAAGCGATATTTGTTTCTTTAACGGATTTTTGACTTTTCAATGATTTCCAACTGGTATAGGGCTCATGAGTTCTGTTTATATGGTGGATACTGGTTGAGTGGGTTGCTGGGATGGGGAGGGGAAGCGGAGAACGGGGCTCACATCTATGTCAATGGAGGTGGATCTTTTAACTTGGCCACCTCAGTGTTGGCCCACTCCAACAGCAAGTCCAATTTCAGGCCATCCTGCAGTCTTAAAGCAGTTGAGGGGAACCCGCCAGGGGTGCCGAGGTTAGTATAGACCCCGGAGTGAGAGAGGCACTGCCAATCAGGGTGGCGGTGTCAGGTGTGGATCGTCTAGGGAACCCCACTGGGGGTGCTCCCTTTAAGTGTGTGGGGGGGGGTGTCACCCCGATGCCTGTGTGAGGGAGAGGTTCCCCCTGATGCTCATGTGGGGCCAGCCCTGGTGCTTGTGTCGGAATGTCACCCCGATGCCTGTGGCACTCCGATGTGCTGTGTGCTAGGGAGGGTCACCACGCCTGATGCTTCTGTGGCGGGGGCAGGGGTTCACCAATGCCTGTAGGGGGTCCCCCATGTCAGTGGCGGAGGGTAGTTTATTTCTAACACTAATCAGGGCACCTATAAAGGTGGCGACCCGCTCTCTGTGGAGCCAGTGTTGCTGGCTCTATCAGCGCCCCCCCCCCCCCCACCCCCCGGCAGAGAGGTTGGGGAAACCACCCCACCAGAATCTCTGTGCACAGAGTGCCTGGGATTTTGGAGAGAAAACAGGCAGTCCACGCACTTATGACACATTTGGCCCGGGATTCTCCGACCCCCCACCGGCTGCCGAATTCTCCGGCGGCGGTTTCTGGGCGGGGGCGGGAATCACGTCGCGCCGGTCGGGGGCCGTTGGCAGCATCACCCCGGCAATTCTCCGGGCCCCAATGGGCCGAGTGGCCGCGCGTTCCTGGCCAGTCCCGCTGGCAGGAGCTGGCTCGTCGGCCGTCTAGCGTGGTCCTCGGGGGGAGGGGGGGGGTGAGGGGATCTGGCCCCGGGATGGCCCCAATGGTGGCCTGGCCCGTGATCGGGGCCCACCGCTCTGTGGGCGGGCCTGTCCCGTGAGGGCACACTTTCCTCTGCACTGGCCTCTGTAAGGCTCCGCGATGGCCGGCGTGGAGAAGAAACCCCTTGCGCTTGCGCAGGAAACACGCCAGCGGTTCTGCACATGCGGCAGCTCGTGCCGGCCTGCGCTGGCCCTTCGGCGCCGGATGGCGCGGCGCCAACCCCTCCAGCGCCCGCCTAGCCACCGGAAGTGCGCAGGATTCTGCAACTTCCGGGCGGCCCGTGCCAGAGTGGTTCACGCCGCTCTTGGCGCCAGTATGGGCCGCCCCGCCAATTCCGGAAGAATCCCGGCCTTCGTTCCTGAAAACCAAGTTGTAAGTCGAAACATTACAAGTTGGAACTGATTTCCCCACAGGAACACTGGTATAAAGAGGGTTTGGTTGCTGAACCAATCCTCATGGGGCACACAGCAGTGGAAAATGCTCTCAACTCTTGCCTTGTTAAGTTGCGGAGGTGACTGCTGATGTCTGCACGCCTTAGCACAAGTTCCTTGGCTAGTTCTTGGGAATATATTTCATAGATTTCATAGAATTTACAGTGCAGAAGGAGGCCGTTCGGCCCATCAAGTCTGCACCGGCTCTTGGAAAGAACAACCTACCCAAGGTCCACACCTCCACCCTATCCCCATAACCCAGCAACCCCACCCAAAACTATGGCCAATTTTGGACACTAAGGGCAATTTAGCATGGCCAATCCACCTAACCTGCACATCTTTGGACTGTGGGAGGAAACCGGAGCACCCGGAGGAAACCCACGCACACACGGGGAGGATGTGCAGACTCCGCACAGACAGTGACCCAAGCCAGAATCGAACCTGGGACCCTGGAGCTGTGAAGCAATTGTGCTATCCACAAGGCTACCGTGCTGCCCTTGAAGCTATTCGACCACTATCAGTTGCCTTACTTCTGCGAGTCTGAGCACATCATGACGGTTGGACCAAAAAACATTTAACATAATGAAAACACTCATTTCCAACCTATCTGTCCAGTCATAACGGTGGGCGGTACAGAACGTCACGGCACACGTGTGAACATGCTGGCATGGTGTCGTAAAGTTGAAATCAAAGTTATGTAGTCGAAACAGGGTGTCAATTTGTAAATGATGTAAATGCCGTCTGTCGTCACTCAAATGCCGTAATGTCGAGATGGTCAGCTCAATTGATAATTTTATATCTGAGATTGTTTGATTTTCTTCCAGCCAAGGGTTTTCAGATATGTGGAGCAAAGGCGGGTGGTTGGAGTTAGGATTAAGATCAGCCGTGATCTGAGCGAATAATGGGACAGCTTGAAGAGTTCATGGCATCATCCTGTTCCTATGTAAATCTGGAGCATGACTATTATGACAAAAACTCCAAACTAATGAATAACACATTTAGGGCTGATTTCAGGAAGTTATTCTTCACACACAGGTTGGAACAGACTTCTGAGTAGAACAGCGGGAGGGCGAAATTGTGGAATCATTCAACAAACTGGTGAATGCCACGACGGGAGAAGGGAGGAAATTCTAGCGGGATGAGCCAAGGTGAATTAAATGACTTTTTGTCATCATCTATGAGCTACTCAACGTAAAGCTTGCGGCCAGCTTCGACTGCTTATCAGGATAATCTGCCCCAGGTCTCCAAAACTGCAAAGCAATCCCAGGCCTCAAAGGGCTCAAAACCTAATTGGATCTGTCGGAATAACCTTGGCCACCGTGGTCTCACAGGGGTTAACAGGCGGAGGGGAGATGGGGTGGTGGGGGGGGCGGGAGGTGGGGGGGGGGGGGGGGGGATTGGGGGGGGCAGGGGAGTGAGAGAATTCAAGGAAGGCTCGTCACACTCGGAAAATCCTCAGATGTGGTCTGGCATCTAGTTCAGAAAAATTCAGCAAATCAGAAGAAGAGAAAAACGGCAGTCAAAACTTCACATTTTACTTTACGTGTTTTTTATGGCAGGGATAAAAAGATAGATATAAAACAAAAGATGTATGGGTTACGTGTGGGTCAGGGTATCTTTTCATTAAAGTGAAGAGAAAGGTGTCTATCTCCAGCTTGAAGAATCTTTCCCAACACCAGCGCCACTGGCCTATAGCATTTGCTGAAAAACACTTTCTGTGGCTCAAGGGTCTGGTCACAGCAAGGCTGCATTTAATGTTCGCTTCTGTTTATTATTTGGCTGATTTTCTGTCAGTAATTTTTTTTTTACTTGCCATTGCATTGGCTTCTGCTTCATCTGTTGTTTATTAATCGAATGCCAGACAGCTTTGTGATCTTATTGACTGCAGTGAAATGAAACGGGTGTTTCAGAACTAAATATAGGCACGTGCACCCAGAGACATCTTCAAATCTAAATATTGGACTGTGCAGGCAATAGATTTGCAACCTTTTTATTGATAAAATTCAAATCTTTTTGTTTTGTGGCGTGAAATTTTCTTTGTGAATGATTGGAATAGGCAATTGATCATTTCTGGTATGGAATAGATTTAGCATCACAAAGTTTGGCTATCAGAGTGTTTTTCGAGAAGCTTCCAAATGTTAACTTTAAGGTCTAGACCTGGTTTTTCACCGCAATGGGGAGTTGACCAGTCATGGAACAAATAGTGGAATAGGCCTCAACCCAGGTGTCCCACACCGCCCGCACCCCACCGCCACCACCCAACACAGCGGCACCTAACATTTTCATAGGGCCGGTATGGATTCGGGGCAGGATTTACCTATGCATGTCTGCAGAGGCAGCTTCCCATTGAAATCAACAGCTGCCTCCACTCATGTGTGGTTTTGATGTGAGCTATCTGAAACCCACTGTTCACAGATTCGCCCTGGTCGGAGCAACTCTGAACTTTGTTTGGGTAACCAGGGTAATCTTTCGGAGAGGTGAGCTACCCCTTTGAATATGGTCCTGGGACTTACTTAGGGGAACATCAGTACATCAGCTGTCCCTTGTGACAAGTCAGGCACCCTTTGGGAAAGGCCAAGTGCCCTTTAAGGTGCCATTGGGGTTATAAAAATTTGGCACGAATGCGTGTTAAAAGTGCATAAAATCATCAGAACTGTGGAACTAATTTGAACTGTCAAAAGCAACTGTTAAATGTGTCAAGATGAACTATCAAAGTGAGCTGCAAAAATAACTGGCAAAAATGTCAACTGCAAAAGGGAGTTGTCAAGATGTTTAAAACTGCTGCCCTTTAACACTGAATAAAATATCTGTTAAAAGTAATATTGTTTTCTATTTCATTCTATCTGTTAACAAAAGCCTGAGGGCATCCATTTCTGATTTATTGCTACATGACTGATTTCACAACTGTCCATTATCACAGTAGGTGCCTGCCATTTCATAGTTTGATTGACAGCTCCAATTGGTCATAGACTCTTTGAAGTGGGACAATGAATTCCAATGCTTGTTTTATAAGAGATTCTGCAATTGAAGTGGGTAGTGAGTGCCTGGAACTCACCTCTGGAGGAGGTGGTGGAAGCAGGGATGATAGTGACGTTTAAGGGGCATCTTGACAAATACATGAATAGGATGGGAATAGAGGGATTCGGACCCCGGAAGTGTAGAAGATTTTAGTTTAGATTGGCAGCATGGTCGGCGCAGGCTTGGAGGGTCGAAGGGCCTGTTCCTGTGCTGTACTTTTCTTTGTTCTTTGTTTGTTTGAATGAAATGTTTGTTGCTAGGTTGGTTGGAGAGTATGGGGGGCCAAGATTGGGGCATGGAGCATCAACTGGGAACATGAGTTGGTATGGGTCAGCATGGATGGGGCATGGAGAGTAGTTGGAGAGCTGAGGGGATCAGAAGGATGAGGGCTGTTTGATGTTTTTAAGTGTTATTTTCTCAAATTTGATACAGTGCTGGCACATCATGGCAGGCCTTCTGCCCAGTCCGCCTCCTCAAGGGCATACTCCGCCCTCATTCTGGAGTTGCCCAGCCTTATCTGTAGGAAATCCTGTCATCCGGGACCAAAAACCTGACCTTACAGGCTACGTTCTCCTGAGTTGGGTTTGCAGAGCTGGGAAACATCCCAGTTCTGCACCCCTGGGCCGGAAACAAATATGCAGGCCTTAATTTTCAACGCTAACATGAAAAAAATGATGTTTCTGCCACACATTCTGGTGCTTTTTGATGATAGACAACCAAACAACAACATTTCCAAAAGTAAAATACTTTTTGCAGATGCTGTCAATCTGAAAGAAAAACACAAAATGCCATAAACAATCAGCAGGTCAGTCGGCATCAGTGGAGGAAGAAACAGAGTTTATATTTCAAGTCAATTGCCTTGCGTCAGAACATGCACATTCTTGAGCTCTCTCTTCACACTTACTCAAAGATGTCCAGTCTGCAGTTTCATTGCATCGAACGCCTCATCTGGCTCTTTAACAAAAACTTTTTTTCTTTTCAGGTGTCGGGTATTGAAGCTTCAACAACAATGTTTCCTATTTATTTTCATCAGTAACAAAGTACTTGGGTCAACTCACCTCTTGTCTTGCTCCATTCTTGGCCTCCACTTCAGGCCTCTTGTCCATCCCTCACTTTCCTTCACTCTACCATTGGTGGCTATGTCTTCAGCTATCTTTGGCCTAAACTCTGGAATTCCATCCCTGAACCTTTGACTTGCCACTTCTCTTGCTCCTTTAAGATCCTCCTAAAGTCGAAAACTCTTTAACCAAGTGTTTGGTCTCCTGAGCCAATATCGTCCTACTGTCTTTAGTTAGGTCTCAATTTTGTCTGCTGATGAACTCCTGTGAAGGCCCTTCTCAAGGGCAATTAGGGGTGGGCAATAAATGCTGGCCTAGACAGCATGAAGGAATTTTAAATGTTTTATTACATTACAGGTGCTACAACAGTGAAAGGCAACTTAGGCCAGTGAGTGGGCTGCATGAGTGGCCCTCCTTCAACTGAGTGGGATGCAAGATTGAAATCGGGCATGTTCACTAATCATGATCCCAGAAATAA
This sequence comes from Scyliorhinus torazame, assembly GCF_047496885.1. Taxonomy (NCBI): domain Eukaryota; kingdom Metazoa; phylum Chordata; class Chondrichthyes; order Carcharhiniformes; family Scyliorhinidae; genus Scyliorhinus; species Scyliorhinus torazame. The sequence goes on along the minus strand of NC_092708.1, from coordinate 370,318,884 downwards.
GATTGAGTGCATTTAATACATGCTGAATATTTCAAGACAAGTTATAGAAAATGCTTAAAATCATTCAAAGATTAATAGAACTGCCAACAGCTTAAATTGGCAACAACAAATTAAATAGTTACACGCCTCGCACAGTCAGTATTGTGAGCAGTGAGCACGCGCCTCACTTCACTTGCACTTGCTTCACGTGGGTTTCACTTCAGTGACACCAGTAGGAAGAAAACTAGCGGAATCTGGCAACCGGGTATGTGGTCAACTGTCAGCAAAATGTCTCGCGGGCCGCACTCCAAACCCTGGTGGGCCACATGTGGCCCGCGGGTCGCAGGTTGGCCGCCACTGTGCTACAAGAGTATCTATTATTATTACCATCTCCACTTGTACTCATCTGACCATGTCTGGTGACTGGATCAACCCTAACGAACTAGATTTGAGAGATAGGCCGATCATCCTCACTTCAATGGCCATTAGTTGCTCTCTCTTTCAGCAGAAAACAAAATTGTCTTTCATCCAGCCTACCTTGGTTCAGATCGAATGCAACTCCCAGAGATAAAACTCTCTCGTTGTGACCCACCGTTGCCACCCATTCCTGTAGATGCTTTCGTCCCGGCTGCTGCTTGGATTGCTTGGTAGGTAAATACACGATTTGGTTGTAATGCCGGGCCACCCAGATTTCCATGCATTCTAGGGAATTCATTTTACGTGATTTTACTTTCTATTTTTTTAATATAAATTTTGAGTACCTATTTTTTTTTCCAATTAAGGGGCAATTTAGCGTGGCCAATCCACCTACCCTGCGCATCTTTGGGTTGTGGGGGCGAAACCCACGCGAGCACAGGGGGAATGTGCAAACTCCACACGGACAGTGACCCAGAGCCGGGATCGAACCTGTGATCCCAGCGCCGTGAGGCAGCAGTGCTAACCCACTGTGCCGCCGTGCTGCCCCGTGATTTTACTTCCAATTAAATTCAGTGGAAGATACAATTGGGCAGGGCCTGCAAGTACTCTCAGTCCCCCTTGATGGGTGGGTTAGGTTAAGATTACCTTCACTATCCCAGCTTGTTTTATGAGGTAAAGAGAAAGAACTGCACCGGGAAAGAAAGGGAGAAGGCCTGATGGATGGTGATGGGGTGGGTGGGGGGGCATTGTTTGGGATGAGGTGGATGATGCATTTGATGGTATGGCCAAAATGAGCGCTTTGAAAGTGGATTTTGAAGGGAGGCAGCAAGACTAAGTAATTAAGGGAAACAAATTTTGCGATAGATTCTGGACATACTTGAAATAATTACTCACTCGAAACTTTTTTAAAAATACTGACATGATGCGACTTTTGCCTCAACAAACACACCCCCTGCTGGTAAAGCAGCGTAAATGTAAGGTTGGCCACTCTGCTGGTTGGGCCTTTCAATGAAACAAGATTTAACCTTTGCCATCTGTTCAATTCTTGACTGGACTGTCTGCAGCTTTCGAAAAATGAAAACTGGATTTTTTTTTCAAATCAAATTGTCTATTTTCCCTTCTTCTGCATCTTGCGTTGCAAACGTATTAAATATTAATAACTCTTGGGCCTTGAAAGAATTGTCTTCATCGGTAAAAGAAAATAGCAGAACTGACACTGTGACTTGTTCACCCTATCCTGCTTTCTGCTAGATTTTGTGCTTGCAAAAGACGTTGCAACCCTATCTAGACTTTATTGAGGAGTGAGCCTTTCAGACGAAAGACAAGGTTGAAAGTTAACTTGAAAGGCAGATCATATATATGCAGTCGTATTATATTATTATAGTAGCAGATGAGAGAGTTGATGGAACAATGTGGGGTTTGAGCTGTATCCAACTTTCTATGCAAGCCAGATCTGAAGTGCTCAATTCATTGTTGCAAGCTTGCCCAGTCCCACTATTTTTTTGCTGGAGAAAATATCTCTTGTGTCTTTTCCTGTTTGGGAGCTGGCACAGCTTAAATGCATATGGATTTGTAACTAGGTTCAGTCTGATAATGCGGGAACTTTGTTCCTGTAAGTTCAATGTTAATGTGAAAACCAACTCAACTTTAAGTTTCCATTCCAATATCGAAATTAGCCTGATCACTCAGTTTACATTTGGTTAAAATAATTTCCTGTCCTTCCTTCAATCCCTTCTCTCGACTCCTCCCTCCATCTTTAAAAAGTGGACAACTTTAGATTTGAGTCAGTAACTATACATTGAACGCTGGATTCTATTACACCATGACCTACCGCAGTGAAGGCCTGATAGAATGACAAGCGTACTGCAGCCCATAAACAGGCCATTCAGCCCAACTAGTTGTGCAAACTATCACACACTGAAAGCTAGATTAAAAAGTAAGGAGAGGATGACCTGACTCGACACCTAAGGGCAAGTTTTGGCGTCTCTGTTGCTCGTGATGCTGGGCCAAGACAGACACGGGAGGGCCAGAAAGCTGGAAAGAGAGCAATCTCACAGCATTTACCCTCCATACGAATCACCTGCAGACTTCTGCTTGAGCATTAAGGCAGGTTTTTCACCAAAAAAGAAGCGAGAGATTCATGTTAGCATTATATTAGAAAGCAATTTGACGCTTGTGAGCATGTGTATCATTCCCTGTTATCCTTACCGAGGATGAATCTTGAGTTTGCCTGTAAAAAATGGGCCTTGGAGGCAGACAGTTTCTGGGCTGACAGGAAATCAGTATTTAAAGGGGAGTTTACTTCATATCTGAAGACGGAATTTATTACCTTTCATTGTGTTTTTCTTATGTGAGTCACTTTAAACAATCTTCTTGGTCAGGTTATTTTTAGAAGTAATTTCCCAAGAGTTTTGGATGTCAGATTTTTTTAGTGGCTATAATTCCAGTTTCGATAATGGTCATTCCAATGGGGGATTCTCTATTTTATGTTATTTAGACAACGAGAAAGATGGTGATTCAATCATTCAGTGTTACGGCCAGGTGAGGAAGGTTGCTCTTTGCCCTCTTCTCACTTCCTAGTTGACTGTAGCGGGTGCTTTTGGCCCTGATAATCCGGTCCCCCAGCCGTGTGTTTCATCTTCCATATGGAATATTCCATATTCCTGCTGCTTCTCAATGGGATTTCCCATTGAAGCCACCCCACGCCACCGGGAAACCCACGGGCGGCGGTGCGCAGTCGACGGGAAACGTGAATCGCAACGGCCGCAGAATTACGGCCTTTGTTTCAAAAGGGAGTACTTGGCAATTCAGTGGACAAAATTCTCTGGACGTTGCGACTTAATTTTCCCACCGCCAATGGGTTTCGCGGTGGCGTGCAGTGGTTACAATGGGAAATCCCATTGACAATCGGTGGGAATATTGAATCTCGCCTCCAGACAAGGCGCGCCCCCGAGAAACATGTGGCAGGCGCACCGGAGAGTCCCGCCAAGTGAGTACTTAACTGTTTGCACACTGAGATCATGAAAGAATCCATCAGAGAGGTTTTTTCTGTTTAGCAAGGAAAGAGGTTAGCTTTATTATACTTAAACCAATCCAAGTAAAATAATTAAATACGCTCTGTCTTTCGCATGCACGCACACTTGGGCCTCGATTTTCCAGTCCTGCCCATGGCAGAAATTGTCGTGGACGTAACGGAAGACCTGACAGGCCGGTCAAAGTTCTATTGGTTTTGGGTGGGGTTTTCAGGTTCCTCGGTGGATTTCACTGGAAAATCCTGCCCTTGACGTGCAAACATACATACATCACAGAGCGGCCAAATTAGGATCCATAAAAAATTAAAAAGAATACGCAATCCGTAGTTTGGTGACCTGGCTGGCTTCAGGTTGGATTTGATGGTCTCAATGCTTCTAACTTAAAGATGTAGCTAGCTGGAGTTTAGTTATTCTGAAAATGGTAGCGCTGGGTTGAATTTCTTTTAAGAAGTCTCTGTGTGCAACAGGAGCATTCCTGGAGATTCACGGTCAGCAAGTGGGCTGGAGAGAGAGAAAGGCAGAAGGGACCCCATTGGGTCTTCTCGCTCCGCTTTTCACCAGTTCTGCAGAGATGTGGTTGAAGCATACAAAGGGTTGGCTTGTCATGTGAACTTCGCTTTTCCAACTGCCAGGGGATCCAACATAAGTCCGTGTATTCCGGGGTAACTTTATTATCTCATGGCTGGAAAGCTATCTTATCCAGGGTCCCATTGTTCAAGCGATTAGTTTTAATGGTCCACCTCCAACAGTTGAATACATCCAGTGATTCCCTTAGTGCCTTGTTGATGGTACAGGAGATGTGGGCCCTTCATTTTCCTCAGGAGATCATTGCCATCGGTGGGTTTTGCAGACAGGCTGACTCCATTTCAAGTGGATTGGAATATGGAATGTATGGCAATGCAAATTGGGGTAGCCACCTTGGCCAGTGATCACAAGTTACTTTTAGTCTACGTTTTGTTTTCTTAATTTTTCCAATTAAGGAGCAATTTAGCGTGACCTCCTTTTGCACTGTTGGGATTCTATAAGTCCCCCTGTTCACTCATGCTCATTGGATGGAGACAGTGGGATAACCATTGTCTCATTGCAGGAGTAATCCAGAGGCCCCGGCTAATGTGCTGACAGCATGGGTTTGAATCCCTCCACGGCAGCTAGTGGAATTTAAATCCAATTAATAATTCTAAAGCTAGTCTCAGTAATGGTGGCCAAGAAACCATTATTGATTGTTGCAAAACCCCATCTGGTTCACTAATGTCATTTAGGGAAGGAAATCTGCTGCCCTGACCTGGTCTGGCCTACCTGTGACCCCCAGGCAAACAACAATGGGGTTGGATCTTAACTGTCCTCTGAAATGGCCCTCAGTCCAATGCTAATTAGGGATGGGCCAACAAAATGCTGGTTAACTCCCATGAAAGAATGAAGTTAAAGACTGTCACCTGCTGTACCAGTTTGCTGGGTAAATGCAGCTGGTGTGGAAGACAAGTGATGTTCATGTTGAACGCTGGCTGTTTAAATGTCACACAGAGGGAGCCAAGCCTTGCAGGGCGAGGTTCAGCAAATTGGCAGCCACAATTTGAATGAAAAAGTCGCTTACGTATCCACCAATACTGTCCCAGAAAGTACAATGCGTGTGATGCAGAAGAGGGACAATGAATAAATGCACCTGGTAAGACTCGCAACTATGCACAAGAAAGGGGATTTTTTTACCCGCTGGCCGTGCCACTTATTCTGAAACAAACATTCAAACGCTGTTGTTCTTGAAAAGCACATGGAAGCAGCCTGTTAAATTCCTCAGGCAGCAGGTAAAGCCGATAGCAAACCTCTCCTGCCCACCAACCCGGGGGTGTCTGAGGGGACTTCAGAGTTTGGCGTTTACAGGGGTGAGATCTGCTCAAAAAAAAACTCCCCACCCAGCATAGCAATGGTGCCCCCCCACCCCCACCCCCATCCCCCCACCCCCACTCAAATGGTTTCGAAGCTGTTAACCTTTCTGCATTTGTTTTTTGTGTTTGGATTGATTGAAAGAAGTGGGTGTCTCTGGCAAGACCAGCACTTCTTTCACAACCACAGGCAAGAAAGCCCAGGGCGGAGAAAAATCCTATTGAACTGCTCCTGAGGTTAAATCACTGATACGACTTGCATCAATCAGGAACAAGGGAGATACTTTTTGTTTTGTTATTTTCAAAACATGACCTTTAAACATCCAGGGGAGAAACAAAGATCTTCAACTGGGCCCTAAGCCAGGCCTCTCAATCTGCAGCCTGTTAATGTTCCGCTGACTCCAGTCAGCCTCCTCCAATGCCCCCCCCCTCCCCCCACCCCCCACCCACAGTCCAGTGTGTTCTGTCCCTCGCAGCCCCTCAGTCAGCAGTGGCTTCTGTCATAATATACACCAGTATATCATGGTGCAGACACACACACTGATGGACACACAGCAAGACCAATCAACACACACAACACCGCAGCCAATCACCAGTTAGAGCTCACTCACTATAAAGACAAAGGGCATCAGTTTTCCCGCTCATTCGGGATGCAGCCTCTCAGAAGGACAGAGCTTACAGCTTACAGCACAGATCTTCACCATGTGCTGAGTGCATAGACTGGTTAGGATAGGCATAGGTCTTTAGTTTAATCTAACATCGTGTTAACCCACAGTGAAAGTATGTTCAACAGTTTCTAGCTTAATAAAATAGTGTTGTTCTATTTTAAGTGTTGGTAGCCTGTATGTGTTCCACGGATGCAAAGCACCTAACACATCATGGTACCAGTAGTTGAGGGATGTTCGAACTTCTTAGACCTACCTGCAAGTGATCTGCCTTCCACCAGCATACAGCCATCCTGCAAAATGGACAGCGTCCGCCCGCCGCCGCCGCTCCGCATCACCGGTAACCTAGGGGCCAACTGGAAGATATTCAAACAACGCTTCCAGCTCTACCTTGAAGCCACAGACCGGGAAGCTGCCTAAGACACCAGGAAGATCGCTCTCTTACTATCCACGGCCGGGGACCATGCCATCCACATTTTCAATTCTCTCACCTTTGCTGATCGTGAAGATAAATCAAAACACAAGACAGTCCTCCTTAAGTTTGACAGTCACTGCGACATTGAGGTGAATGAAAGTTTCGAGCGCTATGTATTCCAACAGCGTTTGCAGGGTAAGGATGAACTTTTCCAATCCTTTCTCACCCACCTCCGTATCCTTGCGCAGTTCTGTAATTATGGGACCACCTCCGACTCCATGATACGCGACCAGATAATTTTCGGTGTTCAGTCGGACCCCCTACGCCAGCAGCTCCTCAAGGTAAAGCAGCTCACCCTAGCGATTTCCATCAAGACCTGCGTGCTACATGAACACGCCATGAGTCGGTATTCCCACATCCAAGCAGCTGAAACGGCGCGGCAAGTTCCCCACGAGGCAGAACGGGTCCAAGCAATCGAGCAACTCCAGGGCCTCAGCATGGATGAGGGCGGCCATTTCACGCGCATTTCGCGGACTCCCGCCCTTGTGCGCACCGAACGAGGGGACGGCGACGGCGACAAACGTACTGCACAGGTGCGCACCATGTACGACCGCACCGCGCATGCGCGTTGGCGCAGCGAACGTACTGACGCTACAACGTGCGGCAACTGTGGCTCCGCCCACTTAAAGCGGCAATGTCTTGCCAAATCCCGACGATGCCTGCGATGTGGCAAACTTGGCCACTATGCTGCTTTATGCAGATCAGCTCAGCCTGCCAACTCTCGTTGCTCCAGCCAGCCTAAAGAGAGAGCTAAGAAGAGCCAGGAGGGGACATGAGAAGTCTTTGGCAGGTAATATCAAGGATAACCCTAAATCTTTCTATCGATATGTCAGGAATAAACAAATGACTAGGGTAAGAGTAGGGCCAGTCATGGACAGTAGTGGGAAGTTGTGCTTGGAGTCCGAGGAGATAGGAGAGGTGCTAAATGAATATTTTTCATCAGTATTCACACAGGAAAAAGAAATGTTGTCGTGGAGAATACTGAGATTCAGGCTGCTAGACTAGAAGGGCTTGAGGTTCATAAGGAGGAGGTGTTAGCAATTCTGGAAAGTGTGAAAATAGATAAGTCCCCTGGGCTGGATGGGATTTATCCTAGGATTCTCTGGGAAGCTAGGGAGGAGATTGCTGAGCCTTTGGCTTTGATCTTTAAGTCATCTTTGTCTACAGGAATAGTGCCAGAAGACTGGAGGATAGCAAATGTTGTCCCCTTGTTCAAGAAGGGGAGTAGAGACAACCCCGGTAACTATAGACCAGTGAGCCTTACTTCTGTTGTGGGCAAAACCTTGGAAAGGTTTATAAGAGATAGGATGTATAATCATCTGGAAAGGAATAATTTGATTAGAGATAGTCAACACGGTTTTGTGAAGGGTAGGTCATGCCCCACAAACCTTATTGAGTTCTTTGAGAAGGTGACCAAACAGGTGGATGAGGGTAAAGCAGTTGATGTGGTGTATATGGATTTCAGTAAAGCGTTTGATAAGGTTCCCCACGGTAGGCTACTGCAGAAAATACGGAAGCATGGGATTGAGGGTGATTTAGCGGTTTGGATCAGAAATTGGCTGGCTGGAAGAAGACAAAGGGTGGTAGTTGATGGGAAATGTTCAGACTGGAGTCCAGTTACTAGTGGTGTACCACAAGGATCTGTTTTGAGGCCACTGCTGTTTGTCATTTTTATAAATGACCTGGAGGAGGGCATAGAAGGATGGTTGAGTAAATTTGCAGATGACACTAAAGTCGGTGGAGTTGTGTACAGTGCGGATGGATGTTACAAGTTACAGAGGGACATAGATAAGCTGCAGCGCTGGGCTGAGAGGTGGCAAATGGAGTTTAATGCAGAAAAGTGTGAGGTGATTAATTTTGGAAGGAATAACAGGAAGACAGAGTACTGGGCTCATGGTAAGATTCTTGGCAGTGTGGATGAGCAGAGAGATCTCGGTGCCCATGTACATAGACCCCTGAAAGTTGCCACCCAGGTTGAGAGGGTTGTTAAGAAGGCGTACGGTGTGTTAGCTTTTATTGGTAGAGGGATTGAGTTTCGGAGCCATGAGGTCATGTTGCAGCTGTACAAAACTCTGGTGCAGCCGCATTTGGAGTATTGCGTGCAATTCTGGTCGCCGCATTATAAAAGGATGTAGAAGCATTGGAAAGGGTGAAGAGGAGATTTACCAGAATGTTGTCTGGTATGGAGGGAAGGTCTTATGAGGAAAGGCTGAGGGACTTCAGGCTGTTTTCGTTAGAGAGAAGAAGGTTAAGAGGTGACTTAATTGAGGCATACAAGATGATCAGAGGATTGGATAGGGTAGACAGTGAGAGCCTTTTTCCTCGGATGGTGATGTCTAGCACGAGGGGACATAGCTTTAAATTGAGGGGAGATAGATACAAGACAGATGTCAGAGGTAGGTTCTTTACTCAGAGAGTAGTAAGGGCGTGGAATGCCCTGCCTGCAACAGTAGTGGACTCGCCAACTCTAAGGGCATTCAAATGGTCATTGGATAGACATATGGACGATAAGGGAATAGTGTAGATGGGCTTTAGAGTGGTTTCACAGGTCGGCGCAACATCGAGGGCCGAAGGACCTGTACTGCGCTGTAATGTTCTATGTTCTATGTCACCGAGCCCGATTCGGACCTGCTACCCGATATTGACACCAAGGACCCGAAGACGCTTTTTCGACTCGGTATCATTACAAAAAACAGGATGTCCCCGAAGCAAAGAATCCAGCCCCTATCGGTATACAGCATCGATCCGGGCGATGAGTGGTGTGCCACCCTTACGGTCAACTGGTCCCAAATACGATTCCGCCTGGACACTGGTGCCTCCGCCAACCTCATTGCGGGATGACCACCAAAGCCTTCGTGTCAAACCAGCCATCCTACCATCAGCCTGCCAGCCATTAGATAATAATGGCAATGCCATTGCTGCCAGTGGCTCATGCCAACTTGAAGTGATGCACAGGTCACGCAAAGCCATCATTCCGTTTGAAATCGTGGGCTCCTCGAAAGCCTCCCTAATTGGCGCGCAGGCATGCAAGCTGTTGAACCTAGTTTAGAGAGTTCACTCTTTCTCTCCTGCTGACGCGTCTGCCTTTCAGGTCACTGACTTCAGGGCGCAGCTCGATGCCATTATCAACCAGTGCCACAACGTCGTTGAGGGCATGGGCACGCTCCCGTACACCTACAAGATTTTATTAAAACCGAATGCCACGCCTGTGGTGCACGCACCACGCAGGGTCCCAGCACCCCTTAAGGACCGCCTCAAGCAGCAGCTGCAGGACCTCCAGAACCAAGGAGGGATTTCCAAAGTCACGGAACCGACCGACTGGGTCAGTTCCATGGTGTGTGTAAAAAAGCCGTCCGGCGGATTGAGAATTTGCATTGATCCCAAGGATCTAAATCGCAATATTATGAGAGAGCACTATCTAATTCCCAAGCACGAAGAGCTCACATGTGAGATGGCTCGTGCCAAGTTCTTTACCAAACTCGACGCGTCAAAAGGATTCTGGCAAATCCAGCTCGATAAATCCAGCAGGAAACTCTGCACGTTTAACACCCACTTTGGAAGATATTGTTACAACAGGATGCCGTTTGGGATCATCTCTGCATCAGAAGTGTTGTATACGATTATGGAACAAATGATGGAAGGTATTGAAGGTGTTCGCGTCTATGTCGATGAGATAATCATTTGGTCTACCACCCCGCGGGAGCATGTTAGTCGCCTCCAGTGCGTATTCAGACGTATACATGAGCATGGCCTCCGCCTCAACAGGGCCAAATGCTCTTTTGGTCAGACAGAACTCAAGTTCCTCGGGGACCACATCTCCCAATTGGGTGTGCAGCCGGATGCGGACAAGGTGGCTGCCATCACAGCTATGAAAACACCAGAGGACAAGAAGGCGGTCCTCCGATTTCTGGACATGGTCAATTTTTTTAGGGAAATTCATCCCTAACCTCGCCTCTCATAGCACGGCTCTCAGGAACCTGGTCAGGAAGACGACAGACTTCCAATGGCTCCCTGCCCACGAGCGCGAATGGAGGGAACTCAAGGCAAAACTGACCACGGCCCCGGTCTTAGCTTTCTTTGATCCAGCAAAGGAGACCAAAATTTTGACCGATGCCAGTCAATCCGGCATTGGGGCAGTGCTCCTTCAACATGATGAGGCCTCATCATGGGACCCCGTTGCATATGCGTCACGTGCGATGACCCCCACGGAGCAGCGCTACGCGCAGATAGAAAAGGAGTGCCTGGGCCTTCTGACCGGTGTTGTTAAATTTCACGATTATGTCTACGGACTTCCTCAATTCACTGTCGAGACCGACCATCGCCCGCTGGTCAATATAATACAGAAAGACTTGAACGATATGATGCCTCGCCTCCAGTGTATTCTTCTGAAGCTCCGGCGATACGACTTCCAGTTGGTATACACCCCAGGCAAGGACCTCATCATTGCTGATGCTCTCTCCAGGGCAGTCAACACGCCATGTGACCCAGCGGGATTTGTCTGCCAGGTTGACGCCCATGTGGCATTCGCGGCCTCCAATCTACCTGCCACGAATGAACGCCGCGAGACGGCGGCTGACCCCTTGCTGCCGCGTGTCATGCGCCACCTAACGGACGGGTGGCTCAAGGGCCAATACCCTCAATTCTATAATGTCAGAGATGATCTGACGGTAGTAGACGGGGTTCTTCTAAAACTGGACCGCATTGTCATCCCGCACAGCATGCGCCAGCTTGTCCTGGAACAACTACACGAGGGCCACCTTGGCGTGGAAAAGTGCCGCCGACGGGCCCGAGAGGCAGTGTACTGGCCCGGCATCAATGAGGACATCACCAACACAGTGCTCAACTGCCCCACTTGTCAGCGCTTCCAGCCGGTCCAACCACGTGAGACCCTGCAGCCCCATGAGTTGGTCACGTCACCATGGACCAAGGTGGGCATTGACCTGTTCCACGCGCTGGGTAGAGACTATGTCCTGATCGTGGACTACTTTTGGAATTACCCGGAGGTGATACGGTTGCACAACCTCACCTCGTTTGCAGTCATTCGTGCATGGAAAGAAACCTTTGCTCGACGTGGCATCCCGCTCACGGTTATGTCGGACAATGGCCCCTGCTTCGCCAGCCATGAATGGTCCAACTTTGCCAGGTGGTACAATTTTGCCCATGTGACATCCAGTCCCTGTACCCTCAATCTAACAGCAAAGCAAAGAAGGGAGTACATATCGTCAAACGGCTCCTATGCAAGGCTGCCGATGCTGGGTCTGATTTCTACCTTGCCTTGCTGGCATATCGCTCCGCCCCACTGTCCACTGGCCTGTCGCCAGCCCAATTACTCATGAGTCGCACACTGAGGACGACAGTGCCGTCCATCCATGTCCCAGACCTCCACCACGTTCCGGTCCTTCGCCAGATGCAGCTGTCTCGTGCACAGCATAAGACGGCTCATTACTCCCGTGCAGCTGATCTCCCTGCTCTGGCTCCAGATGACAACGTCCGCGTCCATCTTCTGGATGGGGGCTGGTCTGCAACCACTGTTGTCCTTCGGCAGGTGGCCCCCCGCTCGTTCCTGGTTCGTCTACCGTATGGCTCTATTCTGCGCCGCAATCGACGCACCCTTTGTCTCATTCCACGCTCGCCACGTGATCCTCCACTGTCGCCTCGCCCTTCTGCTGACCCTGCCACGGACTATGCAGAGCTCCCTTTCACACTGCCTCCCCCTGACTTTGACACAGTCCAGCCCGCTCCTGAACCGGCAGCTCTCGACCCACCCTTGAGGCGGTCAACCAGAATTCGTCGCCCACCTCAGAGACTAAATGTATGAACTTTTCGAACTTATGGACTCTCTGAATTGTTTTGTTGCTTTGTTTGATCGTTTCCCTGGTTTATATATAGTGTTGATCTCGTTACTCGTGTTGCATACTGCTTCTCTGCACCAGGCACCTTCCCATGTAAATAGCTTAGTTCTCCTGTACATAGTCCTGTAAATATGTCGTTGCACCCCACACGTAGTTCGGAACATTATCACCACACATTATTTATTGCCACACACATACATTTTTTTATAAAAGGTGGGATGTCATAATACACACCAGTATATCATGGTGCAGACACACACACTGATGGACACACAGCAAGACCAATCGACACACACAACACCGCAGCCAATCACCAGTTAGAGCACACTCACTATAAAGACAAAGGGCATCAGTTTTCCCGCTCATTCGGGATGCAGCCTCTCAGAAGGACAGAGCTTACAGCTTACAGCACAGATCTTCACCATGTGCTGAGTGCATAGACTGGTTAGGATCGGCATAGGTCTTTAGTTTAATCTACCATCACATTAACCCACAGTGAAAGCATGTTCAACAGTTTCTAGCTTAATAAAATAGTGTTGTTCTATTTTAAGTGTTGGTAGCCTGTATGTGTTCCACGGATCCAAAGCACCCAACACATCAGCTTCCAGACACTCTTTGACTGGCTGCAGAAGGGATGTCCTACCTGTTATAATATTCAAGTGAACATCACAGCACATACACACATACATAATGATAGACAGAGCAACGGACCAATTAGCACACACAACACGATAGCCAATCACAGACAAGAGCATACACAGTACAAAACAAGAAACACAACACTTCCTGGGCAGTCCATCAGGAGACGGCACAGGGCAAGGACCTCAAAGCCAGACACTCACACAGTCACCACGTGCTGAGTACCAAGTTTGTTATATAAATAGTTTAAAGGAATAAAACTGCGTTGTACCAATCGCAACCGTGTTGGTTCGTCTGTATCTCAGAGCACCCAACACTTCACTACCATCAAGTGGTGAGATCTGGAGAAGCCAATACATCTCCAGTCGGATTCCTTCCATCTCAAATTACTTATAAAAGGAGCTTCCAATCAACTCCAAACTTTATTCCCAACTACTATGTCTGGATTGGAGTCGACCTGCAATGGAACAGCCCCTCCAGCCCACAGCAGACCAAAGCAAACACAGATACAACAGACTGCAATCCGAGAGGAAGCAGAAGTGGCTCGATTAAGGTTGCATTAGTGCAATTAGCAATTTTTTAAAAGAGATTGAGTCATTCTTCCAAAGCAGCTTTCCAAGCACTGAAATGCACTGGACAACATCATGCTGAACAGATTAAAATCAAACTCTCTGCATTGGTTGAGTCCAACATTTTTTCTTTTCGGCCACTTAATTGTACTCACCATGGGCCAAGTGCAAACATTTCGGGGACAAACCATAACACTGCTCGTGACGGTTGCAAAATTAAACACAACTATTTAAACGCCATTCCAGTTCACATGAAAACATTAACAGCTCTGAACTCCAGTGGATTCTGAATTCTTCCATCCATGAGGGAGCCGTGACCTTACCAAACTGTTTGACCCGAGATATTAAAACACCGAGGCTCAAACCCGTAAGTGCGAATAGAAACTGTTTTATCAGGGCTCTGGGGGTTTAGTGAACCAGTGGGTTGCAGTCTGACCAACTCCAGATCTCTGCTTTGGAAGTTATTTAACCGAGAGAGAGAGAGAGAGAGTGTGTAATTGTTTCATTTCAAGGTATGGCGAATATTCTTATCACCAAGGGATTCGATGTAGATATAAATGTAAAGCATTCATGCTCAAAGGTGCAAAATGATTTGCATAATTATGACAGGCCTCACCACCCCCTTCTCAAGGGCAATTAGGGATGGGCAATAACGACTGGCCTTGCCAGCATCGCCCACATTCCCCTGAATGAATAAGACTGACTGATCAAACTGTCTGATGATAAAAAAAAGCGGTATTAAAAATAAACCTCAACTGGCAATGTGATTGGGAGCTAATATTTGATAAATAGCACCAGTAACCTCGTTGCCAGTTTGTTTGAGGCAGTTGCATTCTGAATCAGCAGGTTATGGGTAGGTTATGGGTTTAACCCTACTGCGGACGCGGGTGTCTAATCTTTAACTGACACTCAGGACGCTGAAATGATGGAAGGTGCTGTCCTGTGGGGTGAGTTGTTCAGACTTGACATCTAATCACCCTGCTCCATCTACCTGAAGGGCAGGAGGATGTCCTGATTAAGATTTTTCCTTAATTAATCCGATGAAAGTGAAACAGCCGGCAAAATGAATCCGACGTGCTTCTCTGTCCAAGAATCAAAATAAGAATTGGCTTGGGGACTGACAGCGTGATGATAGTGAGGTGAGGTGAATAGAGATCCAGGTCGAATGCTCGGACATCGGGCGCGAGTTGAGCTTGGCTGCACTGATCCCTAGTCACAGTGGTTAGCACTTTAGCTTCACTGTGCCAGGGACCCAGGTTCGATTCCCAGTTTGGGTCACTGTCTGTGCGGAGTCTGCACATTCTCCCCGTGTCTCCGTGGGTTTCCTCCAGGTGCTCCGGTTTCCTCCCACAAGTCCCGAAAGACGTGCTTATTAGGTGAATTGGACCTTCCGAATTCTCCCTCCACGTACCCGAACAGGAGTGTGGCGACTAGGGGATTTTCACAGTAACTTCATTGCAGTGTTAATGTAAGCCTACTAGTGACACTAATAAACATTATTAATATCAAGCGGAAGTAAAGTGAGCATTTTTATAAATGGTGCAATTCCGAGGTGAATGGATGCTGAGTGGCAAGAATTCGAAAAAAGTACCCCGCATTAATTTAGTGCGAGAGCTCCGGTTGCCAGTCCCAACTCTCCTGATGAGAAGCTGAGGCAAATTTTCAATTTGTCACCAATAAGGAAGCACATCCTCATTGTATTTTTGGCACTCAAGGTATGAGAACATAAATACAATGATGGCCAGGAAAAGATGTTCTGATATCTTGAGTGTTGCAATGCACACTCGCACCACATCCAAAAGACCCGTGCTATCTCCTGCAAGAGGTTAAACATAAAATCTGATTAGAAATGCAGGCCAATTTGGGGCAAAAAGTTTGGGAATTTCTCTATGCATTCCCTGCCACCTAACCACCACCCCCCAACCCCACCCCTTGCTCCTTTACCCCCAAACCCCACTCCAACGCCCCCCCCCCCCCCCCATCCCAACACACCATATGCGCTCAGTGGGATTTGAACAGAATTGGTGCACAAGGCCACTTTTGTTGCAGTTTACCATGAAGGGTACATCTCGAGCACCATGTCAGGAGCAATTAAAGCACTTCAGGTTTTGAACACAATCTGTGAGCATTTCCTAATACTGGAGGCTACAATAAAGAGGTACACAAGATGGCTGTATGTTCAAACCCCACCGCAGAAATGGAGCATCCAATCAAAGCTGCCTCCACACTGCAGAAGCGTGGTTGCACTATGGGAGTTGGCGTGTTTCATTCGCGGTATTAAAAAACAGTTGACGGAAGAGCCTTTTTCCAGAATGGTTCCAACGATGGGGCATTTTACCTTCAGGGTTAGATGGCAGAAGCTGGGGCTGTTGGTCTAGGAAGAAAGAAGATGGAGGGGAGATTTGATACAAGATTATGACAAGTTTGGATCAGGTCGATAAAACTGTTCCCATTAGCTGATGGCATAAGGAAGAGGGGGTACAGATTTAAGGTTTTAGGGCAAGAGCGGCATGACGAATATGAGAAAGATTCTTTTTGTGCAATGAGTGATGCCTGGAGCTCACCTGAGAAAGTAAAGATAATCAATGATTTCAAAATGAAACCGTACTGAAGAAATAGATTTTCAGGGCTGGTGGGCATGGAACTGACTGGATTGCATGGACTCAATGGGCCAAAATAGCCTCCTAATCATAGAATCATAGAATTTACAGTGCAGAAGGAGGCCATTCAGCCCATCGAGTCTGCACCGGCTCTTGGAAAGAGCACCCTACCCAAGGTCAACACCTCCATCCTATCCCCCTAATCCAATAACCCCACCCAACACTAAGGGCAATTTTGGACACTAAGGGCAATTTTAGCAAGGCCAATCCACCTAGCCTGCACATCTTTGGACTGTGGGAGGAAACCGGAGCACCCGGAGGAAACCCACGCACACACGGGGAGGATGTGCAGACTCCGCACAGACAGTGACCCAAGCCGGAACCAAACCTGGGACCCTGGAGCTGTGAAGCAATCGTGCTATCCACAATACTACCGTGCTGCCCACGGTAATGTACTGCAAATAATTCTATGATTGGCATTTTGAGGTGCAACAAGGAAGTTCACCTGGTGGTCTGCACAATATTTATTCCTCAGCCAATATCAGTCAGACAGGTAGGCCCAGATCTTCGGCGAGGCTGAAATCATCGTCGGACATGCCGATCCGCTTGAACTTTTCACCGCCTCAACGCTGCTCCGGGTGTTCCAGACCCGGCTTCCCCAGAACTGCGGAGCACAACATCTATCGGAGAGTTCCTTCACGGAGCTGTACATCGAGGAGTAGGGGAAGACTTGACTCCTTTTTACGGCACTAGCTGCCATATGGTAAGCTGAAAGCTCCAGTGTGAATGTTGGTGAATGCGAAGGTGACTGAGTGGATGAATGAGTGAATGGGTAGGGTGCTTGGGTGGGTAGGTGGGAGAGGTAAGTGGGTAAATGGGCAGTAGCAGGAAGGTGAGTTGGTAGGTGGGTAGAACAGCAGTTCGGTGAAGTATTATGTTGATAGACTTTAGGTGGCAGGGCAGTAGGGTGGCAGGTGGGTAGATAGTATGTAGGTGGGTAAGGTATTTGGTCCGAGTTGACATGATATTCGGGTCGAGTCAGATTTTAGGGGGGTGGGGATAATCAGGAGGGTAGTCGGGTGGTCAGGGAGGTGTTGAGTGGGTTAAGGGGGTTGGAGGGGGTTGGCTGTGGGTACGTTTGAGTGATTGAGGGTCAGTTCTGTAATTATCCAGGAGTTAGACTTGGAGTACGATTTAATGGCCATGTTGCGCTTAAGCGAGAGCGCGACGAGGCTGTTAGATCGCGGGAGAGGCAAAAAACAAGAACTGCGCTGGGCATCGATCAGCTGGCGATCTAACTGGCTTGCTTCCGTTGGAAAAATCAGAAACCCGCTGTAGCATGGCGAGAAACCACTTAAGCCCAATCTCCATACAATTAATTGGAGTGACCCCTATCTAACGGTGTCCCGTGATCTAACCGCCTCCCCAGCAAGTGGTCACGCGGGCACAGATTAGTACACCTTTTAAAAAATGTGAAGCTGGCAAAACAGCTGCTGTGGAGATCCGAGGTTAGGAGACATGTTTGCTCCTGGGCAATGAGCCTAGGAGAACTGGGGTGCCAGTGAACCCCCCCCCCCCTTTCCAGCGCTGGAGTTTTGCCCCAGTGCTCAGAAGAGGAGCGAGGGTGGACGGTGAGGGTGCCCCGGGGTGGCCCTCCATCAATGTGGGGTGAGGGGGCATCGCTGGGGATGTATCTGCAATGGCTGAGGGGAGTGGGCGGAGATGGATGTCTCAGTGCCCGTGGACCATGCCACCCCCTGGATCGTGTGTACCTGTTCCCGGGGCAACCCCAGTCCCTGTCGGTCTGCCCCACCTCGGGTCAAATGCCTCAAGGCCAATATTGGCAATCGTAGTTAAGTGAGCACCTCACTGCTTCCAAGTGGATTCCTGTGGGTAGGCGGGGCACATAGCATGTGGGAGTTATTGCCTAAGATCCCAATCAGACTGTGACACCTGGTCACTCTGCCTGAACACTGCGGGAAGCAGCACCATGGATTCAACGGCCAACATCCGAACACCAAGGGACTGGGCCCCAGCACCGGGGATATTTCAGCGACCGGTGAGTGGGTGCACCAACGAGGGGACCAGCGACCGGTTCAAGTAACGTTACGTGTGAGTGTCTGTGGTACAGGGTGTGGGGTCCGGTGAACAGGGGCCCCTGCTGAGTGTGGGTGATGGCTTGTTGGGGGGGGGGGGGGGGGGGGGAAAATTGGGTATGGAGGATCCAGGGTGGAAGACACCACTGGTTGTCAGTCTCACACCCTCTCCAGTTCCTTACAGATATCACACGGAAAGGATGATATCTTGGACCCCATGGAAGCTGCCCTCTTGGTGCTGCTGGCTGGCAAGTGATCAGACACCGGAGAAGGCAGCGGCAGCAGCGTTGACAAAGGCTCAAGGCGGCGGTGAATGTGCAGGGCCCCGCCCCACACCCTGAGGACCCGGTCGCCCATTAGGCCAGGGAGGGTTGCAGAGGGGGAAGCCAAAGATGGCCCAAGGTGTACAGGTGCCGCTGGTCTTTTGAACAGATGACAGACAGCCTGTGCCGCAGGAGGCAATGTCTGAATAAGGACTTGGCACCACGCTGAGGATACCTGCTCCCGGTGGCCGTCAAGGTCACCGCAGCCCTAAACCTTTTACGCCTCAGGATCATTCCAGGTCTTGAGCATGTACTGGTGTGGAATCTCACAAGCTGCAGCCAACAAGTGCATTCATGAAGTCACGGATGCCCTCTTTGCATGGGCAGCGAACGATATAAACTTTGACATGGACTAGGCCCAACAAGATGCCTGGACAGCAGAATTCTGCGCCATTGCCGGGATGTCCCAGGTCCAGGGGGTAATATATGGCACGCATGTCGACTGGGGCTCACCGGGCTCTCAGGGAGTGCCCTACATGAACAGGAAGGAGTTACATTCCCCGAATGTTTAGCTTGTGTGTGACCACAACATGCAGATCATGCACGTGTGTGCACGCTTCCCAGTGCACATCTACATCCTGGGGATGTCGGACGCCCCCAGCCTCTTCGTGGACCACCCCAGGATGGCCGGTTGGCTCCTGGGGGGGGTGAGGGGCACACGCTGAGGAGCTGGCTAATGACACCCAGCAATACAGAGGTCGGTGACTGATGCGGAGACCCGATACAACGAGGCCCATGCGGCCACCTGGGCTGTCAGAGTGGTTCCGATGCCTCGCCTGCCCTGGTGGTACACTGCGGTACACACCCCCCGGAGGGTCTCCCGTTTTGTGGTGGTCAACGGTGCCCACTACAGCTTGGCACAGCAGCGGGGCGGAGTGATGGAGGAGGAGGAACACGTGGCCACCTCCGAGGAGGAGGAGGACAAGGAGGCACCGGACCAAGAGGGGTTGGAGGCCGAGCCCAGGGAGGACCCGCAGAACCAGCCGGAGGAGAATGGAGGACAGGCGGCAGAGGCGAGGGACCAGAAAACCTGGAGGGCCAGGGAGACCCCCACCGTCACCTGATTCATACAGAACGTGGCCTCATCCGTCATTCTGCCCCATCTCCCCCTTCCCCTCTCGCTCCCCCCTTCCCAACGCCGCCTCCCCCATCCCTCAGCCGTCCCCCTCCATCCTCATCCCTCCTTTACCCCCTTCCCTCTCCTACCCTTCCCCTCCTCCTCACTCCCACCTTCTCATCCTCCCAATCGGTTCCACCCTCCCAGGGTCTTTGTAACATCACTTCCCTGTGCCCTCTTAGTGATCCTCAACCTGCTTAGCCTTCTTTGCTCTGCCGCTGCACCCAGGTGTGTCCCCAGGATGCACATCAGAGATGGAGGCAGCCTGCTGCCTACCTCGTCCCATGACCTTTGATGTCCCTGGCGGGCACCCTCTGGGGGCTCACTTGCCGATGGCACACGCCTGCCATGCCACCCTATTCTGGGTGCTGACTCCGAGATGACCGCTGTCAGGGGCATGGGTATCGGGGGAGCTGCTGTCCGCCGTTGCCACTCTGTAGGATAGCTCCAGGTTGGCACTCAGCACCCTCTCTTACCAGTCGGTGCCCTTGGGCCCTGGCATTCACTCGGGACGGAGGAGCAGCTGGATTGAGCCCTGCATCATCTGGCTCTGCCAGCCCTGGCGGCTCCCCAATGTCGGCAGCATGGTGTCGACATGCTCTGCGATGAGCCTCAGTGACTGGGACATGCTCTGGAGCGCCCTGGCAATGCCCACCTGCGACTGGGACATGTTCGGCAGTGCCTTGGCCTTGGCCACCTGAGACTGGGATATATTCCCAGTGCCTCGGCTCTGCCACGCGAGACTGGGACATGTCCCCAGCAACCGGGATGTTCTCTGGACGACCTCAGCAATGCCCACCTGGGATTGGGACATGTCCGCAGCACCTCAGCAAGATCCACCTGGAACTGGGACATGTCCGCAGCACCTCACCAAGATCCACCTGGGACTGGGACATGACCGCAGCACCTCATCAAGATCTACCTGGGACTGGGACACGTTTCCCCAGTGACTGGGACACGCTGTTGAGGCAATCAGCCATGGCCTTCACTGACTGAGCCACGCCTTGGACATCTCCACTCATGCTGCCAGTGTCATGCCACCCCGGAAAGGCTGGCACCGTCGGATGGCAATCCTGTGGGAGAATGGACATGTGGTCAGCGGGAGGGATGGGTCATTCGGTATGGCATTAACTCACATGTGACAGGTCACCTGGGTGGGGGCTGGTGGATACGCACCTCTGTGCCTTACGGCAACATCTACATCAGTGACAGATCTGTTCTCGGCCACCCTCACGACCTCCAGGGCCCGTTCCTCATAACTGGTAAAGACTCTGATATCCGGCACCCCACGCCCCTCTCCTGTCTGTGGTGGGCCAACTTCTCCTGTGGGGGACACAGGGGTCATGCATGCGTCGTTTGTCGGGAGTGCTTTCGGGGTGGGGGGGGGTGATGGGGAATATGGGGCTGTATTGGGGAGGGTCTGGCGTGGCCAGCACTGCTGGACATGGGTCGGCCGGGGCACGGAATGGTGATAGGCAGGTGTGGTGCCAGAAGCATGTTCATGGGGGCGGGAAGGGGTGTTTGGGGAAGTCAGGGATCGCCAGGGCACTGCCAGGGGCTGGTCCAACACACCCATGCGGTTTGGTGGACGTCATTGACCTTCCTCCGGCACTGGGTTCCAGTCCTCCTGGCAAACCTCCCAGAGCTGATGGCTGCTGCCACTCCCTCGCAGGTGACACTGGCTGCCCTGTGGCTGATCCTCCGAGCCCTCAGAGGAACAGAGTATCCCTTCTGATTTCGACTGTGTCCAACAGTCTGGTCAGGTCGGCAGTCCGAATCATTGGGCTGGTCTCCTCGGTGGCATTGCTGCGAGCTGTGTGGGGTTGGCTGTACAGGATTGGTTTAACTGCTACTCTCACTTGTTAGCAGGGGGCTGGCGAGCGGGGTCCCGGCCAATCAGCCGGCGGGACAGACATTAGCGGTGCGAAGCCTGTGGGGCCTCGTTAAGTGGTCCAATTAACATTTTATAATGGTAACGGCCTCGCCGGGCTGAGCCTCGAGAGGCTCGTGGCAGTTCCCGCTCACAAGCACGCTTCGAAACCTTTCCACTAAATCCTGCCCTAGGTTTTTTTCTGTCCATGGAACTGCCTGAAGTCTTTGAATGTAACTCAGAGTCCAAGGCATTTGTGGAGGATCCCGAGGAGCCGGGGAATTGCTCCTGGTCCCGGGCAATCCCTAAGAGATCCTGCAGGGTCCGTGTCAGTGCTTTTGGATTGAAGGTGTGGACCAACTCTAATACAGCCATCCCCACAATGATCAGTGTTTCTGGACTTTCGCAAGGTCTCGATGCGCAGCGTGTGTTACACGTCCAGTCTCCAACAATCCGGAGACCAGGCAATCTGGGCCATCTGTTTGTTTATCTCATTGATGTTTGTAGGGCCTTGCTGTGTACAAAATGGCAGCCGTACTACCCTATATTACACAGTCACTACACTTCAAAAATATTTTGCGGGCTGATGCTGGGTCTGCTGTGTAGTCCCATCATTTGCTTTTTATACTTCAAGTTGTCAGCATTTCCAGTTGCTCGGTGAAACATTTTTATTGACAAAACAATGGTGCTCCTTTCTGTCCGCAAGTCATCGCTGGTTTAGGGTTGGTCCACACCTTCCATCCAGAAGGACCGACAAGGACCCTGGAGGATCTTTCAGAGCTTAAAACATAGGCTGAGCATCCATCTGCCACAGATGAGGGGATTTTGAGCAGGAATTTGAGTCAAAGACGGCAGGAAACAGTTAAAGAGCTGGATGGGTCCTCATTGGCACCGGAGAAGGTTCTCATAAGTAGCTCAGTTCAGAGGACGAGCGCTCGCAAAGGTGGAAATGGGGATTGGTACAGGATGCAAAACTGCACACGTAACTGAAACCCGCCCTTATTGTCACACACTTAACAGAACAGGTGTCCCCAGAAATGAACAGGGGAGATTTGGGTTGTGAGAATGCATTTATAATTGAACAGGCTGTATACTTGACAAGTGCAACACTTGGTGCGACAAATAAGTCTGCTTAAAGTTTGGGGTTACCTCTTTAAGAGGGGGTATAACTCCACGAATGAAATGTAAGATTCTCAAGTGTAAGGTTAGTCTGGTGAGTGCCACTGTGTAAATCTAGTGCCCTCTTTTGTCAGCACTTAATCATAGAATTAGAATCATAGAATTTACAGTGCAGAAGGAGGCCATTCGGCCCATTGAGTCTGCACTGGCTCTTGGAAAGAGCACCCTACCCAAGCCCACACCACCCTATCCCCATAACCCAGGAACCCCACTCATCCAACCCGAAGGGCAATTTTGGACACTAAGGGCAATTTATCACGGCCAATCCACTTAACCTGCACATCTTTGGACTGTGGGAGGAAACCGGAGCATGCAGAGGAAACCCAATGAGACACTCGGGAGGATGTGCAGACTCCGCACAGACAGTGACCCAGCCGGGAATCGAACCTGGGACCCTGGAGCTGTGAAGCAATTGCGCTAACCACAATGCTACCGTGCTGCCCTAAGTCTACAGTGAACATTTTAAGAAGTTAAAACAGAAAGTGCTGGAAATATTCAGCTTGTCAGACAGCATCTGTTGGGGAGAGAAACGTTTTGGGTTTACAGGTCGACCACATTGTTTCAGTTAGGAAATATTGTTTGGGACTCTGGATGTTGGGAAGGGTGTTGTTGAAAGGGCAGGTGTCGCACTGGAAGCTGTTGTAGGATGAGGAGGAGTTGCTGGGGGTGATGGAAAAGGGGATCAGGGGTCCCTTTGGGATGCTGGGAGGAAGGGCGTGTTTGCAGGTGCCATTGTGCTGGGTGTGGCAGCAATGATGAAGAGTGATCCCTCGAGTGTGGAGGCTGGTGGGAGGACAAGATGAATCCTTTCACTTTCTCCCCCGCTCACGCCATCCACAGCCCAAACACTCCTTCCAGGTGACACAGCTATTTTGGTGCACTTCTTTCATTTTAGTGCTCTCTGTTCACCGTTCACTATCCAGCCTTCACCTGCGCTCTGGGGACCAGCTGCAGGTCAGATGATTGTTTTGTTGAATATCTCTGTTTGGTCCGAAGCATGGCCTTCAGCTTCTGTTCACTTTCCACTTCTAGTTCTCTGCCCCGCTCCCGCACTGACCTCCCTGCCCTCAGCCTCCTGGGCCGTTCCAATGAAACTCAATGGAAGCCTGAGAAACAATGCCTCGCAAGAAATAGGAGCAGGAGTAGACAACACGGCCTTGAGCCTGCTCCACCATTCACTACGATCATGGCTGACCTTCGACGTCAACTCCACTTTCCAGCCTGCATCCGATATCCCTCAGAGACCAAAGGTTTGTTGGTCCCAGTCTTAAGATTTTTTCAACTCTGGAGCACCAAGCACCGTACTACTTGAATTAGGCACTTCACAACACAACCTTTGGAACTCAGCATTGATTCCATTCGCTTCAGATGATAACCATTGCTCCCATTTCATTCCAACAGGAGGTCAGCTAAGGAGCCGCAACCCTTGCGTCCTGTAAAAGAATAAAATAGGATGCTGGTAACAATTCTACTTTTTTGCGATTTACAACTCCTCTCAAGCCGTCTTTTGCTTCTTTACTTGTCCGACGACCGCCATAAGACCATAAGACATAGGAGCAGAATTAGGCCACTCGGCCCATCGAGTCTGCTCCGCCATTCAATCATGGCTGGTATTTTCTCACCCCCATTCTCCTGCCTTCTCCCCATAACCCCTGATCCCCTTACTAATGAAGAAGCTATCTATCTCTGTCTTAAAGACACTCAGTGTCCCTCCCCCTTTTGCCGTGCACCATCGATCTTTTGAACTTGCAAACACTCTTGCTTTACACTTCTCCCTTTTGTTTTTTTTCCACTCATTCCCGGAATCCTCTTTCCCTGTTTCTGCACCCGCTTCAAAATGTGAAGTCCCAACTTCCTTTGGCTAGTGACCTGAAACATGGGACGGGATTCTCCGTTTCAGAAACTAAGGGCGGGATTCTCCATTGGCCGATGCCGAAATGGGGAAAGGCGATTGGGCGGAGAATCGGTCGTGAGGCCAAAATCGTGGCTGCTGCCGGGCGCCCGCCAGAATGCCATGCTGCGGTGCCCCCGCAGCGCCGTCAATATGTTCTACTCCGCACGTACAGTAAACGCTGTTGGCATATCATTCGCGGACCGGACTCGGTATTCTCCGGGGCCTCCACCGGGAGGAATTACCAACGATGAGTTTCACCTGTGGCTTCAAAAATCGGGAAACAGGCACCGTGGCTGCTGAGGGAGAGAGAGGGGGGTGTACGCAAAGTGTCCCATCATCGCCATAGTGTGCTGGCAGTTGTGCCGCTGGCCGGGGGGCTTCTATAGGAGCGGGAGGAGTAGTGGGAGACAGGACCGTGGAATCGGGAGGGACAGGCACGGAGAACCATTGCTGCAGCCATGCGACTGAGCATGCCACTGATTGCCCACGGGTCGTATGGGTGTCCCCCCAGGCCACCCTTCCTAGGTATCCTCTGGTACCAGCCGACCCATCAGCGGGATGGGCGTGCTCCAGCACAACCAGTGCCATCTTGTTGTCTGGGATCAGTGTGTGTGGGGAGTGAAGTGCGAATAAGCGGTTGCAGCTTGTCAGCCTCCCGAGTGTAAATCACGATTCCTGTGTATCCGACACTGTTTCTCATTGGAATGCGATCGTGTTCCACGTGGCGCCGGTGCCTGCCTACTAACGGTTGATGAATTGCTCCAGGAGCGGCACCAATTTTGCTGTCGGAGACGTCCGCCGATTCTGTCCCGACGTCAGAACTCAGTCTCTGAAACTGAGAATACCGCCCGAGGCATTTGTTCCCCTCGTCTCAGACACCGCCTTACCTGTTGGGCGTCTCCAGTTTTTACTTCTGATTTCTATCATCAAGGGGTTTTGCTTCTTTTTTTGAAGTGAGCACTTTAAGGCCTGAAATACAACAAAAGAAAAATAAGCGTAAGACAGTCCATGAATACCATTACATAGTTTGGGCTATAAATAACCACTACACGCTGCTAAACAGACACAACTACAGGAATTCTGCTCAGTAGTTTAAGCAAATTCACTCATTCCTGATATGGCTATGTGACTGCAGCCAGTGCAATATCCTGTGGGGTGCTGCTTTTAAACAGCACCATTGTTTACCGATGCCATTCTGTGACTCCTTTGAAAATTTTAGTTGCAAAGAATTACTTTTTTTTTGTTTCCTTCTCCTTGTTCCTGCTGTCGGTTTCTCTTTCAACGTATTGCCGCTGAATCTTTAGTCAGGGTTTTATTTCCCCTCGCAACTTCCAACCTCGGTTAATTCGCTCGCAAGAGGCTCAGCAAGTCCACAATAAAAACAGAAAGTGGGTTCGGCAGCATCTGTGGGGCAAGAGAAACGGAGTTAATGTTTAAGGTCAATAACCTTTCACCCGAATTGGGAGCAAGTTTTAAACAAGCAGAGAGGCGGAAATCAGGGTTGGAGGGGGTTGCTTAGCAGGTTGCTGAACGAAAGAGAAACTCTCTGACAGGGCAGAAGGGAGGAGAGATTAAACGACAAAAGGGATGATGGTACAAGACAAAAGGAGATATTGCAGCGGACACATAAAGAAATGAACGATGGACACGGACCGTTGAGCAGGATTTTAACTGCCCCAAGGTGTGGTGGGTTTGGATGTGGTGGGCACGATGGGACAGCAAGTTTAAATAATTGAAAAATGACCTTATGTCGGAAATCTGATGTGATGCTGCCCACTCCAGGATTCAAACTGGGTGGACCATTGCAGGTGGGTGGGGAGCTGGCTTGTTGCTGTCAGGTAAATAATTTCAATATGCTGAAGAAGCAATGACTGTAACTCAGGATTTAACGCAGCACTCCAGCTTTAACAGCCAGAGCACGGGTTTCCCAAGCTGCGTGGAACCCACCACAAGGTAAGCGCAGGGCAGGGAGTGCTTCATTAGTGAAATTTACAGTGAAACAGAGTAGCTACAGTCCTGCCTATGTGAAAGACTCCAGTTCCTAGCACTTGCTCTGAGAGTATGCTCTTACTGCTTGACAGGGTTTGTCCAACTTCCTCAGTCAGTTCATCTGTCTTCGACTTTGTTTCACTTGTTCATGGGATGTGGGCGTTGCTGGCTGGGCCAGTCACTTATTACCAATCCCGGAGGGCATTTAAGAGTCAACCACATTGCAGTGGGTCTGGACAATGTAGGCCAGACCAGGTAAGGATGGCAGTATTCCTTCCCGAAAAGGACATTATTGAACCAGATGGATTCCTACAGCAATTAACAATGGTTCCCTGGTTGTCATTAGACTTTTAGTTCCAGATTTTTATTGAATTCAAATTCCAAGATCTGCCTTGGTGGGATTCGAACCCATGTCCTCAGAGCATTACCCTGGGTCTCTGGATTACTAGTCCAGTGACAATAGCACTACCTCAGCTTGATCTGATCTTCCATGCTGGTGTTTTGCAGTGCAGCTCCACCTTGGTTGTTTTGATGGGGTACAAGAGGAGTAGTAACACCCACAACATGAGGTGCAGAAGGAGCAACACCAGCAGCAGACGCAACTTCCTTTTCCTTGTGCTTCTCCACAAGGCAGAGGAAATGGACACAGAGATCCAACCGGAAGGAGGTGTGATATCCCACCTCCCACCACCCCACTGCCCACCACCACCACTCAGACACAGGGTCTCCCAGACAGAAAATTAGCTCTCTCATCACACATGAGCACCTAAGCAAGCTCAGGCTTTCATGGCAGGCCGCTGCTGACACCTGCAGCTTCTCATGTCAAGACCTCCTTCCGATTTGACCAGGTATATGTATTGCCAATGGCTGTCAAAGTGCCTGTCACTGAAATGACCCTGTCCACTTTGCTCTGCCTCTCTCTCTGCGATGTTCCGTGCTCTCTGCTCCTGCAAAGAGAGAAGAGAGGATGGTGAGCGTGACAAATGGATTGTGTGGAACGGAAAGGATAGCATTTGTAGGTGGTGACTGTGAGGCATGGGTGTGAGAGAGGCACAAAGATGAGGTTGAGTGTGAGGGCTGGCTGGTGAGGGGTGCTCTGCAGAGAAAGGAACAAATGGAACTACAAGGCATGTTAGTCTGAGAGGTGTCATGCAGGGGATTGCTGGGAAAGTTGGAGTGCGGGACTCGGCACCTGAAATTGTTACACCGCTCACCTTCCCTTCCTCCTGTGGTTCCCGGTCCTCTGGGAGCACTGTCTCCCGGTTCGAGGGAACACATTGCTGCTGCTGACGTCCTCAGTCACTTCCCTCCACACCTGCTTGATTGACAGATGGGCCTCTTCTCCCTTGGCATACGTCACCTCACCGCAGCCTCTCAGATCCTGCAGCAGGACCTCCAGGTCAGAATCCGAGACCCAGGGAGAAGCCTTTCTCGGAACCTTCTCCATACTTTTCATTACTGAAGCCACAGGAAACAATGCGTCTTCATTCATTCTAACTTATGCTGCAGTCCCTTGCATTCGCAATCCTTCCTTTGACAGATTTGGCGTGTTATTTGGACTATCCTTTCTGATGGGGAAGCCCGGAAGCAGGACACTAATGCCGTGGCATTAAAGATTCACAACAAAGCCCACCTGATGACCAGATTCCCGACCCACAACCAGCCTCCCGACTGCGGGCGGCTCGGGTTCCAATAAAATTCCTCCCATTTACTCTGTTTCTATCTCCACTCTGCAGAGTGCTGGCCGCATATTTCTCTTTTTTCCATTTCAGGTTTCCAGTATCTGCCGTGTTTTGCTTTTCTCTCAGTAATTCAGCAAACTTTTGCCCCACTCAATATCATCAGTGTTTCCTTTTTTAAAAAAAAAAAGAATTAATAACGCAATTCACCTCAGAACTCAGAAATAAATGGATAGTAAACCATGGCCGTTCACTAAAACTGCACACCTTGAGAATCTTTCACTTGTGTCTAATAGGAGCGAGAGGCGGATGGTAGTTCCCATTCAAAGTACTCCTCCCATCCAATTAACACCAAACTGTCACTTGTTTTGTTTTAATTCCCTACGTTGGAGCAGAAATTAGACTGTGAACCTGTTTTCTGCGGTCTCTGGAGATCCAGCTAACCAAACTTAGTATTTCCTTTGACATAATTTCAACATGAACTGACGCAGAAAGAACTTGTTGTTTGATAAGCCACCTCCCTATCACCTTCACTCTTTCTGTTGCAACCTTCGTTGCCTGTCTCTGTTTTATCAATACTACCAAGGTTACGGTTTCTCTGATTCTCCTTGTCCGCTGTTCAGGAACTCCAAATACACCAGGGCTTATGGTATTGATCCCTCCATTCAGAGGTCAAGTGTTCATACTCCCGACATAGCAAGGTGTGAAATTGAATTCAATAAGAATCCAATATATTGTGCTTGCATGAGAAAACTAACCATCAACATAATGGATTGTTGTGCAAAACCAACTGGTTCACTAATGTCCTTCAGGGAAGGTAACCAGCCTCCCCATGTGATTGGCTCCATGTTTTTGTGGCCACCAGGGACTGGAAATAAATGCTGCTTGGCTGGTATCCAAAGGACATGTTTTTCAAAATGTCATCATCAATCCTCCCCATCTTTGACTCCACGCTGTGTTGAAATCCAAACGCTCTGCACTGTCCCTAATTGATGTTGAGCCAGATCCGAAAGCTACGGAACTCCTTGCTTCCTTCATTCTTCCTCAACGTAACCTTCAACCTGCAGGCTACCAAAACCCAAGGTTTCTGTCAGCTAACTATTGCTCCTTGATTGATTCCATCTTCTCTTTTCAACTTTGGCGCTGCCCTGTACTATGAACCTTGACCCTTCACCCTGCCGTTCAATATAAAAAGAAAACAAATGGGGCAAGGTTCTCCACCGGGCTGTGCAGATGTGTCATTTTTGTGTGGATTTTGATTCAGCCTTACGGTTGACATTGTTGCTTCACAGCGCCAGGGTCCCAGGTTCGATTCCTGGCTGGGTCACTGTCTGTGCGGAGTCTGCACGCTCTCCATGTGCCTGCGTGGGTTTCCTCTGGGCGTTCCGGTTTCCTCCCACATGCCCCAAAAGATGTGCAGGTTAGGTGAATTGGACATTCTGAATTCTCCTTCAGTGTATTTGAACAGGCACCGGAATGTGTCGACGAGGGGATTTTCACAGTAACTTCATTGCAGTGTTTTTTTCTAAACTTAGAGTACCCAATTCATTTTTTCCAATTAAGGGGCAATTTAGCATGCCTAATCCACCTACCCTGCACATCTTTGGGTTGTGGGGGTGAAACCCATGCTAACATGGGGAGAATCTGCAAACGCCACACGGACAGTGACCCAGAGCCGGGATCGAACCTGGGACCTCGGTGCTGTGAGACCGCAGTGATAACCACTGCGCCACCTTGCCGCCCCTTCATTGCAGTGTTAGTCTCAGCCTACTTGTGACAATAAAGATTATTATTTTTTTTTAAATTACATCAGTAAGAGAAAATATACAGATTTCATTCTCAATCAATGGGGATAAAGTGATCATTGGACTGTATAATAACATAGGGTTTCAGGTGACAATACATAGTTGAACCATGAGCATGAAGATGGCAAAATTTTACAAATGTTAACTTCTCTAATCTTTCCTTCTCCTCTCATCAGGCATTCAGCAAATCTGGGGTATGGAGTCACAGGCAACAACTCCCCTCTAGTGTATCTCTCTGGTTTTGTTGTGTATTCGCTGGTCCGTTGTACATTTTGTATGTTTGCTTTGCCTCAGAACAATGCAGAGATATGCCTGCATTACATTTACAACGTTTCAAAACAATTCTGCTATCACAATCTTTGCACCCATGCTTATCCCAGCTAAACTTCCGGTGGCAGCCTTTTTAGCACTGAATCAACACCCAGGCTTAACCAGTCATGTACAGTGAGCATAGATCAGTACCTGGCTCACATTATCAAACACAGAAGATTGAACACTACAGGAATTGATTGTTCATCATGATGAGGGCCGACAGTGTGAACCTCCATTGACGATGGGAATATTAACACCCAAAAGGTCCACCAGGAATCACCGGTCAGCAATCAGGAGCAAGGTTTTGTTGGTCAGTTGTAGCACACTCATAAGATCACCAGCCTTGGCCTGATGTACATGATTCAGAGTCTTTACCAACAGCAGAGAACCGTATGTGTAAATATATAGAATACACAGCATTGAAAGTGGCCAAAACAAATACTGTGGATGCTGGAATCTGAAACCAAAAGAGAAAATGCTGGGAAATCTCAGCGGGTCTGGCAGCATCTGTAGAGAGGGAAAAGAGCTAACATTTCGAGTCCAAGTGACCCTTTGTCAGAAATAGTCAGCCCAACTCGCCTGGGCTGGTGTTTATACACCACATAAGTCTCCTCCCATTCAATCTATCTCAGTGCAGCCTTTCCATGCATTTTTCTTTTTCTTTTCTGCATTGAAATCCAGAGTTTACGAGACACCGTTGAACTGGGTCCCCTCTTTGATGGGACTCAGTCCCATTATGAATTGGTTGCTACTGTCTGCTTCAGCTCACTCGTCAGTCTTACAATTGCTAGCTGCAGTCTGGGGCCTGTGTACCGTACCCTGGGTAAGCTTCTTCTCAGCAGGTGAGTTTTTATTTGCATTCCTTTTTTGTTGAAAGAGAAATGTTATTCTCCTGTAGCTGAATTAAATTACTTCACTCGTATGAGCAATAGCGGGACAATGAAGGTCGATGGAAGCTTATTTCAATTTATTTTAACAAGCCTTAGTTTGTGAGGTGCTACTGTTTTAGTCCCTGCGGATATTTTGTGGTGTAATAGCAGTTTAAAAACTAAGGCACGTGACTTTTGTGAGGGGAGGTATATTAATTACTCAAGTTGTGACATTCCTGAGAAATAATCTCCACATAATTAAAATATTGCACGATTATAACCATAGCCAAAATTTTCAAAGTCCAAAGTCATAGTCCAACAAAGGATCCAGTCACCCATGAGCTAGTTATAGTAACCATCTTGAGTCAATGAGTCACACATTCACCTACTGAAAACAAGAAGAATAATTTCAGGGTCATGTCAGCATTCGGGCGGGCAACACGGTGGCGCAGTGGTTAGCACTGCAGCTTTAAGGCGCCACGGTCCCAGGTTCGATCCCGGCCCTGGGTCACTGCCCATGTGGAGTTGACACATTCTCCCCGTTTTTACGTGGGTTTCGCCCCCACAACCCAAAGATGTGCAGGTTTGGAGGATTGGCCACGCTAAATTGCCCCTTAATTGGAAAAAGTGAATTGTGTACTCTGAGTTTATTTTTTTTAAATGTTGGCATTCGCAACAACACTTTGCATTTGTAGAGTGCCTCTAACATTCAAGAATTTTGCTGAGCACTCTAATGGAATCTCAGTGAAAATGGAACTGACACCGAGATGAAAACAGAGACATTACGCATGTAGCCAAAACTCGGGACCAGATTTTCGCTCAGAGCTTGGTGCACAGCGACTGGAAATTTCCTGGCTCCAAGGACACGACCTTTAAAAATGGCTGCCCGGAGGTCAGATTTTCAGTCCGGGGGCAGTGACTGGATTAACAATCGGGGCAAGCAACCTGGTGAAAAGTGTGGAGTATGCTGAAAGCGAAGATTGGCTGGGTGAAAGACCTGCCTCTGGGTCTGGTGCTGTGCCCAAAATTTTAAAATAAAGATTAAAAATGGAAGACCCTCCAACCCTCATCCCTCAACCCCTCCCTCACCCCCAACCCCCACACCCACACCTCATGCCCTATCCATGACAACCACTCCACCTCACGCCCTCCAAACACCCCCATAACCTCCTCTACCCTCCAAGCCAACCTGTGCCCCTCCATCCACTCCCCATTGTCCAGCATATCCTCCATGCCAAACTATGCACTTTACACACACCTTTATAGCCCCATTGTCAACTTTTACTGCTCCACCTAACCTCCCCCATGGGCCTTTGAAGCTCCTGCACCAACTCAGTGCCAATCCATGCCCCCTCACCTTCCACCATTTGCTCTTCTGCCTACCATTCCAACTCATCTACAATTTACCATGGGAAGACCTCAGAATTCATGCAGAGATTAAATAAGGTAAAGTTATACAAAGTAAAGTTGAAATGAAATGAAAATGAAAATCACTTATTGTCACAAGTAGGCTTCAAATGAAGTTACTGTGAAAAGCCCCGAGTCACCACATTCCGGCGCCTGTTCGGGGAGGCTGGTATGGGAATTGAACCCGCGCTGCTTGCATTGTTCTGCATTACAAGCCAGCTATTTAGCCCACTGTGCTAAACCAGCCCTAGTTCTATATGTCAATGGCAGACATCACTATACACCACTCCCGCACCAGCAAAAAGTTTGATTTCAAAGATTTAATTTAAAGGAATAAATCATGGCAGGACAGCTCCACGGCGTGGTCTGCTCCTCTTGCTCCATGTGGCAGGCTGGGGGCAGTTCCAGTCCCCAGGATCAGCAGGTGTGCAGGAATTGTCAGCAGTTACAGCTCCTGGAAACTCGAGTTTCCAGAATGTGTGACAGAGCTGGAGACACTGTAGAGCATCCGCGAGTTCGATCCTGGGTTCGATCCCAGCCTCGAATCACTGTCCATGTGGAGTTTGCACAATCTCCCCATGTCTGCGTGGACTTCATCCCCACAACCCAAAGATGTGTAGGGTAGATGGATTGGCCACGCTAAATTGCCCCCTAATTGGAAAATAAATTGGGTACTGTAAATTGAAAAAAAAAACAATTCACCAGCTTGTTCCAAGGCCTGTTTGTAACCAGTAACCAATAAGGGGGGGGTAAGGGAAAATGAGAAATAGAACAGACAATGGAACAAGAAAAAGGGGGGAGAGGAGGTCTGGGAGAGGGAGGATGGGGTAGCAGGGAAAGGGGGGGGGGGGGAAACAACAACCAGGACGACTGGCATGAGAAACACAGGGGCGACCTCGCCAAAAGTATATCCAAACTGCCCCAAAAACACATGGTCTGTTTTAATACCGGAGACTATGAGCATAGAATAGGAATGGCACAGATGGGGTAGCCTAGGATGGGAAGCCCAAACCAGCGTCCCCGCATTGACATCAGTACATTTGGCTGCCTGCCAAATTGAACACAATGCCATTGAATTTTTAGACTGTACCTGTTCTGGATGGCCTGAACACTGGAATTAAGTACCATTCTCTTTCTATGGTTCTATGGTGCTGTGGGATTTTTTGCATGTCTGTTACAAAGACAAGCTAGGCCTCAGTTAATGGGCGGAATTTTCCCACAATTTGTCAGTGTGTCAGGTTCTCACTGAAAACCGGCATGTGTGTCTCCAAATCCAAAGCCGGATTTTCGGACCAGATTTTCTGACACTGTCAGGAAAAGAACTGGGGGCGTGGTTTACGGTGTCAATCTGGTGGGACTGAGCCTGATAGAATTGGCAAGGCCGATTCCACAGAGATGGGGCGCATCTTTAAAGGGTGCCCCGATCAGCAGAGAGTTAAACGTTCCCCAGCACCCCCTGCACCCCAACATGAAGGTATTGGGGGCTTTCCCCCCCACCTCCATGGCATATTACTCAGGGGCTCTTCTCCCCCTACGCCACAATCATCGGGGGCTCTCCCCCCCTGTGTGCAAGGGCATAATCACCAGGGGCTCTCCGTCACCCTCTCATGACCAACCGTGGCAGAGTTGACAACACCCCCCACCCCCCCCACTCAATGTCAGGTCCCTCCTCAATGCCAAGTGCTCCCCTTCATAGCCCTCTCCCCACATCATTGCCAAGTCCACCTCACTATCACCCTCCCCCCCCCCCCCCCCCCCCACCCCCACCCCCAGCGACCTCCGCGCTCTCCCCCCCAACCAAACACAATGGGAGTGCCATCCACCATTGGGCCTGTCCCTGACCCCTGGCACAGATCAACACAGACTGGCACTGTAAGTGGCAATGTCATCTGGCAGTGCTTACCTGTGCCTGGGCAGAGCCAGTGTACTGCTGTGTATGTCCTCTCCCCCGGCCCCCTCCCCTCCCCAGGGGCTATACTTACCTTGGCATGCCAGTGGGATCCCCTCAACTCTTTCCTGTCTTCAGAGCTATTGTGAACCTCACCAATGCGTCGAGCGGGGGCCTTTAATAGCATTGAAATTTTTTAAGATGTATTTAAATGAGGGTTCTCATTTAAATGGGTGGGACGTTGCTATGTCACCAACAAGTAGCAATTAAAATCGGGAAACTCAATCTCGCTGATGAGAATTGTGTTTCCCGACTCTCGCAATATTTTGTGCCCGCGTCACCGTTCTTGCTGGCAGCTAACATAGGTGCAAAATTGGTCACAATATGTCATTCAAAAGCGAGGGAGACAGTGTAGCACTTCCTTAGTACTGCACTAGAGTTTGAGGTTGAATTATGTACTCAGCTCTATGGAATGGGGAAATTAAAATAACAAATTGGATACATTAAAAACAAAATCCTCTAAATGATAAGACATGTGAAGTTCACGAGTAGATAGACTTACACTTGTTTCAGAATAATACATTAAGCCAACCACACCCACATGTTCTGGGCCTGTCCCAAGCTTGCTGGTTTCTGGACAGCCTTCTCAGAGGCAATGTCCAAGCTTGTGGGGGGTGAGGGTGAAGCCGTGCCCAATAGTGGCAGTCTTCTGGGTATCGGAGCAGCCAGAACTACACATTGGGAAGGAGGCCGACGCCCTAGCTTTCACCTCCCTAAACGCATACTGGAGAATCCTGCTCGGCTGGCGATCAGCAGCACCATCTACGGCTGCAGACTGGCGTGCTGACCTCTCGGAAATTCTCCACCGGGAGGAGATGCCATCCGAGGGTCGGAGGAAGGCTTCCCAGATACTTTGGGGCAGTATGTTGGCCTGTTCCAAAACCTGTTCGAGGCCAGCAACGAGGATTAAGTCAAGAATAAAAAACCAAGATAGATGAGGTACCTAAGGACTGCGCAACCTGGGGATGGGGGTGGGGGTGGGGAGGGGGGAGGGGGGGGGGGGAGAAGGAGGGGGGGAGCCGGGGGGCGGGGGGGGGGGGGAAGGCAGAAGGAAGATGGAGAAACCACAAAGAGAAGAGGAGGAAGGGGGGTGACCCTACCCACCAGAAAATAAAAGCAAAACACAGCTCAAGGGACAGGGGGAGTACGCAAGGGGGGGGGGGGGAGGCAAGGGGGGGGGGGGCGGGAGTCGGGAGGGACCACAGACCAACCCAGAAGACGGCAAAATGTAGATAGGGTCAATTAAAAGAAAGATAAAATAAATCTTTCTGTACAATAAAGTAAATTAACGCGGATAAGAAAAATGTGATGTATATATACAATTGTTGATAAATTTGAGAAATGCCAATGAAAAGATTTTTAAAAAAAAAAGAAGAATATTACAGTTAACATTTTACAAACTTCGACGCAACCGGTCTACTGTTGGCTTCCCGGCTGGATAACTGTTAGCACTACCTTACAACGCCAGATGTGGGTAAACCATTAGGCCTTCTCAGCATTAAAAGTTTTCTGCTCCAAAAATACCATTCCCAGAGGATAAGAGAGGATTGGGAACAGGCTCCCCTTGAGGAATGGTGTTGAAAAATTAGACATCAGAATCTGTGTATTCTGCACTTACCCTTTCTGGACTTGTGTGCATGTGCGTTGAAATGAAAGATTATAAAAAATGGTTACAATTTCTCTTTTTTAACAAAGAGTATGATAAAATGAGAAATGCCCAGAGGTTCTGAAGGGTTTTCTAATCCTTGATTACGATATTCAGTGTCAGGAATCAGCAGAATATAATTTTATGAGATGCTTTATGACGAGAGACAGCTGCATGGAATGAAACATGAGAAGGACAATCATTGTTGAAACTATTAAAATCCATGTATTATGGGAGCTTTTTGCATTCTTATTCCTGCCACTTTCAGTACCAATGGAAATTGTGCTTTTACTTTATTTTTTAACTTAAAATGGTCCCATGATGTTTACTTCTTTTAAATCAGTGATTAACCTTCACACAGGTAAGGATTTACAGGGGAATTAAAAAAAAAAAAAATTTTGAGTACCTAATTCATTTTTTCCAATTAAGAAACAATTTAGCGTGGCTAATCCGCCTACCCTGCACATCTTTGGGTTGTGGGGGCGAAGTCCATGCAGACACGGGGAGAATGTTCAAACTCCACACGGACAGTGACCCAGAGCCGGGATCGAACCTGGGACCTCGGCGCCGTAAGGCAGCAGGGTTAACTACTGTGCCACCGTGCTGCCCTTAAGGGAATTTCTTTTTTTTAACAGGACTTCCCAGTATTTTGTTGATAAGATAAGAAGGGAGGGGGGGAAACATTTAAAGAAGTGGTTTACAGTGTGTCTCACCTAAAGGGGCACACCCGATGCTCAAAGGTAACAGGGAAAATTAAAACCTAAATAAAAATGCAGAAAGTGCCGGAAACGCAGACCAGGCAAGTCGGCACATTGCCGAGAGCAGACAGGCCAATATTTTGAGTGGAGATCCTTCATCCAAATCATATGAAGATTTCTTCTCTGTTCAGTGTAGGTGTGCTGAGAACCTTATAATGAATAAAGTACCTCATTAAGGAAAGCAGTCACCATTTCAGAAGATAACTATTATTGACCTGTAGAGAATGAGACAAGTCATCCGACTAAAGTATCGGTTTCAGCTGCATCAGGTGTTCCGTTTGTGAAAAGCTGCTGTAAACATAAATTATTGATGAATTTACAAGAAGCCGTGATTGAATCTGTGTTCATATTTTTTTGTCAGCTGTAAATTCATCTTTCAGTTTGTTTTCAGTCCTGCCGGGGGCTGAGGTGTTATTTCGTACAGGGGTTTCTGATGTAGTCATTCGGCTTTGGTGACTCCCTGGCCGGTGACTGCTCTCCTCTGTGAATCAAAACTGAAAATCCACCTCCGGTTCTGATCGTGGCCCATCACTAAAGCTACTCTGTTAAATGAATCACCTTTCGCTGTAAAAGAAAAATATTTTTTTTTTGCCCAGCTTGCATTATTATTTTGACCACACTTACAATTTGCTTTCTGTGTCATGCAAGGTCTGGCTGATTATTCACCGAGCTGCAGACTTTGATGGGCGGCACTGTGGCACAGTGGTTAGCACTGCTGCCTCACAGTGCCAGGGATCCGGATTCAATTCCTGCCTTGGGTAACTGTGCGGAGTTTGCACTTTCTCCCTGTGTCTTCCTCTTGGTGCTCTGGTTTCCTCCCAAAGTCCAGCGATGTGCAGGTTACTGGGGCAGCACGGTAGCACAGTGTTGCTTCACAGCTCCAGGGTCCCAGGTTCGATTCCAGCTTGAGTCACTGTCTGTGCGAAGTCTGCACATCCTCCCCGTATCTGCGTGGGTTTCCTCCGGGTGCTCCGGTTTCCTTCCACAAGTCCTGAAAGATGTGCTGTTAGGTTATTTGGACATCCTGAATTCTCCCTCCGTGTACCCGAACAGGCGACATAATGCGACTAGGGACTTTTCACAGTAACTCCATTGCAGTGCAACGTAAGCCTACTTGTGACAATAAAGATTATTATTATTCTAGGTGGTTTGGCCATGCTGAATTGCCCCATAGTGTCCAATTGCAGGTTAGGTGGGGTTAAGGGGATAGGATGGGAGATTGGGCCTAAGTAGGGTGCTCTTTCAGGTATAGTTATGGACACACTCAACATTGCTAGAAATTTAAATGATGCTTTGGGCATGTGGACTTCTAGTGTCTGAAGGAAGTTGAATACATTAATTAGAAAGTCCTTTAAACATGTCAAGGGAAATTGGGTGTCACATATTGATGTGCCCCCAGGCCATCAAACACATTCATTGACAAGAGCCACCAAGAGAAAGAATATGAAAGATACATCGGTCTTCGGAGTGATTAGGTACCAAACATTGGACACCTTGGAAAAGCATTCAAAGAGCTTATAATGAAGGAAAAATGATAATAATCGCTTATTGTCACAAGTAGGCTTCAATGAAGTTACTGCGAAAAGCCCCTCAAGTAGGTTTGAGGAAAGGCATCATGCCCTAGTGCCAGACAGGAACAGATATGAATATAAGATGACAATTTACGGCCAATTATAGCAGAACCACCCAAAAGGTGATAATTCTTTGTTGTACTCCTCACCACATGAGCACTCGAAGTAGTCCCACACTCTTGCATGTTCAAGCGAGAGAGGTCAATCACATCTTATTGCAGGATGGTGCGTTCGTAGTGTGACGAAACAGCTATCAACTTGTAAAGCCTTCCAACACATGCCAGGGCAGGTGGTAAGAGTGGGAGAGATTCCTGGTAGGCTTTGTGATGGAAAGAAATTGGAACCTCGACCATCACTATTCCTTAGCTCCAGGTTGCAACATGCATACAGATCACAGAATCATAGAATTTACAGTGGAGGCCATTCGGCAGTGGCCCTTGGAAAGAGCACCCTACTTAAGCCCACGCCTCCACCCGATGCCTGTAACCCAGTAACCCCACCTAACCTTTTGGACACCAAGGGGCAATTTAGCATGGTCAATTGACCTAACCTGCACATCTTTGGACTGTGGGAGGAAACTGGGGCACCCGGAGGAAACCCACGCAGACATGGGGAGAAAGTTTTAAGGACTGCTGATTGTACCACTCAATGTCAAGTACAGGTAGATGAACGTGTGGAGTACATGTTCCAACAATTCGTACTTTACGTTCGTGAAGGGCAGCACGGTGGCTCAGTGGTTAGCACTGCTGCCTCATAGCGCCGAGGTCCCAGGTTCGATCCCGGTTGTGGGTCACTGTCCGTGTGGAGTTTGCACATTCTCCCCGTGTTTGCGTGGGTTTTGCCCCCCACAACCCAAAGATGTGCAGGGTAGATGGATTGGCCATGCTAAATTGCCCCTTAATTGGAAAAAATGAATTGGGTACTCTAAATTAGAAATAATAATGCTAATAATGGCCCTGCCCAAACACCAATATCACTCTCTGGGTATTCGTGTCTAAATATTTTAGTCGGCCATTTACAGCCTCGTATCAAAGAGCCAAGCAACAAAGGACACTACTATGGCCAGATCGGAAATACGGCTAACTAAGAGATTTTAACTTTAGGAACATGGTCAGCAGAACTAATAACTTTAGGCTGAGAGCAAGTGATTTACACAATGTGTAACAGAATGAGGTAACCTATGTGATTTATAATAAATGTCCTTGATTTTACACCTGGCCATAAAGAGCCAGCAGAATTCTGGACAAAAAATGTCTGAAAGGGAAAGACTGCCCATGATGAATTATCAGGATGGAAAGCAACTTTGGTTCCTGATTTTAAAAAAATTATCCTAATCGATCAATATGGCCAGGAAGAGGGAAGAATGTTCTAAAGTAATCAAGGACAACTTGCCCGAATGTCAGGTATCCTACAATAAACTGATCTGAGCAATATACCCCTGTCATGCTTCTCAGAAGAAATATGACCCCTGTGTGAGTCATGACTCTTTGAACATTCGTGACTCAGTGGCAGAGATCGATTAGTGCATCCCTGTGAGCACATGATCAGTGCCAGTGAGATCTGTATAAGAAGGAGGGTCAAATAGATTTCATCAGCGAAACCTCGCGGAACAACATCGCAGAAGAAGACCTCAAGCTCTGAGCTTGACGAATGCCTCTCTATGCCTGGCCAACACGAGCAGATAGCAATGCCCCTCCAGGTCCATTAGAGCAGTTAAATTCTATGATTGTAAACTTATAGTGGTAGAGTTAGAGGGGAATCAAAGCAGTTATGTATGTAATACAATGTAAGAGACTGAGACTTGTAGCAGTCATAAGTATTTTTAAAATATTTTTCCTGATAAGGACGTGATTTGATATAAAGATAAAGTTGTTGTGCCTATCAATTGACTGGAGCAAGGGTCTCAGTCAACAATAAGACATACTATAAGCAAGAAAGGTCACTACTATGTCTGATCGGAAATACAGCTAACTAAGAGATTTTAACTTCAGGAATCTGGGGCGGGATTCTCCGCAATTGGCGCGATGTCCGCCGACCAGCGCCAAAAACGGCGCGAATCAGTCCGGCATTGCGCCGCCCCAAAGGTGCGGAATTCTCCGCATCTTGAGGGGCCGAGCCCTCACCTTGAGGGGCTAGGCCCGTGCCGGACTGATTTCCGCCCCGCCAGCTGGCGGGAAAGGCCTTTGGTGCCCCGCCAGCTGGCGCGGAAATGACTTTGCCGGGCAGCGCATGCGCGGGAGCGTCAGCGGCCGCACACGGCATCCCCGCGCATGCGCAGTGGAGGGGGTCTCTTCCGCCTCTGCCATAGTGGAGACCATGGCGAAGGCGGAAGGAAAAGAGTGCCCCCACGGCACAGGCCCGCCCGTGGATCGGTGGGCCCCGATCGCGGGCCAGGCCACCGTGGGGGCACCCACCGGGGCCACATCGCCCCGCGCCCCCCCCCCCCAGGACCCTGGAGCCCGCCCGCGCCGTCTTGTCCCGCTGGTAAGAGAGGTGGTTTAATCCACGCCGGCGGGACAGGCATTCCAGCAGCGGGACTTCGGCCCATTGCGGGCCGGAGAATCGCCGGGGGGGGGGCCCGCCAACCGGCGTGGCGCGATTCCCACCCCCACTGAATATCCAGTGCCGGAGAATTCGGCAACCGGCAGGGGCGGGATTCACGCCAGCCCCCGGCGATTTGACCCGGCGGGGTTTGGAGAATCCCGCCCCTGGTCAGAAAAAGGTGGGAAAACACTGATAGTCTTTAACATTGGTTCCAGGCTCCATGATGTCACATGATCAGAGAAAGCAGGGTCCTATTAATTGCCATTTAGCACCATCTTTCCATGAACTGACAATTGAGTGCTCCTCCATGTTAAACGTCATTTAGGGGAAAGCCATAAAATAGCACGGATATGCAATGTAGTTTGGGCAAGGTGAATTCAATGTCGGCTGCCAACAGTGGCTGAATCACACCACCACAGACCAATCTTATAGAGTAGCGAAGAGCAGAGTGGCAAAATGATTAGGTGGTGAGGCAACCAATAA
This sequence comes from Scyliorhinus torazame, assembly GCF_047496885.1. Taxonomy (NCBI): domain Eukaryota; kingdom Metazoa; phylum Chordata; class Chondrichthyes; order Carcharhiniformes; family Scyliorhinidae; genus Scyliorhinus; species Scyliorhinus torazame. The sequence continues at coordinate 370,277,290 of NC_092708.1, read as the reverse complement.
CTGAAGTAATTTACTTGGCCTTGTCATCACCAAGCAACAACCTGCGGCCAACACGCCTGCCCACAATAGCATCGGTAGAAGTGAGTATTCCACAGTTCTAGTGAAGGCAAAATCTGTTCACCATCAAGAGGATGTCCTACCTATTGTACTGTGGCACTGTCACTGTACTGAGACAGGCTAAGGATGGGTTGAATCGCCTAAAACTCGGCATCTGACAGGCACTGTGAGCCATTAGCAGAAATGTATCTCACATAGCGCAATCTGTAACCTCTTTTTCTAGCACATACTTCACACCTCACCGAGGCGGGAGGCCAACTCTGGTTTAGTGTTGAGTGCAGAGAGGGATGCCAGGGATAACACAGGCCGCACCTCGCAAAGAGACACAACCCTACTGAAACTACAATGAAGAGTTCAAACTGGCCCTTTATTTTCTGAGCATTAAATACCGTGCGACAATTAACTTTATGATCTTCCACAGGCTCTCTATCTATTTATACCATCGATTTATCAGTAATTAAATCACTATTTCTATCCTTTTGTGCTAACCTTAGATACTGAGCACTAGTTTGCCAGTTAATGCAACCAATTGATTTTTTATAAATGAAAACAAGTTGCTCACGCCTTACCTCCAAAAAATAAATTAACCACATATTTTCACAGGACAGGAAACCACTGTATTAACCTCTGTGTATCTCTGCTCTTTTACCCATGTTGTTTTCTTACAATGATTTTGGAGGACATTCTGCGAATCAACAAGTTTTATGCAAGTGTATGGCAGCATGAAAACCTTTGAAACCTGACATTACGTACTGCAAGGAATAAGTTATTTGCTGAATTGTGACTGAGGTCAAACTGGTCGTTTTAATGCTTTGCACCCTCAACCTTTTTTTCAAGAATATTAAATAAAAAGGGGTGACAGAAGTGTACCATCTGCTTCTCGTGTTTATTCATTGAACATATGCACCGTGGACCAGATCACAGATTAGATCCCTGTTCTGAGTTAGGTGAGCAAAAGGGGATTTTTAAAATTCTGTCATGGGATGTGGGTATCACAGGCAAAGCTAGCATTTGTTGCCTGTCCCTAATTGCCCTTGAACATAGTGGCGTGTCAGGTCAGTTCAGAGGGTAGGTGACAGTCAACCACATTGCTGTGGGTCTGGAGTCACATACAGGCCGGTCCAGGTAAGGACGGCAGACTTCCTTCCCGAAAGGGTGTAAGTGATAATAATATCACTATTTACTAATATTAGTAAACCAGGTGGATTTTTACGACAATCAACAATGTCTTCATGGCCAAGATTACTGACACTAGCTTTCCAATTTCAGGTGATGGGATTTGAGCCCTTGTTCCCCAGAACATTGGGTGCGATTCTCCACTCCCACGCCGGTTGGGAGAATCGCCTGGGCCGCCAAAATTTCCGGGGACGCCGGTCCGACGCCCTCCCGCAATTCCCCCAAGCGGCGGGAACGGCCCGGTCGAGTTTCACGGGCCGCAGGCCGGAGAATCGCCGGAGATACCGAAAATGGTGATTCTCCGGCACCCCCGCTATTCTGAGGCCCAGATGGGCCGAGCGGCCAGGCCAAAACGGCGGGTTCCCCCCGGCGCCGTCCACACCTGGTCGCTGCAGTCGTGGGCGGTGCGTGAACGCTGGGGGGTGGCCTGTGGGGGGGCGAGGGAGGATCCTGCACCGGGCTTCACCTGGAATGTGGGGTGGCCCGTGATCGGTGCCCAACGATCGTCGGGCCGTCCTCTCTGAAGGAGGACCTCCTTCTTTCCGCTGCCCCGCAAGATCCGTCCCCCATCTTCTTGCAGGGCGGACTTAGAGATGACGGCAACCACGCACGCGCGGGTTGGCGCCGGCCAACCCACGCACGCGCGGATGACGTCCGTTATGCGGCGCCGGCCGCGTCATCTATGCGGCGCCGCTTTTACGTGGGCAACAAGGCCTGGCGCATGTAGATGACGCGGCCCCGATACTGGCCCATTGTCAGGGCCTGAATCGGTCAGGACCGGGGCCGTTCCGCGTCGTCGTGAACCTCGACGGCGTTCACGACGGCGCGGCCACTTCGGCGTGGGAGTGGAGAGTCCCGCCCATAATACTGGACCTCTGGATTACTACCTGGACCTCTGGACACTACAGCTATGTCTCTCCTTAAATGTTCTACTATTGGCCTTAATATTTCCCAGATTAAGGAGGAGTAAAATAGTTCAGGGTTTCACAATTTTGATTGATGAGGGAAGGATCATATACCCCTGAAATATCTCCCCCATCCACCCACCAACCTCTATGTTTGAGCAGGCTGTTAATGCTCAGCAATTAAACATATGCATAATAATTTTGGCACTCATGAATCCTTCCCCCACTTTAGTCACAGCAGAAATCTCAACATGGTTACAAAACAGAAGACCATTCAGTCCGCTGTGTCCCTGCTGGGTCTCTGCTGGGTCTCTGCTGGAGCAACATAACTTGTCTCATTCCCGGCACTCTCCCCATAGCCCTGCACCTCTTTCCCTTCAAGGTGCTTGTCTTAATCCCTTTTGAAAGCCCCGTTTGTATCTGCCTCCACCATACGCTCAGGGAATGCGGGCCAGATCCTAAATACTACGTGTGGAAAATAAAACTTTTCTCTAGTTTGCTATAAGGCCATAAGACGTAGGCCAGATTTAGGCCACTCGGCCCACCGAGTCTGCTCCGCCATTAAATCATGGCTGATATTTTTCTCATCCCCATTCTCCTGCCTTCTCACATAACCCCTGACCCCCTTATTAATCAAGAAGCTATCTATCTCTGTCTTAAAGGCACTCAGTGATTTGGCCTCCACAGCCTTCTGCGGCAAAGAGTTCCACAGATTCACCACCCTCCGGCTGAAGAAATTCCTCCTCATCTGTTTTAAAGGATCGTCCCTTTAGTCTGAGAATGTGTCCTGTGCTTCTAGTTTTTCATAAAAGTGGAAACATCTTCTCCACCCCTCTATCCAGCCCTCGCAATATCCTGTAAGTTTCAATAAGATCCCCCCTCATCATTCTAAACTCGAATGAGTACAGACCCAGAGTCCTCAACCGTTCCTCATATCATCACTTTAATTTCATGGCTCTTATTCTTCTCCAGTAATCTCTAATTTAGTAGCTTGTCAAAGGATTTCCTAAAGCCCATGAGCGGAATTCTCTGAAAATGGGGCTGTGTCCTCACACCCACGAGAAGACGGGCGCGAATCACTGTGGACCTTCCTGGACTTTCTCCGTTTTGAAGGGGGCTCGCGGGGCTCCGGAGTAGTCCACGCAGCTCCGGCTGCCGAAACGGAGCCCTGCAATTCCGGCCGCGCGTCTGCACAACATGGCGGACCCACACAGCAAGCCAGCCCCAACAATATAGCCCCCCCCCCCAGATCGTGCGTGCCCGCCGATCAGTGGCCACCGATCGCGAGCCTGGCCGTCCTGGAGGCCAACCCTGGTGACTGATACCCCCGCCCACCCCCAGGGCGGCTGCGTCGATTCTCCAGTCCGCAGAGAATCGCGGGAAAGCGTCGGACCCAATCGCGGATCTGACGCCCCATTCTCCGCCCGCGCTCCAAGCACGATTTTGGCACGGAGGCTCGGAGAATCCCGCCCTATGTATACCGGATCCGCTGGAATTCCACGATCTACCACACTGGTTACCTCATCAAGGATTTCTATAAGATTAATGAAGCACAATCATTCATTCTGAAATGGTGGAGCTAAATGCCTGCTGGTGAAATAAATTTGAATTGTAATATCTTTTCCTTGGCCCTTTAAGATTTGGGACCATTGCATATGAGCCGAGATCCTCCGCTCTCTGGATTGTCGGAGTTTGGATGTACAACTTGGGCGAAATTCTCCTACCCGCCCCTCCACATTTCTGCCCCGACCGGCCGGCGGGAGTCTCCGTAACACCGGCCGGTCAATGGGGTTTCCCATTGTGGGGCAGCCCCACGCCGTCGGGAAACCCCCGGGCGCCGGCAAAACGGAGACTCCCGCCGGCGGAGAATGACGCCCAAGATTCGTGTCAGAGCCGTGTGGAAGTCCGGAAGCACTGACTCCGTGGGATTAACAGGAAATTTGAATTTCTGATGGACAAATTACCCAGCTCCACAGGACAGTCCGAAAAAGTATCTGAATCAGAGCTCAAATGGGAGACATCAGAATAATCCCCCAGGAAATGTCAAATAGAAAAATCCTAATCTATATATACACAACTGACCATCCCTCACCTCCTCCCCTCAGATACTCACACTGACATCCCACTCAACCCTCTATCCCTCCCCACAAAGCCCCTGACCCACCTACCAATTCAAGCATCCTAACCACCTCACACACATGCGTGGGTATCGAGGTAGCGAGGGGCAGCACGGTAGCATAGTGGTTAGCACAATTGCTTCACAGCTCCAGGGTCCCAGGTTCGATTACGGCTTGGGGCACTGTCTGTGCGGAGTCTGCACATCCTCCCCGTGTGTGCGTGGATTTCCTCAGGGTGCTCCGGTTTCCTCTCACAGTCCAAAGATGTGCAGGTTAGGTGGATTGGCCATGATAAATTGCCCTTAGCGTCCAAAATTGCCCTTAGTGTTGGGTGGGGTCACTGGGTTATGGGGATAGGATGGAGGTGTTGCCCTTGGATAGGGTGCTCTTTCCAAGTGCCGGTGCAGACTCGATGGGCCGAATGGCCTCCTGCACTGTATATTCTATGAATTCTATGCCACTCTACCCAACTGTATCTCGTCACAGAATTATTCACTTTCCTTGCCCATACACCCACTTACACATCAATATAGTCACCCATTCACTCACTTGCCCATTCACTCACTCACACATTCACCTCCACATTCACCCACACATTCACTCATGCATTCACTCACACTTTCACTCACACATTCACTCACACGTTCACTCACACATTCATTCACTCACTCATTCACACACTTTCAATCACACATTCACCCACACATTCACACACATTCACTCACACTTTCACTCACACATCAACTCACACATTCACTCACAAATTCATTCACTCATACACTCACTCATACACTCACTCATACACTCACTCATTCACTCACACATTCACTCACTCATACTTTCACTCACACATCAACTCACACATTCACTCACACATTCATTCACTCATACACTCACTCATACACTCACACATTCACTCACTTTCAATCACACATTCATCCACACATTCACACACATTCACTCACTCATACACACACTCATACACTCACACATTCACTCACACTTACACTCACACATTCGCTCACATTCACTCACACATTCACTCACTCATTCACTCACTCATTCACTCACTCATTCACTCACACTTTCAATCACACATTCATCCACACATTCACACACATTCACTGACTCATACACACACTCATACACTCACACATTCATTCACACTTACACTCACACATTCGCTCACATTCACTCACACATTCACTCACTCATTCACTCACTCATTCACTCACACATTCACTCACACTTTCAATCACACATTCATCCACACATTCACACACATTCACTGACTCATTCACCCACACATTCACTCACACATTCACTCACTCATTCACTCACACTCACTCACTCACACATTGGCCCACACATTCACTCACATATGCACCCACACATTCACTCACACTTTCACTCACTTTCTCTCACTCATTCACACACTCACACATTCACTCACTCATTCACACACATTCACTCACACTTTCACTCACACATTCTGTCATGATATTCAAACACACATCACAACACACACATCATGATAGACAGACCAACAGACCAATCAGCACACATAACACGACAGCCAATCACAGACAAGAGCAGACACAGTATAAGACAAGAAACACAACACCTGCTGGCCAGTCCATCTGGAGACAGGACAAGGCCAGGACCTCATTAACAAGACACTCACACAGTCACCATGTGCTGAGTACCAAGTCAGATGTGTAAATAACTAGTTGGAATAAAACTGCGTTGTACCAATCGCAACCGTGTTGGTTCGTCTGTACCTCAGAGCACCCAACACCACATGGTACCAGTGAGTGAATCGATACTTACCGGCAAATCTGCTATCCTGAGCCATGGACACCCACAACAAACCGCAGCCGTTGCAAGTCGCTGAGAACCTGGGCACCAATTGGAATCTCTTCAAGCAGCGATTCGAACTGTTCATGCGAGCCAACGAAAAACAGGGCGCCGCGGATGAAACAAAGATTGCCATGCTCCTCACTACCGCAGGTCAGCACGCCATCGATGTATACAACTCCTTGGTGTTCGCGGAAGGCGAGAACAAATCTAAATATGACACGGTCCTCCTCAAGCTCGACCAGCTCTTCAACGTTGAGGTCAATGAAAGCTTTGAGAGGTATATCTTTCAGCAACGCCTACAAGGTAAGGATGAGCTCTTTCAGCCCTTCCTGACGCACCTCCGCATACTCGCGCAGTCCTGCGGTTACGGCACCACCTCAGAGTCCATGATCCGGGACCAGATCGTTTTTGGCATTGCCTCCAGTGGCCTACGCCAGCAGCTTCTAAAAATTAAAGGCCTGACCTTAGCATCTGCAGTTGAAGCCTGTGAACTGCATGAAAATGCGACCAGCCGCTTTGCCCAATTTCAGGCGACCGAATCGGCACGGAGGGGGTCTCAAACGATCGAATCGGCAAGCCAGGCCGCCCACGAGGCCGAACGCATCCAGGCAATCGAGTTTTTCCCGGCCCGCGGCCCGGACGAGGGCAGCCGTTTCGCGTGCTTTTTGAGGCCTCCCGCGTTTGTGCGCGCCAAACCCTATGGCAACACTGAGGGATGTGCTGCGCAGGCGCGCCCGATGCAAGACCGAACTGCGCATGCGCAGTGGCGTAACGAACGCCATGACATCATGAAGTGCGGCAACTGTGGAGCTGCACATTTAAAAGGGCAATGTCCTGCAAAAACCCGACAATGCCTACGCTGTGGCAAGATGGGCCACTACGCTGCCTACTGTCGAGCGGCTCAACCTGTGGATCTTCCACATCTCCGACAACCTCGCAGACACGTGCGGACCATCCAGCCTCCACATCACAACATCCAAACCGACGACACAGATGACCAAGACGCCTTCCGGGTTGCGGTCATTGATGGGAACCGGGTCAACACCATCAATCCGGCCGATGAATGGAGTGCCACCCTAACGGTCAACCGATCGCCGATCACTTTCCGCCTGGACACTGGTGCCTCCGCCAACCTCATAGCATGGTCAGCATTCTATGCCATGAAGGTCAGACCACCAATCCAGCCATCCCGGTGCAAGATGGTCTACTACAACGGGAACGTTATCCTGGCCATGGGATCCTGCCAGCTCCAGGTGACACACAAAACACACACGGCCACACTCTCGTTCGAGATAGTTGGCTCATCGAAGGACTCCCTGCTGGGCACACAGGCATGTAAGGCTCTCCACCTTGTGCAACGAATTCTCTCTCTCTCTCCAGACGGCAGATCTGACTTCCCGGATGCAGAGTTCAACGCACAGCTCCAATCGCTCCTCGCCCACAACCAGGAGGCATTTGAAGGCATGGGAACACTGCCATACACCCACCGAATTCGCCTTAAACCGGACGCCATCCCGGTCGTTCACGCACCTCGCAGGGTTCCTGCGCCACTTAAAAGACCGCCTCAAGCTGCAGCTGCAGGATCTCCAGGACCAAGGGGTCCTATCCAGGGTCACGAAGCCCACGCCATGGGCCAGCTCCATGGTGTGTGTCAAGAAGCCCTTTGGTAAGCTCCGCATCTGTATAGACCCCAAAGACCTCAATAATAACATTATGCGGGAACATTATCCCATACCCAAACGGGAGGAGATCACCAGTGAAATGGCCCAAGTGAAGATATTCACAAAACTGAATGCTTCTAAAGGATTTTGGCAGATCCAACTGGACCCGTCCAGCCGAAAGCTATGTACCTTCAACACCCCTTTCGGCAGATTCTGCTACAACCGGATGCCATTTGGCATCATCTCGGCATTCGAGGTCTTCCACAGAATCATGAAGGCATCGAAGGGGTGCGCGTATATGTGGACGATGTCATCATCTGGTCCACCACACCGCAGGAGCACATACATCGTCTCCAACGCGTTTTTGCCCGCATACGGGAAAACGGCCAAGTGCGCCTTTGGCCAGACTGAATTGAAGTTCCTGGGGGACCATGTCTCCCGGTCAGGGGTCCGTCCGGATGCAGACAAGGTGAGCGCCATCACAGCCATGCCGCAGCCGGCCGACAAGAAGGCTGTCCTACGCTTCCTTGGCATGATCAACTTCCTGGGGAAGTTCATTCCCAACCTTGCCTCCCACACAATGACTCTGTGCCACCTCGTCAAAAAATCTACAGAGTTCCAGTGGCAACACACACACCAGCTGGAATGGGAGGAGCTCAAACGCAAACTCACCACGGCACCAGTGTTGGCGTTCTTCGACACGTCTCGTCCCACCAAAATCTCAACTGATGCCAGCCAATCCGGCATTGGAGCAGTGCTCCTGCAGAGGGATGACACGTCGTCATGGGCCCCGGTTGCCTATGCGTCGCGGGCCATGACCCCCACAGAGCAGCGCTACGCGCAAATCTAAAAAGAATGCCTGGGCTTGCTCACCGGCTTAGACAAGTTCCACGATTACGTCTATGGTCTTCCACGGTTCACGGTCGAAACTGACCACCGCCCCCTGGTCAGCATAATAAACAAGGACCTGAACGAGATGACCCCTCGCCTCCAGTGCATCCTACTTAAACTCAGGAGGTACGACTTCCAACTGGTCTACACTCCAGGGAAGGACCTCATCGTGGCGGATGCCCTATCCAGAGCAGTGAGCACGCCGCCAGATGCGGAGGGGTTCGTATGTCAGGTCGAGGCACAGGTGGCCTTGACAGCGGCAAATCTGCCGGCTGACGACTCCAGTCTGGCCCTCATCCGCCGAGAGACAGCGGCCGACCCCCTTTTACAGCGAGTGATGCGCCACATGACGGGAGGATGGCTCAAAGGGCAGTGCCCGCAGTTCTATAATGTACGAGACGACCTAGCCATCATTGATGGGATCCTTCTGAAGCTGGACCGGATTGTGATTCCGCACAGTATGCGCCAGCTGGTTCTCGATCAAATACACGAACGCCACTTGGGGGTCGAGAAGTGCAGATGGAGGGCCCAAGAGGCGGTATACTGGCCGGGCATCAGTGACGATATTGCCAACATGGTGATCAACTGTACAACCTACCAAAGGTTTCAGCCGGCGTAACCTCCTGAGATGCTTCTGCCCCATGAGCTGGTGACGTCCCCCTGGGCGAAGGTGGGTGTCGACCTATTTCACGCGCTTGGCATGGACTATGTTATCATAGTGGACTACTTCTCCAATTACCCAGAAGTCATACGCCTGCACGATCTCACGTCGTCTGCTGTCATCAGGGCCTGCAAAGACACCTTTGCTCGCCACGGCATTCCGATGACTGTCATGTCGGACAATGGGCCCTGTTTTGCCAGCCATGAATGGTCGTCCTTTGCGGCCTCGTATGGCTTCACACACGTGACGTCCAGCCCTCTGCATCCCCAGTCCAATGGAAAGGTGGAGAAGGGCGTTCACATTGTCAAGCGGCTCCTCTGCAAGGCTGCTGCTGCCGGATCGGACTTCTACCTCGCCCTGCTGGCCGATCGCTCGACCCCACTAGCCACGGGTCTCTCGCCAGCACAGCTGCTGATGGGTCGCGCCCTCAGAACCACTGTGCCTTCCACCCTGGCACCAACAATAGACCATGCTCCGGTACTGCATAGGATGCAACTGCAGCGCGATCGCCAGAAGAGATCGTACGACACAAGGGCAACTGATCTTTCCTCCCTGGCCTCTGGAGACAACGTCCGCATTCACCTACCAGACGGTGGCTGGTCAGCACCTGCTGAAGTTCTCCGATGCGTGGCTCCCCGCTCGCTCCTGGTACACATGCCGGATGGATCCGTGGGTAGGCGCAATCGCCGAGCCGTTCGCCTACTTCCACACTTTGACTCACACAATCACACACACATTCACTCATTCATACACTCACACTTTCACTCACACTTTCACTCACACATTCACTCACTCATTCACACACACATTCACTCACTCATTCACACACATTCACTCACACTTTCACCCACACATTCACTCACACATTCACTCACACACTCACACGTTCACTTACACATTCACTCACTCATTCACAGACATTTACTCACACTTTCACTCACACATTCCCTCACATATTCACTCACTCATTCACTCACACTTTCACTCACACATTCACTCACACATTCACACACATTCTCCCACACATTCACTCACACACTTACACACACGTTCACTCACACATTCGCTCACTTATTCACTCACTTACACTTTCACTCACACATTCACGCACTCATTCACTCACTCACATAGTCACTCACACATTCACTCACAAATTCGCTCACACTTTCACTTAAATTTTCACTCACACATTCACTCAGGCATTCACTCAGACATTCACTCACTACGACATTCACTCACACATTCACTCATTCACTCACTCACTCACTCACTCGTTCACTAACTCACACATTCACTCACACATGCATTCACTCATAATTCACTCACACATTCATTCACACATTCACTCACACATTCACTCACACATTCACTCATACATACACTCAGATATTCACTCACACATTCACTCACACTTTCACTCACACATTCACCCACACATTCACCCACACATTCACTCACACTTTCACCCACACATGCACTCACTCATTCACACACTCACACATTCACTCACACATTCACTCACTCATTCACACATATTCACTCACACGTTCACTCACACATTCACTCACATATTCACTCACTCATTCACACATTCACTCACACATTCACTCACTCATTCACACACATTCACTCACACATTCACTCAGACATTCGATCACTCATTCACTCACTCACACATTCACTCATACGTTGACTCACACATTCACTCACACAATCACTCACACATTCACTCACACTTTCACTCACACATTCACTCACACGTCCACTCACACATTCACTCACGCATTCACTCACTCACTCACACATTCACTCATACATTCACTCATACATTCACTCACACATTCACACATTCACAATCATTCACACACATTCACTCACACATTCACTCACACATTCACTCACACTTTCACTCACACATTCACCCACCCATTCACTCACACAATCACTCACACATTCACCCACACATTCACTAACACTTTCACTCACACAATCACTCACACTTTCACTCACATTTTCACTCACACTTTCACTCACACGTTCATTCACACATTTACTCACACATGCATTCACTCACACATTCACTCATCCGTTCACTCACACGTTCACTCACACATTCACTCACACATTCACTCACACATTCACTCATGCATTCACTCATGCATTCACTCACACATTCACTCACCCATTCACTCACACAATCACTCACACTTTCTCTCACACGTTCACTCACACATTCACTCACACATTCACTCACACATTCACTCACACATTCACTCATGCATTCACTCATGCATTCACTCACACATTCACTCACCCATTCACTCACACAATCACTCACACTTTCTCTCACACATTCACTCACGCATTCACTCACGCATTCAGTCACGCATTCACTCACACATTCACTCACACATTCACTCACACATTCACTCACACATTCACTCACACATTCACTCATGCATTCACTCACACATTCACTCACACATTCACTCACTCACACTTTCACTCACACGTTGACTCACACATTGATTCACTCACACATTCGCTCACGCACACTTTCACTCACACGTCCACTCGCACATTCACTCACACATTCACTCACACATTCACCCACACATTCACTCACACACTCACTCGCACATTCACCCTGACATTCACCCACACATTCATGCACACATTCACTCACACTTTCACTCACACATTCACTCACATATTCACCCACACATTCACTCAAACATTCACTCACTCATACACGCACACTTTGACTCACACATTCACCCACACATTCACACACTCATTCACACACATTCACTCACACTTTCACTCACACATTCACTCACACATTCACTCACACATTCACTCACTCACGCATACACTCATGCATTCGCTCACACATTCACACACATTCACTCACAATTTCATTCACACATTCACACACATTTTCATTCACACATTCACACACATTTTCATTCACACATTCACACACGCATTCACTCACACATTCACTCACTCACACATTCACTCACACTTTCACTCACACTTTCACTCACACTTTCACTCACACTTTCACTCACACTTGCACTCACACCTGCACTTACACTTGCACTCAAACATTCACTCACATATTCACTCACACTTTCACTCACTCACACATTCACTCACACTTTCACTCACACTTTCACTCACACTTTCACTCACACTTTCACTCACACTTGCACTCACACCTGGACTTACACTTGCACTCAAACATTCACTCACATATTCACTCACACTTTCACTCACTCACATTTTCACTCACACATTTACTCACTCACGTGTTCACTAACACATTCACTCACACTTTTACTCACATTCACCCACACATTCACCCACACATTCACCTACACATTCACCCACACATTCACCCACACATTCACTCACACATTCACTCACACATTCACTCACTCACGCATACACTCATGCATTCGCTCACACATTCACACACATTCACTCACAATTTCATTCACACATTCACACACATTTTCATTCACACATTCACACACATTTTCATTCACACATTCACACACGCATTCACTCACACATTCACTCACTCACACATTCACTCACACTTTCACTCACACTTTCACTCACACTTTCACTCACACTTGCACTCACACCTGCACTTACACTTGCACTCAAACATTCACTCACATATTCACTCACACTTTCACTCACTCACACATTCACTCACACTTTCACTCACACTTTCACTCACACTTTCACTCACACTTTCACTCACACTTGCACTCACACCTGGACTTACACTTGCACTCAAACATTCACTCACATATTCACTCACACTTTCACTCACTCACATTTTCACTCACACATTTACTCACTCACGTGTTCACTAACACATTCACTCACACTTTTACTCACATTCACCCACACATTCACCCACACATTCACCTACACATTCACCCACACATTCACCCACACATTCACTAACACTTTCACTAACACTTTCACTCACACAATCACTCACACTTTCACTCACACGTTCATTCACACATTTACTCACACATGCATTCACTCACACATTCACTCACCCGTTCACTCACACGTTCACTCACACATTCACTCACACATTCACTCACACATTCACTCATGCATTCACTCATGCATTCACTCACACATTCACTCACCCATTCACTCACACAATCACTCACACTTTCTCTCACACATTCACTCACGCATTCACTCACGCATTCAGTCACGCATTCACTCACACATTCACTCACACATTCACTCACACATTCACTCATGCATTCACTCACACATTCACTCACACATTCACTCACTCACACTTTCACTCACAGGTTGACTCACACATTGATTCACTCACACATTCGCTCACGCACACTTTCACTCACACGTCCACTCGCACATTCACTCACACATTCACCCACACATTCACCCACACATTCACCCACACATGCACTCAAACATTCACTCACTCATTCACTCACACACTCACTCGCACATTCACCCTTACATTCACCCACACATTCATGCACACATTCACTCACACTTTCACTCACACATTCACTCACATATTCACCCACACATTCACTCAAACATTCACTCACTCATACACGCACACTTTGACTCACACATTCACCCACACATTCACACACTCATTCACACACATTCACTCACACTTTCACTCACACATTCACTCACACATTCACTCACTCACGCATACACTCATGCATTCGCTCACACATTCACACACATTCACTCACAATTTCATTCACACATTCACACACACTTTCATTCACACATTCACACACGCATTCACTCACACATTCACTCACTCACACATTCACTCACACTTTCACGCACACTTTCACGCACACTTTCACTCACACTTTCACTCACACTTGCACTCACACCTGCACTTACACCTGCACTCAAACATTCACTCACATATTCACTCACACTTTCACTCACTCACATTTTCACTCACACATTTACTCACTCACGTGTTCACTAACACATTCACTCACACTTTTACTCACATTCACCCACACATTCACCCACACATTCACCGACACATTCACCCACACATTCACTCACACATTCACCCGCACATTCACTCACACATTCACTCACACATTCACTCACACATTCACCCACACATTCACTCACACTTTCACTCACTCATTCACACACATTCACTCACACCTTCACTCGCACATTCAATCACTGATTCACACACATTCACTCACTCATTCACACAATACACCCACACTTTCACTCACACATTCACACACATTCACACACATTCACACTCATTCACTCACTCATTCACTCACACATTCACTCACTCGCGCATTCACTCACACATTCACTCACAAATTCACTCACACATTCACTCACACATTCACTCACTCACACTTTCACTCACACTTTCACTCATTCATTCACTCACTCATTCACTCACACTTTCACTCACATATTCACCCACACATGCATTCAAACATTCACTCTCTCATACACCCACACTTTGACTCACACATTCACCCACACATTCACACACACATTCACTCACACATTCACACACATTCACACACTCTTTCACTCACACGTTCACTCACACTATCACTCACACTTTCACTCACACATTCACACACATTCACTCACACTTTCACTCACACTTTCACTCACACTTTCACTCACACATTCACACACACATTCACACACACATTCACTCACACGCTCACTCACACGTTCACTCACACTTTCACTCACACATTCACACACATTCACACACATTCACACACATTCACTCACACATTCACTCACACTTACACTCACACATTCACCCACCCATTCACTCACACAATCACTCACACATTCACCCACCCATTCACTCACACAATCACTCACACAATCACTCACACGTTCACTCACACAATCACTCACACGTTCACTCACACATTCACTAACACTTTCACTCACACATTCACTCACACTTTCACTCACACGTTCACTCACACGTTCACTCACACATTCACTCAAGCATTCACTCACACATTCACTCACACAATCACTCACACTTTCTCTCACACACTCACTCACGCATTCAGTCACACATTCACTCACACATTCACTCACACATTCACTCACACATTCACTCACGCATTCACTCACTCACACTTTCACTCACACGTTCACTCACACATTGATTCACTCACACATTCGCTCACCCACACTTTCACTCACACGTCCACTCACACATTCACTCACACATTGACTCACACTTTCACTCACACGTGCACTCACACATTCACTCACACATTCACTCACACATTCACTCACACATTCACTCACACAATACACCCACACATTCACTCACCCATTCACCCACTCATTCACTCACACATTCACTCACTCACGCATTCACTCACTCGCGCATTCACTCACACATTCACTCACACATTCACTCACACATTCACTCACACATTCACTCACTCACACTTTCACTCACACTTTCACTCATTCATTCACTCACTCATTCACTCACACTTTCACTCACATATTCAACCACACATGCACTCAAACATTCACTCTCTCATACACCCACACTTTGACTCACACATTCACCCACACATTCACCCACACATTCACACACATTCACACACTCTTTCACTCACACGTTCACTCACACTTTCACTCACACTTTCACTCACACTTTCACTCACACATTCACACACACATTCACTCACTCACACGTTCACTCACACTTTCACTCACACATTCACACACATTCACACACATTCACACACATTCACTCACACATTCACTCACTCTTTCACTCACACATTCACCCACCCATTCACTCACACAATCACTCACACATTCACTCACACATTCACTAACACTTTCACTCACACATTCACTCATACGTTCAATCACACGTTCAATCACACGTTCACTCACACATTCACTCACACATTCACTCATTCACTCACTCATTCACACATTCACTCACACATTCACTCACACATGCATTCACTCACACATTCACACACCCATTCACTCACACAATCACTCACACTTTCACTCACACGTTCACTCACACGTTCACTCACACGTTCCCTCACACATTCACTCAAGCATTCACTCACACATTCACTCACACAATCACTCACACTTTCTCTCACACACTCACTCACGCATTCAGTCACACATTCACTCACACATTCACTCACACATTCACTCACACATTCACTCACACATTCACTCACTCACACTTTCACTCACACGTTCACTCACACATTGACTCACACATTGACTCACACTTTCACTCACACGTGCACTCACACATTCACTCACACATTGACTCACACTTTCACTCACACTTTCACTCACACATTCACTCACACATTCACTCACACATTCACTCACACATTCACCCACACATTCACTCAAACATTCACTTAAACATTCACTCACACATTCACTCGCACATTCACCCTTACATTCACCCACACATTCACACACATTCACTCACACTTTCACTCACACATTCACTCACACATTCACTCACACATTCACTCACTCATTCACTCACGCATACTCTCATGCATTCACTCACACATTCACACACATTCACTCACAATTTCACTCACACTTTCACATATACTTTCATTCACATATTCACACACGCATTCACTCACGCATTCACTCACTCATTCACTCACTCACACATTCACTCACACTTTCACTCACACATTCACTCACACATTCACTCAAACATTCACTCACATATTCACTCACACTTTCACTCACTCATATTTTCACTCACACATTTACTCACTCACGTGTTCACTAACACATTCACTCACACTTTTACTCATATTCACCCACACATTCACCCACACATTCACCTACACATTCACCCACACATTCACTCACACATTCACCCGCACATTCACTCACACATTCACTCACTCACACTTTCACTCACACTTTCACTCATTCATTCACTCACTCATTCACTCACACTTTCACTCACATATTCAACCACACATGCACTCAAACATTCACTCTCTCATACACCCACACTTTGACTCACACATTCACCCACACATTCACCCACACATTCACACACATTCACACACTCTTTCACTCACACGTTCACTCACACTTTCACTCACACTTTCACTCACACTTTCACTCACACATTCACACACACATTCACTCACACGCTCACTCACACGTTCACTCACACTTTCACTCACACATTCACTCACACATTCACACACATTCACACACATTCACACACATTCACTCACACATTCACTCACTCTTTCACTCACACATTCACCCACCCATTCACTCACACAATCACTCACACATTCACTCACACATTCACTAACACTTTCACTCACACATTCACTCATACGTTCAATCACACGTTCAATCACACGTTCACTCACACATTCACTCACACATTCACTCATTCACTCACTCATTCACACATTCACTCACACATTCACTCACACATGCATTCACTCACACATTCACACACCCATTCACTCACACAATCACTCACACGTTCACTCACACGTTCACTCACACGTTCCCTCACACATTCACTCAAGCATTCACTCACACATTCACTCACACAATCACTCACACTTTCTCTCACACACTCACTCACGCATTCAGTCACACATTCACTCACACATTCACTCACACATTCACTCACACATTCACTCACTCACACTTTCACTCACACGTTCACTCACACATTGACTCACACATTGACTCACACTTTCACTCACACGTGCACTCACACATTCACTCACACATTGACTCACACTTTCACTCACACTTTCACTCACACATTCACTCACACATTCACTCACACATTCACTCACACATTCACTCACACATTCACCCACACATTCACTCAAACATTCACTTAAACATTCACTCACACATTCACTCGCACATTCACCCTTACATTCACCCACACATTCACACACATTCACTCACACTTTCACTCACACATTCACTCACACATTCACTCACACATTCACTCACTCATTCACTCACGCATACTCTCATGCATTCACTCACACATTCACACACATTCACTCACAATTTCACTCACACTTTCACATATACTTTCATTCACATATTCACACACGCATTCACTCACGCATTCACTCACTCATTCACTCACTCACACATTCACTCACACTTTCACTCACACATTCACTCACACATTCACTCAAACATTCACTCACATATTCACTCACACTTTCACTCACTCATATTTTCACTCACACATTTACTCACTCACGTGTTCACTAACACATTCACTCACACTTTTACTCATATTCACCCACACATTCACCCACACATTCACCTACACATTCACCCACACATTCACTCACACATTCACCCGCACATTCACTCACACATTCACTCACTCACACTTTCACTCACACTTTCACTCATTCATTCACTCACTCATTCACTCACACTTTCACTCACATATTCAACCACACATGCACTCAAACATTCACTCTCTCATACACCCACACTTTGACTCACACATTCACCCACACATTCACCCACACATTCACACACATTCACACACTCTTTCACTCACACGTTCACTCACACTTTCACTCACACTTTCACTCACACTTTCACTCACACATTCACACACACATTCACTCACATGCTCACTCACACGTTCACTCACACTTTCACTCACACATTCACACACATTCACACACATTCACACACATTCACTCACACATTCACTCACTCTTTCACTCACACATTCACCCACCCATTCACTCACACAATCACTCACACATTCACTCACACATTCACTAACACTTTCACTCACACATTCACTCATACGTTCAATCACACGTTCAATCACACGTTCACTCACACATTCACTCACACATTCACTCATTCACTCACTCATTCACACATTCACTCACACATTCACTCACACATGCATTCACTCACACATTCACACACCCATTCACTCACACAATCACTCACACGTTCACTCACACGTTCACTCACACGTTCCCTCACACATTCACTCAAGCATTCACTCACACATTCACTCACACAATCACTCACACTTTCTCTCACACACTCACTCACGCATTCAGTCACACATTCACTCACACATTCACTCACACATTCACTCACACATTCACTCACTCACACTTTCACTCACACGTTCACTCACACATTGACTCACACATTGACTCACACTTTCACTCACACGTGCACTCACACATTCACTCACACATTGACTCACACTTTCACTCACACTTTCACTCACACATTCACTCACACATTCACTCACACATTCACTCACACATTCACTCACACATTCACCCACACATTCACTCAAACATTCACTTAAACATTCACTCACACATTCACTCGCACATTCACCCTTACATTCACCCACACATTCACACACATTCACTCACACTTTCACTCACACATTCACTCACACATTCACTCACACATTCACTCACTCATTCACTCACGCATACTCTCATGCATTCACTCACACATTCACACACATTCACTCACAATTTCACTCACACTTTCACATATACTTTCATTCACATATTCACACACGCATTCACTCACGCATTCACTCACTCATTCACTCACTCACACATTCACTCACACTTTCACTCACACATTCACTCACACATTCACTCAAACATTCACTCACATATTCACTCACACTTTCACTCACTCATATTTTCACTCACACATTTACTCACTCACGTGTTCACTAACACATTCACTCACACTTTTACTCATATTCACCCACACATTCACCCACACATTCACCTACACATTCACCCACACATTCACTCACACATTCACCCGCACATTCACTCACACATTCACTCACACATTCACCCACACATTTACTCACACTTTCACTCACACACATTCACTCTCACATTCACCCACACATTCACCCACACATTCACTCACACATTCACCCACACATTTACTCACACATTCACTCACACATTCACTCACACATTCACTCACACATTCACTCACTCATTCACTCACGCATACTCTCATGCATTCACTCACACATTCACACACATTCACTCACAATTTCACTCACACTTTCACATATACTTTCATTCACATATTCACACACGCATTCACTCACGCATTCACTCACTCATTCACTCACTCACACATTCACTCACACTTTCACTCACACATTCACTCACACTTTCACTCACACTTTCACTCACACTTTCACTCACACTTACACTCACACCTGCACTTACACTTGCACTCAAACATTCACTCACATATTCACTCACACTTTCACTCACACTTTCACTCACTCATATTTTCACGCACACATTTACTCACTCACGTGTTCACTAACACATTCACTCACACTTTTACTCATATTCACCCACACATTCACCTACACATTCACCCACACATTCACTCACACATTCACCCGCACATTCGCTCACACATTCACTCACACATTCACCCACACATTTACTCACACTTTCACTCACACACATTCACTCCCACATTCACCCACACATTCACGCACACATTCACTCACACCTTCACTCGCACATTCATTCACTGATTCACACACATTCTCACTCATTCACACACTACACCCACACATTCACTCACTCATTCACTCACCCATTCACCCACTCATTCACTCACACATTGACTCACTCACACTTTAACTCACACATTCAATCATGCATTCACTCATGCATTCATTCACACATTCACTCACACAATCACTCACCCATTCACTCACACAATCACTCACACTTTCTCTCACACATTCACTCACGCATTCAGTCACACATTCACTCACACATTCACTCACACATTCACTCACACATTCACTCACGCATTCACTCATGCATTCACTCACTCACACTTTCACTCACACGTTCACTCACACATTGATTCACTCACACATTCGCTCACTCACACTTTCACTCACATGTCCACTCACACATGCACTCACACATTCACTCACACATTCACTCACACATTCACCCACACATTCACCCACACATTCACTCAAACATTCACTCAAACATTCACTCAAACATTCACTCAAACATTCACCATTACATTCACCCACACATTCAAGCACACATTCACTCACACTTTCACTCACACATTCACTCACACATTCACTCACATATTCACCCACACATTCACTCAAACATTCACTCACTCATACACGCACACATTCACACACTCATTCACGCACATTCACTCACACATTCACTCACACATTCGCTCACACATTCACTCACACATTCACTCACACATTCACTCACGCATTCACTCATGCATTCACTCACTCACACTTTCACTCACACGTTCACTCACACATTGATTCACTCACACATTCGCTCACTCACACTTTCACTCACACATTCACTCACACATTCACTCAAACATTCACTCAAACATTCACCCTTACATTCACCCACACATTCATGCACACATTCACTCACACTTTCACTCACACATTCACGCACATATTCACCCACACATTCACTCAAACATTCACTCTCTCATACACGCACACTTTGACTCACACATTCACCCACACATTCACACACTCATTCACACACATTCACTCACACTTTCACTCACACATTCACTCACACATTCACTCACTGATTCACACACATTCACTCACTCTTTCACTCACTCATTTACTCACACATTCACTCACAATTTCACTCACACTTTCACACACACTTTCACTCACACATTCACTCACTCATTCACTCCCACATTCACCCACACATTCACTCACACCTTCACTCACACCTTCACTCACACCTTCACTCACACCTTCACTCACACCTTCACTCGCACATTCATTCACTGATTCACACACATTCACTCACTCATTCACACAATACACCCACACATTCACTCACCCATTCACTCACCCATTCACCCACTCATTCACTCACACATTCACTCACTCACACTTTCACTCACACATTCAATCACACATTCACTCACACACACTTTCACTCACACTTTCACTCATTCATTCACTCACTCATTCACTCACACTTTCACTCACATATTCACCCACACATGCACTCAAACATTCACTCTCTCATACACCCACACTTTGACTCACAAATTCACCCACACATTCACACACACATTCACTCACACATTCACACACATTCACACACACTTTCACTCACACGTTCACTCACACGTTCACTCACACTTTCACTCACACATTCACACATTCACACACATTCACACACATTCACTCACACGTTCACTCACACATTCACCCACCCATTCACTCACACAATCACTCACACATTCACTCACACATTCACTAACACAATCACTCACACTTTCACTCACACTTTCACTCACACTTTCACTCACACTTTCGCTCATTCACTCACTCATTCACACATTCACTCACACATTCACTCACACATGCATTCACTCACACATTCACACACCCATTTACTCACACAATCACTCACACTTTCACTCACACGTTCACTCACACGTTCTCTCACACATTCACTCAAGCATTCACTCACACATTCACTCACACAATCACTCACACATTCACTCACACAATCACTCACACTTTCTCTCACACATTCACTCACACGTTCACTCACACATTCACTCACACATTCACTCACACATTCACTCACACATTCAGTCACGCATTCACTCACACATTCACTCACTCACACTTTCACTCACACGTTCACTCACACATTCACTCACACGTTCACTCGCACATTCATTCACTGATTCACACACATTCACTCACTCATTCACACAATCCACCCACACATTCACTCACCCATTCACTCACCCATTCACCCACTCATTCACTCACACATTCACTCACTCACACTTTCACTCACACTTTCACTCATTCATTCACTCACTCATTCACTCACTCATTCACTCACACTTTCACTCACATATTCACCCACACATGCACTCAAACATTCACTCTTTCATACACCCACACTTTGACTCACACATTCACCCACACATTCACACACACATTCACTCACACATTCACACACATTCACACACACTTTCACTCACACGTTCACTCACACGTTCACTCACACTTTCACTCACACATTCACACATTCACACACATTCACTCACACGTTCACTCACACATTCACCCACCCATTCACTCACACACTCACTCACACATTCACTCACACATTCACTAACACAATCACTCACACTTTCACTCACACTTTCACTCACACTTTCACTCATTCACTCACTCATTCACACATTCACTCACACATTCACTCACACATGCATTCACTCACACATTCACACACCCATTTACTCACACAATCACTCACACTTTCACTCACACGTTCACTCACACGTTCTCTCACACATTCACTCAAGCATTCACTCACACATTCACTCACACAATCACTCACACATTCACTCACACAATCACTCACACTTTCTCTCACACATTCACTCACACGTTCACTCACACATTCACTCACACATTCACTCACACATTCACTCACGCATTCACTCACACATTCACTCACTCACACTTTCACTCACACGTTCACTCACACATTGATTCACTCACACATTCGCTCACCCACACTTTCACTCACACGTCCACTCACACATTCACTCACACATTCACTCACACATTCACTCACACATTCACTCACACATTCACTCACACACTCACTCGCACATTCACCCTTACATTCACCCACACATTCATGCACACATTCACTCACACTTTCACTCACACATTCACTCACATATTCACCCACACATTCACTCAAACATTCACTCACTCATACACGCACACATTCACACACTCATTCACGCACATTCACTCACACTTTCACTCACACATTCGCTCACACATTCGCTCACACATTCACTCACACATTCACTCACTCATTCACTCACGCATACACTCATGCATTCACTCACATTCACTCACACATTCAGTCACGCATTCACTCACACATTCACTCACTCACACTTTCACTCACACGTTCACTCACACATTGATTCACTCACACATTCGCTCACTCACACTTTCACTCACACGTCCACTCACACATTCACTCACACTTTCACTCACACGTGCACTCACACATTCACTCACACATTCACTCACACATTCACTCACACATTCACTCACACATTCACTCACACACTCACTCGCACATTCACCCTTACATTCACCCACACATTCATGCACACATTCACTCACACTTTCACTCACACATTCACTCACATATTCACGCACACATTCGCTCAAACATTCACTCACTCATACACGCACACATTCACACACTCATTCACGCACATTCACTCACACTTTCACTCACACATTCACTCACACATTCGCTCACACATTCGCTCACACATTCACTCACTCATTCACTCACACATACACTCATGCATTCACTCACACATTCACACACATTCACTCACACTTTCACACACACTTTCATTCACACATTCACACACGCATTCACTCACACATTTACTCACGCATTCACTCACTCACACATTCACTCACACTTTCACTCACACTTTCACTCACACTTTCACTCACACTTTCACTCACACCTGCACTTACACTTGCACTCAAACATTCACTCACATATTCACTCACCCATTCACTCACCCAATCACCCACTCATTCACTCACACATTCACTCACTCAAACTTTCATTCACGCATTCACTCATGCATTCACTCACACATTCACTCACACATTCACTCACACATTCACTCATGCATTCACTCACTCACACTTTCACTCACACGTTCACTCACACATTGAGTCACTCACACATTCGCACACTCAAACTTTCACTCACACGTCCACTCACACATTCACTCACACATTCACTCACACATTCACTCACACATTCACCCACACATTCACCCACACATTCACCCACACATTCACCCACACATTCACTCAAACATTCACTCACACACTCACTCGCACATTCACCCTTACATTCACCCACACATTCATGCACACATTCACTCACACTTTCACTCACACATTCACGCACATATTCACCCACACATTCACTCAAACATTCACTCTCTCATACACGCACACTTTGACTCACACATTCACCCACACATTCACACACTCATTCACACACATTCACTCACACTTTCACTCACACATTCACTCACACAATCACTCACCCATTCACTCACACAATCACTCACACTTTCTCTCACACATTCACTCACGCATTCAGTCACACATTCACTCACACATTCACTCACACATTCACTCACGCATTCACTCATGCATTCACTCACTCACACTTTCACTCACACGTTCACTCTCACATTGATTCACTCACACATTCGCTCACTCACACTTTCACTCACATGTCCACTCACACATTCACTCACACATTCACTCACACATTCACTCACACATTCACCCACACATTCACCCACACATTCACCCACACATTCACTCAAACATTCACTCAAACATTCACTCACTCATTCACTCACACATTCACCCTTACATTCACCCACACATTCATGCACACATTCACTCACACTTTCACTCACACATTCACGCACATATTCACCCACACATTCACTCAAACATTCACTCTCTCATACACGCACACTTTGACTCACACATTCACCCACACATTCACACACTCATTCACACACATTCACTCACACTTTCACTCACACATTCACTCACTGATTCACACACATCCACTCACACTTTCACTCACTCATTTACTCACACATTCACTCACAGTTTCACTCACACTTTCACACACACTTTCACTCACACATTCACTCACACATTTACTCCCACATTCACCCACACATTCACTCACACCTTCACTCACACCTTCACTCGCACATTCATTCACTGATTCACACACATTCACTCACTCATTCACACAATACACCCACACATTCACTCACCCATTCACTCACCCATTCACCCACTCATTCACTCACACATTCACTCACTAACACTTTCACTCACACATTCAATCACACATTCACTCACACACACTTTCACTCACACTTTCACTCATTCATTCACTCACTCATTCACTCACACTTTCACTCACATATTCACCCACACATGCACTCAAACATTCACTCTCTCATACACCCACACTTTGACTCACACATTCACCCACACATTCACACACACATTCACTCACACATTCACACACATTCACACACACTTTCACTCACACGTTCACTCACACTTTCACTCACACATTCACACATTCACACACATTCACACACATTCACTCACACGTTCACTCACACATTCACCCACCCATTCACTCACACAATCACTCACACATTCACTCACACATTCACTAACACAAATACTCACATTTTCACTCACACTTTCACTCACACTTTCACTCATTCACTCACTCATTCACACATTCACTCACACATTCACTCACACATGCATTCACTCACACATTCACACATCCATTTACTCACACAATCACTCACACTTTCACTCACACGTTCACTCACACGTTCTCTCACACATTCACTCAAGCATTCACTCACACATTCACTCACACAATCACTCACACATTCACTCACACAATCACTCACACTTTCTCTCACACTTTCTCTCACACATTCACTCACACGTTCACTCACACATTCACTCACACATTCACTCACACATTCAGTCACGCATTCACTCACACATTCACTCACTCACACTTTCACTCACACGTTCACTCACACATTGATTCACTCACACATTCGCTCACTCACACTTTCACTCACTCACACTTTCACTCACACATTCACTCACACTTTCACTCACACGTGCACTCACACATTCACTCACACATTCACTCACACATTCACTCACACATTCACTCACACATTCACTCACACACTCACTCGCACATTCACCCTTACATTCACCCACACATTCATGCACACATTCACTCACACTTTCACTCACACATTCACTCACATATTCACCCACACATTCACTCAAACATTCACTCACTCATACACGCACACATTCACACACTCATTCACACACATTCACTCACACTTTCACTCACACATTCACTCACACATTCGCTCACACATTCACTCACACATTCACTCACTCATTCACTCACGCATACACTCATGCATTCACTCATGCATTCACTCACACATTCACACACTTTCACTCACAATTTCACTCACAATTTCACTCACACTTTCACACACACTTTCATTCACACATTCACACACGCATTCACTCACGCATTTACTCACGCATTCGCTCACTCACACATTCACTCACACTTTCACTCACACTTTCACTCACACATGCACTTATACTTCCACTCAAACATTCACTCACATATTCACTCACACTTTCACTCACTCATATTTTCACTCACACATTTACTCACTCACGTGTTCACAAACACATTCACTCACACTTTTACTCACATTCACCCACACATTCACCCACACATTCACCTACACATTCACCCACACATTCACTCACACATTCACTCACACATTCACCCACACATTCACTCACACTTTCACTCACTCATTCACACACATTCACTCCCACATTCACCCACACATTCACTCGCACATTCATTCACTGATTCACACACATTCACTCACTCATTCACACACTACACCCACACATTCACTCACCCATTCACTCACCCAATCACCCACTCATTCACTCACACATTCACTCACTCAAACTTTCACTCACGCATTCACTCATGCATTCACTCACACATTCACTCACACAATCACTCACCCATTCACTCACACTTTCTCTCACACATTCACTCACGCATTCAGTCACACATTCACTCACACATTCACTCACACATTCACTCACACATTCACTCACGCATTCACTCATGCATTCACTCACTCACACTTTCACTCACACGTTCAGTCACACATTGAGTCACTCACACATTCGCTCACTCACACTTTCACTCACACGTCCACTCACACATTCACTCACACATTCACTCACACATTCACTCACACATTCACCCACACATTCACCCACACATTCACCCACACATTCACTCAAACATTCACTCACACACTCACTCGCACATTCACCCTTACATTCACCCACACATTCATGCACACATTCACTCACACTTTCACTCACATATTCACGCACATATTCACCCACACATTCACTCAAACATTCACTCTCTCATACACGCACACTTTGACTCACACATTCACCCACACATTCACACACTCATTCACACACATTCACTCACACTTTCACTCACACGTTCACTCACACGTTCACTCACACATTCACTCACTCATTCACACACTCATTCACATACTCATTCACACAAATTCACTCACACTTTCACTCACTCATTTACTCACACATTCACACACATTGACTCACAATTTCACTCACACTTTCACACACACTTTCACTCACACATTCACTCACTCATTCACTCACGCATTCACTCACACTTTCACTCACACTTTCACTCACATATTCACCCACACATTCACTAACACTTTCACTCTCTCATACACGCATACTTTGACTCACACATTCACCCACACATTCACACAGTCATTCACACACTCATTCACACACATTCACTCACACTTTCACTCACACATTCACTCACTCATTCACTCACACATTCACCCACACATTTACACACATTCACTCACACTTTCACTCACTCATTCACACACGCATTCATTCACTCACGCATTCACTCACTCATTCACTCACTCACACATTCACTCACACATTCACTCACACTTGCGCTCACACTTGCGCTCACACTTGCGCTCACACTTGCGCTCACACTTGCGCTCACACTTGCACTCACATATTCAATCACACTTTCACTTACTCACATTTTCACTCACACATTTACTCACTCACGTGTTCACTAACACATTCACTCACACGTTTACTCACATTCACCCACACATTCACCCACACATTCACCTACACATTCACCCACACATTCACCCACACATTCACTCACACATTCACTCACACATTCACCCGCACATTCACTCACACATTCACTCACACATTCACCACACATTTACACACATTCACTCACACTTTCACCCACACATTCACCCACACATTCACTCACACCTTCACTCGCACATTTATTCACTGATTCACACACATTCACTCACTCATTCACACACTACACCCACACATTCACTCACCCATTCACTCACACATTCACCCACTCATTCACTCACACATTCACTCACTCGCGCATTCACTCACACATTCTCTCACACATTCACTCACTCGCGCATTGATTCACACTTTCACTCACACTTTCACTCACACTTTCACTCACTCATTCACTCACTCATTCACTCACTCATTCACTCACACTTTGACTCACATATTCACCCACACATGCACTCAAACATTCACTCACTCATACACCCACACTTTGACTCACACATTCACCCACACATTCACACACACATTCACTCACACATTCACACACATTCACACACACTTTCACTCACACATTCACTCACACATTCACTCACACGCTCACTCATGTTCACTCACACATTCGCTCACTTATTCACTCACTTATTCACTCACTTACACTTTCACTCACACATTCACTCACTCACACATTCACTCACACATTCACTCACACATTCGCTCACTTATTCACTCACTTATTCACTCACACATTCACTCACACACGCATTCACTCACTCATTCAGTCACTCACACATTCACTCACACATTTACTCACACATTCACTCACACATTCACACACATTCACTCACACTTTCACTCACACATTCACCCACCCATTCACTCACACAATCATTCACACATTCACTCACTCAATCACTCACAGAATCACTCACACGTTCACTCACACGTTCACTCACACGTTCACTCACACGTTCACTCACACATTCACTCACACATTCACTCACACATTCACTCACACATTCACTCATTCACTCACTCATTCTCACATTCACTCACACATGCATTCACTCACCCATGCACTCACCCATTCACTCACCCAATCACTCACCCAATCACTCACACTTTCACTCACACGTTCACTCACACGTTCACTCACACATTCACTCACACATTCACTCACACATTCACTCACACATTCACTCACATATTCACTCACACATGCACTCAAACATTCACTCACTCATACACCCACACTTTGACTCACACATTCACCCATACATTCACTCACACATTCACTGAGACATTCACTCACACGTTCATAGAACATAGAACATAGAACATAGAACAATACAGCGCAGTACAGGCCCTTCGGCCCACGATGTTGCACCGAAACAAAAGCCATCTAACCCACACTATGCCATTATCATCCATTTGTTTATCCAATAAACTTTTAAATGCCCTCAATGTTGGCGAGTTCACTACTGTAGCAGGTAGGGCATTCCACGGCTTCACTACTCTTTGCGTAAAGAACCTACCTCTGACCTCTGTCCTATATCTATTACCCCTCAGTTTAAAGTTATGTCCCCTCGTGCCAGCCATATCCATCCGCGGGAGAAGGCTCTCACTGTCCACCCTATCCAACCCCCTGATCATTTTGTATGCCTCTATTAAGCCTCCTCTTAACCTTCATCTCTCCAACGAAAACAACCTCAAGTCCATCAGCCTTTCCTCATAAGATTTTCCCTCCATACCAGGGCAACATCCTGGTAAATCTCCTCTGCACCCTCTCCAAAGCCTCCACGTCCTTCCTATAATGCGGTGACCAGAACTGTACGCAATACTCCAAATGCGGCCGTACCAGAGTTCTGTACAGCTGCAACATGACCTCCCGACTCCGGATCTCAATCCCTCTACCAATAAAGGCCAACACTCCATAGGCCTTCTTCATAACCCTATCAACCTGGGTGGCAACTTTCAGGGATCTATGTACATGGACACCTAGATCCCTCTGCTCATCCACACTTTCAAGAACTTTACCATTAGCCAAATATTCCGCATTCCTGTTATTCCTTCCAAAGTGAATCACCTCACACTTCTCTACATTAAACTCCATTTGCCACCTCTCAGTCCAGCTCTGCAGCTTATCTATATCCCTCTGTAACCTGCTACATCCTTCCACACTATCGACAACACCACCGACTTTAGTATCGTCTGCAAATTTACTCACCCACCCTTCTGCGCCTTCCTCTAGGTCATTGATAAAAATGGCAAACAGCAACGGCCCCAGAACAGATCCGTGTGGTACTCCACTTGTGACTGTACTCCATTCTGAACATTTCCCATCAACCACCACCCTCTGTCTCCTTTCAGCTAGCCAATTTCTGATCCACATCTCTAAATCACCCTCAATCCCCAACCTCCGTAATTTTTGCAATAGCCTACCGAGGGGAACCTTATCAAACGCTTTGCTGAAATCCATATACACCACATCAACTGCTCTACCCTCGTCTACCTGTTCAGTCACCTTCTCAAAGAACTCAATAAGGTTTGTGAGGCATGACCTACCCTTCACAAAGCCATGCTGACTATCCCTGATCATATTATTCCTATCTAGATGATTATAAATCTTGTCTCTTATAATCCCCTCCAAGACTTTACCCACTACAGACGTGAGGCTCACCGGTCTATAGTTGCCGGGGTTGTCTCTGCTCCCCTTTTTGAACAAAGGGACCACATTTGCTGTCCTCCAGTCCTCTGGCACTATTCCTGTAGCCAATGATGACATAAAAATCAAAACCAAAGGTCCAGCAATCTCTTCCCTGGCCTCCCAGAGAATCCTAGGATAAATCCCATCAGGTCCCGGGGACTTAACTATTTTCAGCCTGTCCAGAATTGCCAACACCTCTTCCCTACGTACCTCAATGCCATCTATTCTATTAGCCTGGGGCTCAGCATTCTCCTCCACAACATTATCTTTTTCCTGAGTGAATACTGACGAAAAATATTCATTTAGTATCTCGCCTATCTCTTCAGACTCCACACACAATTTCCCATCCCTGTCCTTGACTGGTCCTACTCTTTCCCTAGTCATTCGCTTATTCCTGACATACCTATAGAAAGCTTTTGGGTTTTCCTTGATCCTTCCTGCCAAATACTTCTCATGTACCCTCCTTGCTCGTCTTAGCTCTCTCTTTAGATCCTTCCTCGCTACCTTGTAACTATCCATCGCCCCAACCGAAACTTCACACCTCATCTTCACATAGGCCTCCTTCTTCCTCTTAACAAGAGATTCCACTTCCTTGGTAAACCACGGTTCCCTCGCTCGACGCCTTCCTCCCTGTCTGACCGGTACATACTTATCAAGAACACGCAGTAGCTGATTCTTGAACAAGCCCCACTTATCCAGTGTGCCCAACACTTGCAGCCTACTTCTCCACCTTATCCCCCCCAAGTCACGTCTAATGGCATCATAATTGCCCTTCCCCCAGCTATAACTCTTGCCCTGCAGTGTATACTTATCCCTTTCCATCATTAACGTAAACGTCACCGAATTGTGGTCACTGTCCCCAAAGTGCTCTCCTACCTCCAAATCCAACACCTGGCCTGGTTCATTACCCAATACCAAATCCAACCTGGCCTCGCCTCTTGTTGGCCTGTCAACATATTGTTTCAGGAAACCCTCCTGCACACACTACAAAAAACGACCCATCTATTGTACTCGAACTATATCTTTTCCAGTCAATATTTGGAAAGTTAAAGTCTCCCATAATAACTACCCTGTTACTTTCGCTCTTATCCAGAATCATCTTCGCCATCCTTTCCTCTACATCCCTAGAACTATTAGGAGGCCTATAAAAAACTCCCAACAGGGTGACCTCTCCTTTCCTGTTTCTAACTTCAGCCCATACTACCTCGGAAGAAGAGTCCCCATCTAGCATCCTCTCCACCACCGTAATACTGCTCTTGACTAGCAGCGCCACACCTCCGCCTCTTTTGCCTCCTTCTCTGAGCTTACTAAAACACCTAAACCCCGGAACCTGCAACATCCATTCCTGTCCCTGCTCTATCCATGTCTCCGAAATGGCCACAACATCGAAGTCCCAGGTACCAACCCATGCTGCCAGTTCCCCTACCTTGTTTCGTATACTCCTGGCATTGAAGTAGACACACTTCAAACCACCTACCTGAACACTGGCCCCCTCCAGCGACGTCAAATCTGTGCTCCTGACCTCTATACTCTCATTCTCCCTTCCCCTAAAACTACAATCCAGGTTCCCATGCCCCTGCTGCATTAGTTTAAACCCCCCCCAAAGAGCACTAACAAATCTCCCCCCCAGGATATTTGTGCCCCTCAGGTTCAGATGTAGACCATCCTGTCTGTAGAGGTCCCGCCTTCCCCAGAAAGAGCCCCAGTTATCAAGAAATCTGAATCCCTCCCGCCTGCACCATCCCTGTAGCCACGTGTTTAAATGCTCTCTCTCCCTATTCCTCATCTCACTATCACGTGGCACGGGCAACAACCCAGAGATAACAACTCTGTTTGTTCTAGTTCTGAGCTTCCATCCTAGCTCCCTGAAAGCCTGCCTGACATCCTTGTCCCCTTTCCTACCTATGTCGTTAGTGCCAATGTGGACCACGACTTGGGGCTGCTCCCCCTCCCCCCTAAGGACCCGGAAAACACAATCCGAGTTCACTCACACATTCACTCACACAATCACTCACACGTTCACTCACACGTTCACTCACACATTCACTCACACATTCACTCACACGTTCACTCACACGTTCACTCACACGTTCACTCACACGTTCACACATTCACACACACATGCATTCACTCACCCATTCACTCTCACATTCACTCACTCGCGCATTCACTCACACTTTCACTCACACTTTCACTCACACTTTCACTCACTCATTCACTCACTCATTCACTCACTCATTCACGCACACATTCACTCACACATTCACTCACACATTCCCTCACACATTCACTCACACATTCACTCACACATTCACACACATTCACTCACACATTCACACACATTCTCCCACACATTCACTCACACACTCACTCACTCGTTCACTCACACATTCGCTCACACTTTCACTCACACATTCACTCACGCATTCTCTCAGGCATTCACTCACTCATTCACTCACTGAGACATTCACTCACACATTCACTCATTCACTCACTCATTCACTCATTCACACATTCACTCACACGTGCATTCACACACAATTCACTCACACATACATTCACACATTCACTCACACATTCACTCACACATTCACTCACACATTCACTCAGATATTCACTCGCACATTCACTCACACTTTCACTCACACATTCACCCACACATTCACCCACACATTCACTCACACATTCACTCACACATTCACTCGCACATTCACTCGCACATTCACTCGCACATTCACTCGCACATTCACTCACACTTTCACCCACACATTAACTCACTCATTCACACACTCACGCATTCACTCACACATTCACTCACTCATTCACACACATTCACTCACACGTTCACTCACACATTCACTCACATTTTCACTCACTCATTCACACACATTCACTCACACATTCACTCACACATTCACTCACTCATTTACACACATTCACTCACACATTCACTCACACATTCACTCACTCACACATTCACACACACATTCACTCACACATTCACTCACACATTCACACACATTCACTCACACATTCACACACATTCTCCCACATATTCACTCACACGCTCACTCACACATTCGCTCACTTATTCACTCACTTATTCACTCACTTACACTTTCACTCACACATTCACTCACTCAATCACTCACTCACATATTCACTCACACATTCACTCACACATTCGCTCACACTTTCACTCACACTTTCACTCACACTTTCACTCACACTTTCACTCACACATTCACTCACACATTCTCTCAGGCATTCTCTCAGGCATTCACTCACTCAGACATTCACTCACAGATTCACTCATTCACTCACACATTCACTCACTAATTCACTCACTCACACATTCACTCACACGTGCATTCACTCACAATTCACTCACACATTCATTCACACATTCACCCACACATTCACTCATACATTCACTCACACATTCACTCACTCATTCACACACTCACACATTCACTCACACATTCACTCACTCATTCACACACATTCACTCACACGTTCACTCACACATTCACTCACATATTCGTTCACTCATTCACGCACATTCACTCACACATTCACTCACTCACTCACACACATTCACTCACACATTCACTAACACATTCACTCACACATTCACTCACTCATTCACTCACTCACACATTCACTCAGACATTCACTCACACATTCACTCACGCATTCACTCACTCATTCAGTCACTCATTCAGTCACTCACGCATTCACTCACACATTCACACATTCACACACATTCACACACATTCACTCACACTTTCACTCACACATTCACCCACCCATTCATTCACACATTCACTCACACATTCACTCACACATTCACTCACTCAATCACTCACACAATCACTCACACGTTCACTCACATGTTCACTCACACGTTCACTCACACATTCACTCATTCACTCACTCATTCACACATTCACTCACACATGCATTCACTCACCCATTCACTCACCCATTCACTCACCCATTCACTCACACATTCACTCGCACATTCACTCGCACATTCACTCGCACATTCACTCGCACATTCACTCGCACATTCACTCACACTTTCACCCACACATTAACTCACTCATTCACTCACGCATTCACTCATGCATTCACTCACACTTTCTCTCACACTTTCTTTCACACATTCACTCACGCATTCACTCACGCATTCACTCACACATTCACTCACACATTCACTCACACATTCACTGACGCATTCACTCACGCATTCACTCACACATTCACTCACTCACACGTTCACTCACACGTTGATTCACTCACATATTCACTCACACTTTCATTCACACTTTCACTCACACTTTCACTCACACTTTCACTCACACTTTCACTCACACATTCACCCACTCATTCACTCACACGTTCACTCACACATTCACTCACGCATTCACTCGCACATTCACTCGCACATTCACTCCCACAATCACTCACACATTCACTCACACGTTCACTCACACATTCACTCACACATTCACTCACGCATTCACTCACGCGTTCACTCACGCGTTCACTCACACGTTCACTCACTCATTCACTCACACGTTCACTCACACGTTCACTCACACGTTCACTCACACATTCACTCACACTTTCACTCACACTTTCACTCACACTTTCACTCACACATTCACTCACCCATTCACTCACACAATCACTCACACAATCACTCACACTTTCTCTCACACTTTCTCTCACACTTTCTCTCACGCATTCACTCACGCATTCACTCACACATTCACTCACACATTCACTCACTCACACTTTCATTCACATATTCACTCACTTTCACTCACACATTCACTCACTCATTCACACACAATCACTCACACTTTCACTCACACATTGATTCACTCACACATTCACTCACTCACACTTTCACTCACATATTCACTCACTCACACTTGCACTCACACTTTCACTCACACTTTCACTCACTTTCACTCACTCATTCACTCACTCATTCACTCACTCATTCACTCACTCATTGACCCAGACATGCACTCAAACATTCACTCACGCTCACATTCACTCACACTTTCACTCACACTTTCACTCACACTTTCACTCACACTTTCACTCACACTTTCACTCACACTTTCACTCACACTTTCACTCACACAATCACTCACACAATCACTCACACAATCACTCACACGTTCACTCACACGTTCACTCACACATTCACTCACACATTCACTCACACATTCACTCACACATTCACTCATTCACTCACACAATCACTCACACAATCACTCACACAATCACTCACACGTTCACTCACACGTTCACTCACACGTTCACTCACACGTTCACTCACACGTTCACTCACACATTCACTCATTCACTCATTCACACATTCACTCACACTTTCACTCACACATTCACTCACACATTCACTCATTCACTCATTCACTCACACTTTCACTCACACATTCACTCACACATTCACTCACACATTCACTCACACATTCACTCACACATTCACTCACTCACTCACTCACTCACTCACCCATTCACTCAGACAATCACTCACACTTTCTCTCACACTTTCTCTCACACTTTCTCTCACACTTTCTCTCACACTTTCTCTCACACTTTCTCTCACACTTTCTCTCACACTTTCTCTCACACATTCTCTCACGCATACACTCACGCATTCATTCACACATTCACTCACTCACACTTTCACTCACACATTCACTCACATATTGATTCACTCACACTTTCACTCACTCACACTTTCACTCACTCACACTTTCATTCACATATTCACTCACTGTCACTCACACATTCACTCACACATTCACTCACTCATTAACACACGTTCACTCACACGTTCACTCACACATTGATTCACTCACACATTCACTCACTCACACTTTCACTCACATATTCACTCACTCACACTTTCACTCACACTTTCACTCACTCATTCACACACAGTCACTCACACACATTCACTCACACACATTCACTCTCACACATTCACTCTCACACATTCACTCACAATTTCACTCACAATTTCACTCACAATTTCACTCACAATTTCACTCACACATTCACCCACACATTCGCCGACACATTCGCCTATACATTCACCCACACATTCACTCACACATTCACTCACACATTCACTCGCACATTCATTCACTGATTCACACACATTGACTCACTCATTCACATACTGCACCCACACATTCACTCACCCATTCACTCACACATTCACCCACTCATTCACTCACACATTCACTCACTCACACACTCACTCATACTTTCACTCACACTTTCACTCACTTTCACTCACTCATTCACTCACTCATTCACTCACTCATTCACTCACTCATTCACTCACATATTCACCCAAACATTCACTCACTCATACACCCACACGTTCACGCACTCGTTCACGCACTCATTCACTCACTCATTCACACACATTCACTCACACGTTCACTCACACATTGATTCACTCACACATTCACTCACTCACACTTTCACTCACATATTCACTCACTCACACTTTCACTCACTCATTCACACACACACATTCACTCACAATTTCACTCACAATTTCACTCACACATTCACCCACACATTCACCCACACATTCACCCACACATTCACCCACACATTCACTCACACATTCATTCACTGATTCACACACATTGACTCACTCATTCACATACTGCACCCACACATTCACTCACCCATTCACTCACACTTTCACTCACATATTCACCCAAACATTCACTCACACGTTCACGCACTCGTTCACTCACACGTTCACTCACACGTTCACTCACACGTTCACACACACGTTCACTCACACGTTCACTCACACGTTCACTCACACGTTCACTCACACGTTCACTCACACGTTCACTCACACGTTCACTCACACATTGATTCACTCACTCACACTTTCACTCACTCACACTTTCACTCACTCACACTTTCACTCACTCACACTTGCACTCACTCACACTTTCACTCACTCATTCACTCACTCATTCACTCACTCATTCACTCACTCATTCACTCACTCATTCACTCACTCATTCACTCACTCATTCACTCACACATTCACTCACACTTTCACTCACTCACACTTTCACTCACTCACACTTTCACTCACTCACACTTTCACTCACACATTCACTCACTCATTCACACACACTTTCACTCACTCATTCACTCACACATTCACTCACACACATTCACTCACACACATTCACTCACAATTTCACTCACACTTTCACACACACATTCACCCACACATTCACCCACACATTCGCCTACACATTCACCCACACATTCACTCACACATTCACTCGCACTTTCACTCGCACCTTGATTCACTGATTCACACACATTCACTCACTCATTCACATACTACATTCGCACATTCACTCACACATTCACTCACTCACACTTTCACTCACTCACACTTTCAATCACTCACACATTCACTCACTCACACATTCACTTCCACATTCACCCACACATTCACCCACACATTCACTCACACTTTCACTCGCACATTCATTCACTGATTCACACACATTGACTCACTCATTCACATACTACACCCACACATTCACTCACCCATTCACTCACACATTCACCCACTCATTCACTCACACATTCACTCACTCATACTTTCACTCACTCACACACTCACTCATTCACTCACTCATTCACTCACTCATTCACTCACTCACACACTCACTCATACTTTCACTCACTCACACACTCACTCATACTTTCACTCACTCATTCACTCACTCACACTTTCACTCACATATTCACCCACACATGTACTCAAACATTCACTCACTCATACACCCACACATTCACGCACATATTCACTCACTCATTCACACACACTTTCACTCACACTTTCACTCACACGTTCACTCACTCACACATAGATTCATAGATTCATAGAATTTACAGTGCAGAAGGAGGTCATTCGGCCCATCGAGTCTGCACCGGCTCTTGGAAAGAGCAAGCTGCCCAAGGTCCACACCGCCACCCTATCCCCATAACCCAGCAACCACACCCAACACTATGGGCAAATCTGGACACTAAGGGCAATTTAGCATGGTCAATCCACCTAACCTGCACATCTTTGGACTGTGGGAGGAAACCGGAGCACCCGGAGGAAACCCACGCACACACGGGGAGAACATGCAGACTCCGCACAGACAGTGACCCAAGCCGGAATCGAACCTGGGACCCTGGAGCTGTGAAGCAATTGTGCTATCCACAATGCTACCGTGCTGCCCTTACACTCACCCATTCACTTGCTCATTGATTAGCTCATTGACTGACGCATTCACTCACACATTCACTCATTCATTCACTCACACATCCACTCACACGTTCACTAACTCACACATACACTCACCCATTCATTCACACATTCACTCACACATTCTCTCACACATTCATTCACTCACACATTCACTCACACGTTCACTCACTCATTCGGTGAATGATTGACGCACATTCACTCACACATTCACTCACACGTTCACTCACACGCTCACTCACTCAAACATACACTCACCCATTCACTTGCTCATTGATTAGCTCATTGACTGACGCATTCATTCACAAATTCTATCACTCATTGACTCATTCACATCTTCACTCACACATGCTCTCCCATTTCATTCACCCACTCACGTACACACTCACTCACACATTCACTCGCTCATTGATTAGCTCATTGCCTCACGCATCCATTCACACATTCACTCAATCATTGACTCATTGACATATTCACTCATACATTGGGCACGATCCAATGGCCATGTCGCGCCAGAAAAGCAGCTTGCCACGGCGCAGCTTGGCCGATAAGAGCTGGGAGACCTTGCTCCCGGGATCAACCGGTTCGACACGTCTCGTGAGACCCATTGTGGGCAGAATCACTTTCACATTAACTTGATTGCAGTGTTAATGTAAGCCTACTTGTGATAGTAATAAAAATGATTATTTTTGGCAAATCTGCATGTTAAAGCTAGACAGTTAGTCTCTCTCTAATGTGTAGATCCCCGAGGTACCTGAGGTTTTGGATTCATCCCCTTTGCCTCCGGGACTGCTCCCAGGGCAGCACGGTGATGCAGTAGTTAGCATTGCTATCTCACGGCCCCGAGGTCCCAGGTTCGATCCCGGCTCTGGGTCACTGTC
Organism: Scyliorhinus torazame; assembly: GCF_047496885.1. Taxonomy (NCBI): domain Eukaryota; kingdom Metazoa; phylum Chordata; class Chondrichthyes; order Carcharhiniformes; family Scyliorhinidae; genus Scyliorhinus; species Scyliorhinus torazame. Next base: position 370,235,893 of record NC_092708.1, on the reverse strand, counting down.
CGTGTGGAGTTTGCACATTCTCCCCGTGTTTGTGTGGGTTTCGTCGCCACAACCCAAACGTGTGCAGGGTAGGTGGATTGGCCTCACTAAATTGCCCCTTAATTGGAAAAACTGAATTGGGTACTCTAAGTCTATTTTTAAAAAAGCACTGCTCCCTACAAGCGGGTCCAGATGGAGCAGCACTCATGGGGGGCTCCCATGGGATTGAAGGCCCCCAGCTGATGCCCTGGCACTGTTAGTGCCACCTGGGCACCCTGGCAGTATCAGCGAGGCATCCCGGTAATGCCAGCCTGGAATCTCTAGTGGCAATGCCAGCTGGTATAAGTACTGCCAGGGTGCCAAGCTGGCATTTTTTGGGTGTGTGATCGGGCCCTGGGCCCTTCCATTTACAAATGGGGTCCCGATCTCTCGCTACACTGGGGAGCTCCTGTGAGCGGAGCTTCCCACTGTACAAAACGGGGCTACATGCGGCTTCGTCCGTGCGTTCTCAATTGAGGCCCCTTATACAATGCAAGTCATGTTGAATAGCCATGTATTTCTCATCACTGTGAGCACTGGGAAACAGGCGGCTGAATGCTCTCGCTATGTGTCTTTGTTCCCATTTGGGTGAATCACGCCATTGACTCACTCATTCCCTCATGCATTAACTCCTGTAATCACTCACCCATTCACTCAGTCATTGACTTACATATTCACCCACATTGACTCACTCATTCCCTCATGTATTAACTCATGTAATCACTCACCCATTCACTCACCGACTTATATATTCACCCACACAATCACCCACATTGAATCACTCATTCCCTCATGCAATCACTCACTCACTCAGTCATTGACTGACATATTCACCCACACAATCACCCACATTGACTCACTCATTGACTCATTCACTTATATATTCACTCACACATCAATTGACTCATTCACACAAACATTGACTCATTCTCACATTCATTCACTTATTAACTCACAAATTCACTCACTGATTAACTCATTCACTTACATATTCAATCACACGTTCACTTACCAATTGACTCATTCACTCACACATTCACTTATACATTCACTCCTTCATTGACTCATACATTCCCTCACACATTGATTCATTCATACATTCACTCCTTCATTGACTCACACATTCACTCACACATTCACTCATTCGCACATTCATTCACTCCTTCATTGACTCACACATTCACTCACACATGCATTCACTTGTTTGTACATTCCGTCACACTTTCCCTCACCCATTGACCCGTACACACATTCACTCACTCACCCATTCACACACACTCATTCATTAACTTACTCAGAAACTGGGGGATCTTTAATCATTTAACAGAATACAGTGGCTGGTGTTTTAATTTATAGAATTTACAGTTCAGAAGGAGGCCATTCGGCCCATCGAGTCTGCACTGGCTCTTGGAAAGAGCACCCCACCCAAACCCACACCTCCACCCTATCCCCATAACCCAGTAACCCCACCCAACACTAAGGGCAACTTTGGAAAATTTGGGCAATTTAGCATGGCTAATCCACCTAACCTGCGCATCTTAGGACTGTGGAAGGAAACTGTGAAGCAATTCTGCTAACCACAATGCTATCGTGCTGCCCGCAAAAAGAGGGTATGCAATTTGCATAGATTCTCATTTCAGCGCTCTCCATGGATTCCTATGCTGAGGGAGGTCTGTGCAATCCTTTATTGGAAGTTGGACAGCAAAATCATGTGACGGTAAGTGTATAGTTTTCTGTCTGTTCGGCTTCTGACACAAGGGCCAGAATTCTTCTATGTATCCGTGACGAGGCCATTGAACCATTGAAATCTATGTACACTTTGGTGAGACTGGAAGATCGCACCAACATTGGGGCTGGGAAATTCCGGCCAGGGGTGCCAACATTAACTGGAAGATTTGGGTTCATGATTTCCTCACTTATGCTTGTGCTTATGAGCAGCTGAGGTCAAAGACAATCGCCAGAGTGTCCATTCTTGCTCACCTCCTGTTGAGATGTTATAAGTGTCATCTATGGATGTCATAGAGCACAATTTGCAATAGCTCAGCCTCATGCCATCTGCCTGCCCTCAGTGATGATACTGAGTTAATTAGTAAATAAAGGAAAGATAATCGCATCATTTGCCAACCATTAACCTCATAGTGTCTGATTCCTAAAACAAGTATCTATTGCCAAATTGTCTTAAAACAAATAGGCTAAAGAAGCGATGAGAAGATGAATGGGGCCTAGTTCAATGAAGATCACAGGAGCAGATAATAAAACTACTGGATTAGTGTCAAGTTTCTTTTCGGACTGTGCAGTCCCTTGACATTGGCATATTTTGCTGTAGTTATACATTAAATCAAGAGGACAAAGGATTGCCTGGGAGCTTTTAAAACCAAATTGTCTTGATTAGTAGTGTGCCTCTTTTCAATATTTAGCCAAAAGTACCGCTCTCCTTTGCCATGTGGGAGGGATCAGAGCGACGGGCTTGGTTGCTATCAGAAACCAGATCACAAAAGGGGAAGAGATAGTGCTGTAGCTCTACCCACTTCCCACCCTTTCATTTTGATCTGTGTACAGTAGCGTCATTCTAGCTACTCCAGTCACTGACATTGGTGAACCCTGTAGGCAATCCAGGTAATACAGCTTAATGTCTGAATGTACAATGATTGTAATTTCAGGAAGTTATCTTTCTGTATAACACTGGTGGGCGAAGGAATGTAGCTCTTATCACTATCTGTCACAGATCATAAATAATATTAAAAAGGATGTAACTATCAGAATAATTCTTCCCTTCTAGTATAATCCAGATTTCCCGAACTTCTAAGTTCATATATATGTACAAACATACATCAACGTTTCTCCTCTTAAGCCTCTCACCTCTAAATGCTTTCAGTCAGCTTGCCTGTCGGGTCAATCGAGGTTGAGAGCTCCATCCCTCAGAACAAAATGTCTGCCATTTTTAGAGGCTGGACCGTTTTGTTTTTCTTTCCTTCTTTTGGCGGGTAGGTGCTTCACTGAGTGAATCAGGCTGGAAAGGAAGAGAAATAATCCCAACTGTGGCAGAAAGAATCAAATTGTTAAGAAAGTCTTGGCACGCATGCCCAGAATCAACTGGTCGTGAAGCCAGGACTGCAAGCAGCAGGCAACTGGGTCTGCACAAATTGTCGACTGATCTTCTGAGGACATGGTTGAAGGGAGGGATCAGTGTTGCTCATCTGTGTTCCAATCTTGGCTTCAGAGCTCATGAAATCGGGGCATGTGGACACTCAGGTGATACTGGGATGCCAGCAAACCTCTCCAGAAGATCAGGGAACATTAATATGGCATTGTGAGGGAGTCCAGATTTTACCCTCTAATGGCTCAGATTGGATGCAGGCTTCCATTGATAGATCAACTCAAAGCTTGATGAACTTTCCTCCCAGCATTCAAGGGGAGGTTATTCATTCCGCTGCTCTTTAAAGGAAATATTTTGAAATTAAATGTTTAATAAGGGAAGTGACAACTGCACCATTTGGCTGCTCATGCCTTGCTTACAAATCTTAATCACAACTTAGGCTTTTTAATGCAGGAGAAAGAATAAGCTGCCAATGAGTCATAACTTCTAATATCCTTTGAGAAATGCCAAGACCTTCAATACTTAATTATTGTTAATAAGAAGCAAATTAATATTTGAGTAAATCAGTAGCTCCTTTTGCATCATTCTCAAATATTAACTTGTTATTTAAGTCAATAAAAATGAAAAAGCGGAGAGATGGAAAATGGGCTGCTTACCTTCATTTTATGCTATTTCCAAAAATAAATGAGCATTAGCTCCCTCAGCACTGATGATACTGAAGATTGTTTCACATCTCTATGGGTGATGAGAGAATATGTCACTAGCTACAGAAGAATGAATGTTCTCCCTTAGGTCTAAGGCCATTCTCATCATGGACCTCAAAGCAGAGCCAAAACTGAGCATTTGGCTCCATGAATCAATCAAATTGGGAATAGGTTTTGATCGGAAGTTTGATATTTCTCACTAATTCCTCTTGACTCTGCAGCTCCCAGTGGGACAGAGAGCTCACCATTCGCCAAAACTCCCAGAGGAAACTTGATGCAACTTTTAATCGGCATCAATATTACCCCCAACAATAGAGATTTATTTTGAAGTAATTTCCCTAATTTACTGTCCTCTCCCCCATTTCTGTGCCTCCAATGACTACAAAGTAGTGACATTTGGAGATGCTTCAGTGAAAAAAACTGCTCCTTTAATGTCGCAAAACCCAATTAAAGTCCAGTTTGAAGCCCAAGGAATACCCTGCTCAAAGGAAAACCCCTCCATTTGTATGTTGACATTGAGTCTGCGACTTTAATTGCTGGTCGGACTTTTATAGCATCATGCCTTCTTGCAGTACCAATTTGCAATAAAGTTGAAAATTGCTGCCAAAAACCACATATTGCATGTTCAACTTCACTTAATCAATAGTTCCAAAAGTAACCAATAAGCCACATTAAATCTTTGTCATGATTCCACAGCAACTTGTTAAATATTGGTCCACAAAACGACAAGAATAATTTGTGGGATGTACTCAGAGGTTAACCGAACTGCTTTGGTTATCTCAATAAATGGCTCAAAGCTGCTCTGCATTATGGGGTGCAATTTGAAGGTTTGGCACACGCTGTCCGGTCTGTTTGACTTGCACATCATTTTGCTACTTCCCATGCGGAATGATGAGGTGGTCACTGCAAAGCCAGCTCTCACAGCCTGGGGGGGAGAAGACAAATGTTAGGAACTTGAGACAGCTACGCTTAACAGCTGTGTTTATGAACTGCTTCCACTACACGTTCGGTATGGGGGCCGGTTTAGCTCAATTGGCTAGGCAGCTGGTTTGTAATGCAGAGCAAGGCCAGCAGCGCGGGTTCAATCCCCGTACCAGCTGAGGCTATTCATGAAGGCTCAACCTTGTCCCTCACCTGAGGTGTGGTGATCCTCAGGTTAAATCACCACCAGTCAGCTCTCTCCCACTCAGAAGGGAAAGCAACCTATGGTCATATGGGACAATGGTGACTTTACCTTACTTACATTCAGCTAGTGCACTTCAGATCATCAAAACTCACTGTATAAAACAGATTTCTCCTCATCTCCTTCTGGTACTTTCACCAATTAATTTGAACTTGTGACCTTTGGTGACTGACCATCCCTCCTATCAGTATTCTTATTTGCTCTTTCAAAACCAGAATTTTGAACATCTCGATGAAATTATCACAATTTCAGAAAAATAAAGTCCAAAAGAAATTCCATTTGGATAGCTAAATGAGCTTAATAAAACAAATCAAAAGTAAAGCAAAATGAGACGTGTTGTTACAAAATGAAATCCGTTGAGCACAAATCCCAGAGAACGCTGTAGCAGAGTGACTTGTGGGCAGGTGTTGCTCAAGCTACAATGGAGACTCAAATTAAGTTTAACTCCACGGTCCCAGTGAGTTGCTTGTACCTCAAGTTGCCAAAGTAGATGGACCTTGCTGCTTTTATTCAAGGTTTATCCATTGGTGATATAGCAGCATAATTAGGAAGTACCTTGTCCAAACTCCGGACCCACAAAATTCAAACAGGAGAAAGCAGAAGAAAGAATTGCCTAGGTGCCAAGGGCTAGATTGGCAGGCCTCGGAGGCTGCAAGTTGAGCACCCTTACTCTGGCCAGAATGCAGCTGGCGTACTGCACAAGCTTGTGTTCATCAGTCACTTCATTGAGTTTCTTGGATGATATCTCAAAGAGCAAAAGGGGTTTAGAACCCTCACCAGTGTCCTGATTACTTCCTCTCCAGTCCTCTGTCCATAAACCTTAACAACCCTGGGAAAATACAGCTTTTGCACCCTTTTCCCACACCAATCATCTTGTGGCTTCTCTGGGTGAGAAAGTTAATTTCTTGTCAATAAATCAATTGCTTGTTTTGCTACATAGCATTTGTTGATTTTCTCCTTATCCCAGGATTGATGAGGCTCGCAGTTAGACTCTTAGGAAGGAAGGAAGATCTTGGACGGAGTTTTCCGGCTGTCTCCACTGACCCACTGACTACAACCTCCCGTCACTGGTTCCCTGGCAGCAGAGGGTGCAAAGATCCGGAAACCCCATTGGCAGGGGTTCAATCTCTCCACCGGCCAATGGTGGACCGCCGCCACTGCCGCAAAACACGCCCCGCGGGGTGGGGCAGAAAATCCTGCCCAAGCCTTGCATTTGTTTGGTGGTATGTATTAGGGGTAATACGGTACACCACGTGTCAACAGGCTATTGGTGGAGGGATGCCAGGTCCTGATAGGATCTGCCACCTACTGGACTCCACCCAGAAATGCCGATATAAGAACCCAGTTTTTCCCTCCATTTCCCTCAGCAGTTGCATTCTGTAACCACGCAGCTGGGGATAAAGTTCTGCTTAATAAAGCCTTCAATTGACATTACCTCAACCTGCCTCGCGTCATATTGACGGTGCTACAATTTATTAAGCAGAATTTAAATTGAAGAAAACGACGTGGGAACATGGAGCTCCGAATCACCCCGGAGTGCCTGCGCATCGCACCCCAAGCAGCTAACTCGGCCTCTACCTTCAAACACTGGATGGCATGCTTTGAGGGCGACCTCCGAACGGCCCCCGGCACACCGACAGACGAACAAAAGATGCAGGTCCTCTATTCCAGGGTGAGTCCTGACGTCTACTCCCTTATCGAGGACGAGGACGGTTTCACCGGTGCCATCGCCGCGCTGAAGGATATCTACATCCGGCCCGCCAACCAGGTTTTTGCTCGCTACCAACTCGCCACACGACGGCAATTTCCGGGGGAATCGCTGGACGGGTTTTATAATGCCCTGCAGATCCTGGGTCGAAACTGCAACTGCCCGGTGGTAACAGCGAGTGAACACACAGAGCTCTTGGTCCGCGATGCGTATGTGGCAGGTATGGCCTCTTCCCAGATCCGCCAGAGGCTTCTGGAGAAAGAATCTCTGGGACTTACAGAAGCTCGGGCCCTGGCGGCATCCCTCGATGTGGCCTCGCGTAACGCCCGCGCCCCCGACCGCACTACAGCCCCTTGGACTCCGTGGACCCCCGCTGCGGTCGACTCTCCGACACCCCCCCCCACCTCCGCAAACCTGCGCAGCCAAAACACCAGACCAACCGGGGGGCCCCGCAGCTATTTTTGCGGCCAGCCGAAAACACCCTCGGCAGCGATGCCCGGCCCGCGCGGCTACCTGCAAAAGCTGCGGGAAGAAAGGCCACTACGCGACGGTGTGCAAGTTCCGCGGGGTCGCCGCTATCTCCGGGGAAGAAACGGGACCACAGACCCAGCCCCCCCAGCGATCCACGTGTGACCAACGGACGCCTCCATTTTGGACCCCGGACGCCACGAGGGAGAGATGGGCGCCGCCATTTTGTCCACCCCCGACCGCGCTCGATCCGTAGACGCCGCCATCTTGGCTGAAGGACCCCGACACAGACGGCCACATACTGCCTGCTTACGATGCTCAACTTCAACAACCACGTCTGGCTTCGACGACCCTCGACCAGTTGCGACCCCGGACGCTCCAGACTGCAACCACTACAGTCCTAGTGAATGGCTACGAGACGCCGTGTCTTATCGACTCTGGGAGCACAGATAGCTTCATTCATCCGGACACGGTAAGGCGCTGTTCCCTCGTAATTCGGCCAAGCACCCAGAAAATTTTCCTGGCGGCGGGATCCCACTCCGTTCAGATCACGGGGTTCTGGATCACTAACCTAACGGTGCAGGGGAGGGAGTTCCGAAATTACCGGCTGTATGTCCTCCCCCATCTCTGTGCGCCCACACTCCTAGGGTTGGACTTCCAATGCAACCTCCAGAGTTTAACATTTAAATTTGGCGGCCCTATACCCCCACTGACCATCTGCGGCCTCGCGACCCTAGAGGTTGAACCGCCTTCCTTGTTTGCGTCCCTCACACTGGATTGCAAACCCGTCGCCACAAGGAGCAGACGGTACAGCACCCAGGACCGAGCATTTATCCGGTCCGAAGTCCAGAGGCTGCTGAAGGAAGGCATCATCCAGGCTAGCAACAATCCCTGGAGAGCCCAGGTGGTAGTTGTTAAGACCGGGGAGAAACAGAGGATGGTCATCGACTATAGTCAGACCATCAACAGGGACACTCAGCTAGATGCGTACCCTCTCCCCCGCATATCCGACATGGTCAATCGGATTGCACAGTACAAGGTCTTTTCCACCGTGGACCTCAAGTCCGCCTACCACCAGCTCCCCATCTGTCCCGGTGACCGCAACTATACTGCCTTCGAAGCAGACGGGTGGTTATACCATTTTTTAAGGGTTCCATTCGGCGTCACGAACGGAGTCTCGGTCTTCCAATTAGAGATGGACCGAATGGTTGACCAGCACGGTTTACGGGCCACGTTCCCGTATCTCGACAACGTCACCACCTGCGGCCACGACCAGCAGGACCACGACGCCAACCTCCAAAAATTCCTCCAGACCGCTCACGCCCTGAACGTCACTTGCAACAAAGAAAAATGCGTGTTCCGCACCGATCATCTAGCCATCCTGGGCTACGTAGTGCGTAATGGAGTGATAGGCCCTGACCCTGAACGCATGCGCCCCCTCATGGAGTTCCCTCTCCCCCACTGTGCCAAAGCCTTGAAACGTTGCCTGGGCTTCTTTTCTTATTACGCCCAGTGGGTCCCCCAGTACGCAGACAAGGCCCGTGCACTAATCCAGTCCACTACTTTTCCCCTGACGACAGAGGCATGCCAGGCCTTTAGCCGCATCAAAACCTTTATCGCAAAGGCCACGAGGCGCGCCATCGACGAGTCCCTCCCCTTCCAGGTCGAGAGCGTCGCATCGGATGTAGCTCTGGCGGCCACCCTCAACCAAGCAGGCAGACCCGTGTCCTTCTTCTCCCGAACCCTCCATGCTTCAGAAATCCGCCACTCCTCCGTGGAAAAGGAGGCACAAGCAATAGTGGAAGCTGTGCGACACTGGAGGCATTACCTGGCCGGTAGGAGATTCACTCTCCTCACTGACCAACGGTCGGTTGCCTTCATGTTCGATAATGCACAGCGGGGCAAAATCAAGAACGACAAGATCTTGCAGTGGAGGATCAAACTCTCCAACTTCAATTATGAGATCTTGTACAGTCCCGGAAAGCTGAAGGAGCCATCCAATGCCCTATCTCGCGGCACATGTGCCAATGTACAAGTGGACCGTCTACAAGCCCTCCACGAGGACCTCTGCCACCCGGGGGGTCACTCGTTTCTACCACTTCCTTAAGGCCCGCAACCTCCCTTACTCCGTCGAGGACGTCCGAACAGTCACCAGAAACTGCCAGATCTGCGCTGAGTGCAAACCGCACTTTTTCAGGCCAGATAAAGCGCACTTGGTTAAGGCCTCTCGACCCTTTGAACGCCTCAGTTTGGATTTCAAAGGCCCCCTCCCCTCCACCGATCGCAACGCGTACTTCCTGAACGTCGTTGACGAATACTCCAGTTTCCCTTTCGCCATCCCCTGCCCCGACATGACCGCGTCCACGGTCATTAAAGCCCTCGGTACCATTTTTACACTGTTCGGTTTCCCCGACTATATCCATAGCGACAGGGGGTCCTCCTTTATGAGTGACGAACTGCGTCAATTCCTGCTCAGCAGGGGCATAGCCTCGAGCAGGACGACCAGTTACAACCCCCGGGGGAACAGGCAGGTAGAAAGGGAGAATGGAACGGTCTGGAAGGCCGTCCTGCTTGCCGTCCGGTCTAGGAGCCTCCCAATTTCCCGCTGGCAGGAAGTCATTCCCGGATGCCCTTCACTCTATCCGGTCCCTGCTGTGCACCACCACGAATCAAACGCCTCACGAGCGCCTCCTCCTCTTTCCTAGGAAGTCCTCCTCTGGAACACCACTTCCGACCTGGCTAGCAGCTCCGGGACCCATTCTGCTCCGGAAACATGTGCGGGCGCACAAGTCAGATCCGTTGGTGGAACGGGTGCATCTCCTTCACGCCAACCCGCAATACGCCTATGTCGAGTACGCCGATGGGCGACAGGACACGGTCTCCCTGCGAGATCTGGCACCCGCCGGTGCTACCCACACCCCCCCCAACGCCAATCACCACCTCCTCACTCCCGCCGGTTCATCCCGCAGCCACCCCCTTCCCGGGGGGGTTCGGTTCTCCTCCCAGACCCGCCCAGGAGTAAGGACACAGGGGACAGCGCTACGCTCCCAGAGTCGACGGGACTCGAGCCAGCGCCATCACCACCACGCCCGAGACGATCGGAAAGGACGACCAGGGCGCCCATCCGGCTCATCGAATCACTTTAACTCTCAACGTTTTCAGTTATTGTGTCTTGTTATAGTTATGGCATCATGCCGACCCTGTTTGGCCCGTTGGCCCAGTTTTCAGTTATTGTGTCTTGTTATAATTATGGCATCATGCCGACCCTGTTTGGCCCGTTGGCCCAGTTTTCAGTTATTGTGTCTTGTTATAGTGATGGCATCATGCCGACCCTGTTTGGCCCGTTGGCCCAGTTGAAGCGATAATTTTGTGTTTTGTTCAAAGTTACGACTCTGTAAACCCCTACCACCATGCGATCCACCATCCCGCCGGGTTTTTTTTCAACAAGGGGTGAATGTGGTGGTATGTATTAGGGGTAATACGGTACACCACGTGTCGACAGGCTATTGGTGGAGGGATGCCAGGTCCTGATAGGGTCTGCCACCTACTGGACTCCATCCAGAAATGCCGGTATAAGAACCCAGTTTTTCCCTCCATTTCCCTCAGCAGTTGCATTCTGTAACCACGCTGCTGGGGATAAAGTTCTGCTTAATAAAGCCTTCAATTGACATTACCTCAACCTGCCTCGCGTCATATTGACGGTGCTACAATTTGTAAAGCACTTTTCATGTCCTGAGGATGACATGGAATGCTGTTGCATTGTAGGCAATTACAGCAGCCAAGTTACACACAGCAAGGTTACACAAACAGATACAATCTAATTACATAGAATGTAGAGCACCAACAGGCCATTCAGCCTGTGTCAGTGTTTATGCTGCACACAAGACTGCTCCTACTCTATTTAGTTAATCTGAACAATATCAACATATCCTTTAATTCCTTTCTCCCTCAAGTACTTATCTAATTTTCCCTTAAATGCATCTCAGCTCTTTTCCTCAACAATTCAATGTGATAATGACTAGTTAATGACGAGTTAATCTGTTTTGGTTGGTGTGGATCGAAGGCGAAATGTTGGATAGTGGGGGCAACTTTACTGCCTTTTCTTAAATAGTTGCATGGGGTCACTTACTTCCATCTGAGAGGGCAACTTAACATTTCTTTCAAAAGGCAGGACCTCTGCAATGCAGCATTTAGTGTTAGGTTGGAATGGTACCTCTGACGACGAAACTCCTGTCATAATTTGAGCTGAGAACAACTAATCGTTGTGCCCACAACTATTTGAACCTTCAGGAATCGTTGCGTGAAATGGAGTCCTGATGAGGATCCGGTGACCATTCGATTCCAGCATCAGAGGACAAGAACAGCAAATTCCACTCTAAACGAGATGGGCAGCGCAGTAGCATAGTGGTTAGCACAGTTGCTTCGCACACCCAAAAGAGGTTAAGTGGGGATTACTGGGTTACGGGGATAGGGTAGATATGCGGGCTTGAGTAGGGTGCTCTTTATAAGGGCCGATGCCGACTCGATGGGCCGAATGGCCTCCTTCTGCCCTGTAAATTCTATGAATCTCTAACGTTTTAATAGACAGACTGTGAAAAATGGGATTTCTATGGAATAGGGGAACAATTCAGAAAGGATTGCATTTGCCCAAATAGAACAGAAAAACTGTGATGCCTACACATTGTGAAATGCACGGTAGTATTCATCAGCGCCTGAATGTTAGGCATTGTTAGGACTGGGAGAGGTCCGGGTAGTGTTGCAGTTGGCACCCTTCACCAGCACAGTTTCCACTCCTATCCTGGGTATAAGTTCCGTATTCAAAAATAAGATAAAGTGCAGATGAAAGTGCAGTACTGAAGTCACTAACCTGTTTTCTCATTCAGATGCCAAATGGGACCCTGTGAATTTTCTATTTCTGTTTTGCCTTAATGCATGTGTGTTTTCTGCCTAACTTTAAGACACATAGAAAGTGATTGCAACACCAATAGTATCTACAAGATGCTGTGAGGTGTACGAATTGCTGAAATTAATAGAACAGGCCCAGTGCCCAGATAGAAACAATCCCTGACTGATCCCGTGCCTGCCCTCATTATTATTGTATGACACACAGTTATTCCTCCCATAAAAGCCCTGTAATATTCTTTATACTTGCTACTTATGAGCCCTTATTTATCATAAGAGAGCGATGATGAGCGAAGATCGGCATGCCTCCAAGTTGATGGTTGGGCATGCCTGAACTCTTTAACAAGCCACAGACTGCTGGTTATTTGGATCCAATTTCTGTCTGATGCAATTTAAACTGACAGCAACAAGAGAGGCAAGTCATCCAAGTTAATTTAAAAGAGAACCCATCAAGGATAAGCCAGCTACTTGATGGGAGCTTCCATAAATGATGCCACCGAGAGGCTAGATGTTCAAACATCATGGGCCAGACATTCAAGGTAGGGGCAGGAACCCGAGAACTGAATAATTTCTGGACCCTGACCGCGCACTGCCACTGTGTGGCTTACACAAGCCTATTTTTAAATGTAATGCCCTAATTGGGCTGGAAGCAGCCCTGCTGCCCAATAAGTGATGCCAAGTGTCTTCCGCAAACTGAAGCTGCCATCCAATCCATACAGGCTCTGTTGCTGCCTTGCTGAAGAGAGCAGGCATCGCCTTGGAGAGCCAGCAGCATTAACGCTCATGAAAGTGGCCATGCAGCCAAAGTAGAATGTTACACACAGAATTTGTTGCAAGATCCCCCACCCTCGCTAATACTTCCCATTGTTTAAAAACAAGTTTTCACTTCTCGCCACGTTAAACAAACTGCTGTGCACTGAATTGCCCAGACAGTTTGGGTTCACTGAATTCAACCTTGAGATGCCTTCACGTCCTCCCCAGCCAGTTAACAAACTCCTCAAGGAGCTCAATGGACAGTAATTGGAAGTGAGCTGGTAATCAATATCCCCCCACCTCCCCCTCTCCATCTGAAAATTGCAGTGCACCCTGTAGGGATTGGGATCCGGGAATGCAAGCACGCAAGTCAGGCACATGCCTGCCGACAATTAAAGGGCCAATTAAGGCCATTTACACTGTCCGTGTGATTTCCAGCTCATCACACGGGCAAAAACAGGTGGACACTTACCCTCTCATTTTGAGTTTGTCACTGGGTCACGACAGAGTTGTCCCAGAATTTCTCTTTATTTCGACAGCGTTCCAAGCCAACCTTGCTGGATTTCAGGACCTCATCTTTTCTGGAAGATTTCCCGAAAGGATTGCAGCATAGTAATGCTTCATTTAAAAGGCACAAAGGAGCCTGGTAAAGAAACACCAGTCAAAGGACTGATCCCATCTCCCGCCAAATGTGCAGTCAAAGATGCAACTCTAGGATCGAGCCCATCGGCCACGCAAGAACCCACAGAATCCATGACCAGTAACACGGAGTTTCTGAGGTGGACAATCGTACTGTTAGCGAGTGATCGTCAAAGGTGAAGAAGAAGACAGCTGAGACCGGCCCTGAAGAGGAAGAGAGGGACAAGAGGGGGAGGAGGCCAGGTGAACACAGGCAGAGTCCCAGGGGATCACCTTTGAGGGGTGACACATGGGCTCAGTTGGTCAGGGCCAGCAAGGAGATCAAAGTGGTAGGTGTCTCTGAAGATGCCATTGCCCAGCAGCTAGAGTCTACGGACAGTGTTCTACCCACCTCCAAATGTCCTAGGTCCAATGCCGAAAGAGACTGCACCTCCCGAGGGACAGAGCGACAGCAATATGACACATGAATGCACCAGAAATTGCTTCTAACTGCATGGGTGGACACCCCATGTCGGTGGCTTTGAAGGTCTCTCTGGTCCTCAACTTCCACTCATCCAATTCTTTCCAGGGTTCAGCGGGGATCTGTGCGGTGTCTCTCAATCAGCTCCGCATGGACCACTCCACGACAGAGGCCAAGGCATGCAGATCCTCCCACATCTCCGCCAGATTTCCCCACACTTCCTGCTGGGCATCCAGCATCTGCTGTATAATGGACCATTCCAGAACTTCACCATTGTCCTCAGACTCAGCATGGTCCGATCTCCAGCTGTGCCCCCTCCATCAGTGTCCTGGACTTCTCTGCCTCTGGCAGCTCCTCACGTGTGTGAAGTGCCCTCACCACTGTGAAGCACCTGCAGAGCTGACAACCTAATGCCCACTAACATGTGACCTTCTTCACTGGTGCCTGGCTCTGGGAGATGGTGTGATGCTGGTGTTGGTGCAATGTCTTTTACGGAGCTTAATGGGGCTTTGGGATGAATGCCTCATCTGCGGGAAGAAGACAACATATCAGGACGTTCAATCATCACAGTCACTTATGCATGCTAGGCAAGCTGAGAAGTCAATGGAGACCTGCAGCATGGTGCCATTTGCATTGGAGCTTCAATAGGCACTCTGGCTGCGACATTACCATTTCAGATGCGAGGACCCCATGTTTTCTGTATTCACCACACAAGCATCTCTTACCTTCACCCGAGCCCCATGCCTCACCATAACCAGAGGAGTGAGTTGGACGTTGGCACTCCAGCTCCAATGAATCGCTCCCATGGTTGGCTGAGTACATACAGTCTGGGCATGCCACCACCCATTCTTCAGCGCTCTGCAGCATTATTCCTTCTCTTCTCCTGAAGGGGAACAATAGAATTCATCATTAGTGCTTCTTGTCTCTGAAGGTCCATTCCAGCTTGCCCTCACCCCCCCCCCCCCCCCTCCTCCCCAGTGCCCAGCTCCCACTGCCAGTTAGTGAGAAGTGTCACAATGGCACACCTCGCCCTGAAATGCAATGACGCCTCTCATACCAGCTTTGGCACTGCAGTGCCAGTTGACATACAAGCTCTTACACTCCTCAGCATCTTGAGGAACGGCCAGCTGAAGACTACAGCTCTCTGCACTGGTCCCTGCGGTGTCAGCTGACAGTGAGGCCTGTATGTTTCACCAGTCAATGATATAATGCATTGTTGCTATAAACCTGTCCAGTGGTTATATTTTAAAGGTTTAATCTCTGTAACACTCTATTAATTTATATTCTTTTCCACCCTTGTACCCACAATAGGAATGAATGTCCAAGGCACAAAATAAAATGAAATCCATAAAACCCATATTAAAGTAGTGATAAGAATAACATGGGCATATGCTTTATATACCACATAAGAACACAGAAACAAAAGGCCATTCAGCCCCTTGAACTCATTCTGACATTCTTGGTTGATCTGTATTTTTCCTCCATCCCATCTTGGTTCTATAAAACCCTTATCTGACAAACATTTGTCAGTCTAATTTTCAATTGAACCCCTAGTCTCAACAGTTTTGTGCAGGAGTGTTACAACCAGGTCAGTCGAGTTGAATTGACTGCACTCTTTGTTCTACTCCTGAGTTGGTAATAACAGAGTTAGAATTTAAAAGAGGTGATATTGCCAACAATATGTGTATATTGGACCTTGTGGTGCCCTTTTATGTATTTTCATTTCATTTTATTTTATTTTCATGTACTAAATGATCTGTTTGAGCTGCTCGCAGAAATAAACTTTTCACTGTACCTCGGTACATGTGACAATAAACAAATCCAAATCCATATCTAACTGTATAGAGCCAAGTTCCATAAGATAACAAGCAAAGAATTAATTTTTTTCCCCGCTAAAGCTCTGTCAGGTAAGATGAAGAAATGAACAACATTTTAATGTACAAATATGGGCAGCTACCCAGTAATGCAAAAACAACACCTACAGAACCGCCCCAAGTATGCAACAAAAACTCAGCAGAGTATCAGATATTAAAAACTTGGACAAGTAACAAGTAAAGTCAGAAAAATATATATTCTCGGAGGGTCCAGATGTTTGCTTACAGCTGAAGGATTCTGGTTCACTGTAGCTGTTGGTTCTTGAGGTTTCTCAGTGGTATTGATTTGGAATTCTCCTTTACAAACTCTTGGCTTGCAGCAATGAGATCTTCTGGTGGGTTTTTCCAAATTACAACCAGTTCAGCTTTGATGAGAGAGGATTTGTAAGAAAGAGAGATGAGGTAAGGCTGTTGCCCCTGTGGCAGTCTCTTTCTCTTTCTAACTATATAACAATCCTGTATTTTTTAACCAAGAGCTAGCTCCAAGAGCTCATCAGACTCTGTGTGTCCCTCGTAAATGCAATATCGATATAGCCAGTGTCCTTTGCTTATGAAAAGTGTCCTTTTCAAAAAGGTTCAGTGATCATGTATGCCCAGCTGATGATAGTATAAATTCATATTTTATATAACACATCTTCATAACAGGGATTTCAGATTACCCATAAACATACAGAGTTGAAGCATTTTGCATTTTCTATTATTAATCAAAGTTATGATTTTAAGTGGCAACCTTATTTGTTATATTGAATTCATTTATTTCAATAATATTAGGATCTCTTCCAGCACCACATTGTATGAGCTTGACCACAAAAAAAGTAGCCACCTCCAGGAGACATCTATCTTCCCAGATGCCCAGTCCAAAACGTAATGTCCCTTAATGTCAGGGAAGTCAAATTTAAAAATGGCCTCTCTCCTAAAGTTGGCATCGAAGAATTGTCTTTTAATTGAGTGTTCCTATATTCTGATTGCAGAACATCTGGTCACTACTGGCCATGAAGGGGGGCAGCTTGTGAATCAGCAGTGCAAATGCCCAAGCGAAGCAGCTTTTAGGTTAAGCCTGACGTGCAGCAAAATAACATGCAAATGCCTGTGCTAAAGAATTAGATGAACACATTGGACAATATAAAAGGCAAGCTGGAATGTGTACAATAACACAGGGAGGGCAGATGATAATGGGTCTATACCTGCTGCGTGAAACCTTTAACCGAAAAGGGGAAGCTGGCAGGAATATGGGTAAAAGTATCCTTCATCCCAAAATAATCATATTCTGCTCAGCAGTAAGTGGGCACTTACATTACTGCCTTTCCGAGAATACCCCTCTTTGAATGCGAAATGAATAGTCTTGTTAGTGATAGCAGCAGCAACTCTATCGCAATCTCACAATTTTGTCTTTTGAGCTGCAAGGCACGAGCTCTTCGAATTACAGATGATGCCAGGTTTACAGATACATCATGATCCATAGCTGGAAATGAGGAAATGATACACGCAGGGTGCATTATATTAGCACAGTGAGTCGTAGGGCCGCAGCTCAGAAAAGAGGACCTAATGGCTTCAAAAGACTAGCAATCAGAAAATATCTTTTGAACCAGAGCAATAGGTTAGGCAAGTGAGACACCAGCTACGCTGGCACGACCAGCACACACCTGCCCCATTTTGCAGTTTACAGGTGTTGACACTGGATGCACAGGACCACAGTGCTCAGTCAGAATGAGTCATATGGCATGAGCTCCAGGCGCTAGGCAGTCAACTGCCCTTCACTCTGGCGTGGTCTACGGAACATTATCCTCCACAAATCCAAACTCTAGTTCAGCTTCATCTTCGCCCAGATTCCTTTTTTTTAAATTCATTTTTACGGGATGTGGCCTTCACTGACTAGGCCAGCATTTGTTGCCCATCCCTAGTTGCCTTTGAGACACTTGTGGTGAACTGCTTTCTTGAACCGCTACTGTCCATGTGGTGTAGGTACAGCCATTGTGCTATTAGGGATGGAGTTCCAGGGTTTTCACCCAGCGGCAGTGAAGAAACGGCAATATATCTCCAAGTCAGGGTGGTGAGTGGCTTGGAGGGGAAACTCCAGGCAATGGTGTTCCCATGTATCTGCTCAACTTGGCCTTCTACACGACAGTTGTCATCGGTTTTGAAGGTGCTGCCTGAGGAGCCTTGGTGAGTTTCTGCAGTGCATTTTGTAGGTGGTACACACGTCCGCTGCTGTGCTTCAGTGGTGGAGGCAGTGAATGTTTGTGGAAGGGGTGGCAATCAAGCTTTGTCCTTGCAGCACAGTTATTTAATTAAAATTCATTGCGACAGCAGTATCTCCCATTCACAACAAACAATTATCTAAATCTAAACCTATTTAAATCTCAAGAAATTTTGATTCAGTTGCAAGCTGGGTTCAAAGTTATTTTCTTGCATTCTGTGTACTGCAATGATCCCAAGGGCTGGAAAAGGGGTGAGGGAAGGTAAAAATATTTACCCGGATCCGAACAACAAAATGCCACTGCGCTCGTGATGTACAAAGAACAAAGAAATGTACAGCACAGGAACAGGCCCTTCGGCCCTCCAATCCCGTGCCGACCATGCTGCCCGACTAAACTACAATCTTCTACACTTCCTGGGTCCGTATCCCTCTATTCCCATCCTATTCATGTATTTGTCAAGATGCCCCTTAAATGTCACTATCGTCCCTGCTTCCACCACCTCCTCCGGTAGCGAGTTCCAGGCACCCACTACCCTCTGCGTAAAAAAATTGCCTCGTACATCTACTCTAAACCTTGCCCCTCTCACCTTAAACCTATGCCCCCCCCAGTAATTGACCCCTCTACCCCAGGGAAAAGCCTCTGACTATCCACTCTGTCTATGCCCCTCATACTTTTGTAGACCTCTATCAGGTCGCCCCTCAACCTCCTTCGTTCCAGTGAGAACAAACCGAGTTTATTCAACCGCTCCTCATAGCTAATGCCCTCCATACCAGGCAACATTCTTATAAATCTCTTCTGCACCCTCTCTAAAGCCTCCACATCCTTCTGGTAGTGTGGCGACCAGAATTGAACACTATACTCCAAGTGTGGCCTAACTAAGGTTCTATACAGCTGCAACATGACTTGCCAATTCCTATATTCAATGCCCCGGCCAATGAAGGCAAGCATGCCGTATGCCTTCTTGACTACCTTCTCCACCTGTGTTGCCCCTTTCAGTGACCTGTGGACCTGTACTCCTAGATCTCTTTGACTTTCAATACTCTTGAGGGTTCTACCATTCACTGTATATTCGCTACCTGTATTAGACCTTCCAAAATGCATTACCTCACATTTGTCCGGATTAAACTCCATCTGCCATCTCTCCGCCCAAGTCTCCAAACAATCTAAATCCTGCTGTATCCTCTGACAGTTCTCATCGCTATCCGCAATTCCACCAACCTTTGTGTCGTCTGCAAACTTACTAATCAGACCAGTTACATTTTCCTCCAAATCATTTATATATACTACAAACAGCAAAGGTCCCAGCATTGATCCCTGTGGAACACCACTGGTCACAGCCCTCCAATTAGAAAAGCATCCTTCCATTGCTACTCTCTGCCTTCTATGACCTAGCCAGTTCTGTATCCACCTTGCCAGCTCACCCCTGATCCCGTGTGACTTCACCTTTTGTACTAGTCTACCATGAGGGGCCTTGTCAAAGGCCTTACTGAAGTCCATATAGACAACATCCACTGCCTTACCTGCATCAATCATCTTCGTGACCTCCTCGAAAAACTCTATCAAGTTACTGAGACACGACCTCCCCTTCACAAAACCATGCTGCCTCTCACTAATTCGTCCATTTGCTTCCAAATGGGAGTAGATCCTGTCTCGAAGAATTCTCTCCAGTAATTTCCCTACCACTGAAGTAAGGCTCACTGGCCTGTAGTTCCCTGGATTATCCTTGCTACCCTTCTTAAACAGAGGAACAACATTGGCTATTCTCCAGTCCTCCGGGACATCCCCTGAAGACAGTGAGGATCCATAAGATTTCTGTCAAGGCCTCAGCAATTTCCTTCCAGCCTCCTTCAGTATTCTGGGGTAGATCCCATCAGGCCCTGGGGACTTATCTACCTTAATATTTTTTAAGACACCCAACACCTCGTCTTTTTGGATCTCAATGTGACCCAGGCTATCTACACACCCTTCTCCAGACTCAACATCTACCAATTTCTTCTCTTTGGTGAATACTGATGCAAAGTATTCATTTAGTACCTCGCCCATTTCCTCTGGCTCCACACATAGATTCCCTTGCCTATCCTTCAGTGGGCCAACTCTTTCCCTGGCTACCCTCTTGCTTTTTATGTACGTGTAAAAAGCCTTGGGATTTTCCTTAACGCTATTTGCCAATGACGTTTCGTGACCCCTTCTAGCCCTCCTGACTCCTTGCTTAAGTTCCTTCCTACTTTCCTTATATTTCGCGCAGGCTTCGTCTGTTCCCAGCCTTTTAGCCCTGACAAATGCCTCCTTTTTCTTTATGACGAGGCCTACAATATCTCTCGTTATCCAAGGTTCCCGAAAATTGCAGTATTTATCCTTCTTCCTCACAGGGACATGCCGGTCCTGAATTCCTTTCAACTGACACTTGAAAGCCACCCACATGTCAGATGTTGATTTGCCCTCAAACATCCGCCCCCAATCTATGTTCTTCATTTCCCGCCTAATATTGTTATAATTAGCCTTCCCCCAATTTAGCACATTCACCCTAGGACCACTCTTATCTTTGTCCACCAGTACTTTAAAACTTACTGAATTGTGGTCACTGTTACCGAAATGCTCCCCTACTGAAACATCTACCACCTGGCCGGGCTCATTCCCCAATACCAGGTCCAGTACCGCCCCTTCCCTAGTTGGACTGTCTACATATTGTTTTAAGAAGCCCTCCTGGATGCTCCTTACAAACTCCACCCCGTCTAAGCCCCTGGCACTAAGTAAGTCCCAGTCAATATTGGGGAAGTTGAAGTCTCCCATCACCACAACCCTGTTGTTTTTACTCTTTTCCAAAATCTGTCTACCTATCTGCTCATCTATCTCCCGCTGGCTGTTGGGAGGCCTGTAGTAAACCCCCAACATTGTGACTGCACCCTTCTTATTCCTGATCTCTACCCATATAGCCTCACTGCCCTCTGAGGTGTCCTCCCGCAGTACAGCTGTGATATTCTCCCGAACCAGTAGCACAACTCCGCCTCCCCTTTTACATCCCCCTCTATCCCGCCTGAAACATCTAAATCCTGGAACGTTAGCTGCCAATCCTGCCCTTCCCTCAACCAGGTCTCTGTAATGGCAACAACATCATAGTTCCAAGTACTAATCCAAACTCATATCTGCGAAATGTGTAGAAATATGCCAGCTCCTGGAAGGGGGCATTCATGCATTGGAACTCCAGGGACTGTTACACAGTCAGTTGTGTCTGCAAAGGGGTGGGAGAGAGTTTGTCAGAAGCACGCACAGCAATGAGAGGGCATCTTTGTTGTAATTCAGCTAAATTTGGGCTGGATTTGGTTTGACAAAAGTCAAAATCTTATGCAGCTGGGCTGACACATAGAGAAAAATGTTCCTCCACATCGAAAAAAAATAAAGCTAAAGCATCGAATCGCAGGCCTAAGATCATAGGAACATGAGGAGGCCATTCAGCCCCTCAAACCTGATGCACACTGAGTCAAATTATGGCTGTTCAACTCCACTATCCGCCCCCGCCACCCCTCCCCGCCCCCCACACCGCCATAGTTCCATCACTTCATATGTTAGCCCAGAAAAATATACTAACTTCAGTCTTGAAAGCTCCAATTATCCCAGCATTCATGGTGGGAGATAAAATTTCTACTAACCTATGGAAAACACTTCTTTCAGGCCTAAGCATCTCTCTTTGCTGTTGTTTGTCATTCGTGCTGAGCCGTTTCCAGTTTGAACATGTACTCGAGGGACTATTATTTTTGGACAATAGTTGAGCTGCGTGTCACCAAGTCAATATTTCTTGGGCTCTTCTGACACATGGCTGGTCAATGAGAGTTTGACTATTTAAAAGTCAAAACTCATCACAGCTACAAATTCCTCGAACATCAAGGGATCCCGCCAGCCAGGAATTGTTTCCTTTCTAACACCCCAAATTGAGTGATACATATCGCATTTAATTTCAACTAAATTTGGGGTCTCTACAGTTTATGATTTTTGATTTGATTTTGATTGGATTTATTTACTGTCATATGTACCGAAGTACAGTGAAAATTATTTTTATATTTTCACAGAACGCCTTTGATGCTTTCCTAATAACTCTGAATCTAATTTACGAACATGCAAAATAGGAGCAGAAGTAGGCCATTCGGCCACTCAAGCCTACTTTACTATTCAAACATTGAATGATGTCTTTCTGTTTCAAACTCTACACTCCCATCTACCCCTGATAACATTGGATTCCCTTGCCTAACAAGAATCTACCTACCTCCCTGCCTTCAAAACATTTGGTGACCCCGCTTCCACTGCCTTCTGAGGCAGAGAGATTCAAAGTCGCGCAACCCACTAAGAGAATTAACTTCTCATTTCTGTTTGCAAAAGGGCCACCCCTAATTTTAAAACCTTGCCCCCTGGTTTTGGACTCACCCACAAGAGAAAACACCCTTTCCATATCCACATTTTCAATACTGTTCAGGATCTTATATACTTCAAACGGGTCAACCCTCACTTTTCTAAATTTCAGTGGAGACAAGCCCAACCTGTCCAACATAACCTCAGAAGATAACCTGCTAATTCCAGATATCAATCCTCCCATGCACTGCAATTACATTGTTCTGTGAAAAAGATCAAAACTCCACCCAGTATTCCTAGAAACATAGACGGGGATTTTCATCTCCTGTTTTCGTTGGGCGAGTTTGGCGATGGGAGCAGGAATCTCACGAGAATTCCCAAATTGCGATTCACACCAGCGTAAAGGTGTGACGCAATTTTCCTCTTCCCCCATCGATGACAGTTCAACGTCGGGCACATCATTTGAATATATTATCACCTCATTAGCAGGCCCCTCCGCCTGAATCATCCCCTCCTGTGAGAAAATACATTCATGCCGGGGTGAAGGCAGAACGATGTGAAACCGGACTGGTCTAAGGTGTACACCTGGATAACAGGCCTTCCAGAGGAGTACAGGTAAGTGCATCGCTCGGGAGGGGGGTACGAGTGCCATGTTCGACAACTGCCCAGGCACTATCTTGGCACTGCCTAGGCACTGCCTCCTAGCTCTGCCCCCTGGATCAGCCCCTGACACTGTTACTGCCCGGGTGGTGCCGGGAATTGCAGGGGGGGGTCCAAAGTTTACATTTGCGTGTTGGGGTGGCCTTTGGAAATGGTTCTCCGATCTTCGAGGAACTAAGTTGCTGGTGGGGCAGGCTCAAATCAGAGACCACACAGCCAGCGTTACATCATGGGACCCACCCCTTTATGTTTCTCAGACTAAGTCCAGGACGATGCGCCGGAGAAAGCGGCCATTGCTGTCAGTGCCTTCAATGCAGCTTTGCCCATCTGTTATTAGCCTTTGCTGATATCTGGGAAAATTGAGCTCATAGAAAATAGGAGTTCATTCAGCTCTTTGAGCCTGCTCCACCATTCAATATGATCATGGCTGATCCTCTGTGTCAACCCATACTTTCGCGCTTTCACCATACCCCTTGATGCCTTCAGAGTTTATAACTCTATCTATTTCCTTCTCAAATATATTGTTATGGGCGAAGCATTTTCAGAACCCCAAAATGTATCATGGAGTTCAACCAACCTCTCCTTTAATGTATTTGTTGCTTTTCCTAGCACACGGTGTTTTACTAGGTGTGGGATTACAATTATGGACACATGGGTTTTTAAACACAAAACACTGTTTATTCCATGAACTCAACTTAACATCTGAAATCAACATTGGATCTCTTAACACCCCTTTCTTCAAAGATAACTCAGAAAATATTGCAACAGTAAATAACTCCTTAAAATGTTCCTTCAAACCTCCAAGAGACTTAACACCTTTAAACAGTATCACATCAGGTTAAAGGATATATATATTTTCTGTAGAATGGCAGAGATATATTAGCTTGGTTGATTTCAGCTCCAGCGCCTTGCTTTCATCATGCAGCTCTCTGGAAACCCACAGACACACACACGCTGCTTTCTCAAACTTGGCTCTCTCCCTTCAAGCAGATCACAGCAAAACAGAACTTCTCAAGCTGCTGTCTCAAACTAGCTTTCTACTTTTAAACTGCTCTCAGCAAAACCAGCCAGGCACTTTTTAGCTGCTCTCTGCAAAACCCAACTGCAAAACTAAACTCCCAAAATGGCTGACCTGACCTCAGCCCCATCCACTCTCTGACATCACTGTTTTCTTAAAGGTACATTGCTTAAACATCCAGGTCTTAAAGGTACCCTCACATGACACCTCCCCCAAGAAAATAAAATAAACCATCAACTTCAAGATGATTTCATTTTTCACTTTTGCACCATCCACTAAGAAATGTACACAGTAAAAATACTTTTAAGTAACACAAAAAAAAACCACACGCAAACAGGAATAATAATATAGTCCATTTTTCTTTGTTCTTCTTCCTCCAACCGAAATCCTTCTCGATTGGCAGTCTCTTTGAACAAAGTCTCTGCACAATCCATCCATTCCTCTACTCCTCGGCATTTCTCTTCAGAATCAGATAATTTAGTTCAATCTGACCACAGAGTCCCTTGCAATTCTACAATACAGGAACATTGGTGATCACAGCTTTCAGGCAGTCAAATGCCTGTTGAAAGTCCACTGTCCATTGAATATTTTTAAGTTTCTTCAGCAATTCCATCAGTGGAGTAATCACGCCACAAAACTTTTGCACAACTGTTCAATCAAAGCCATTAATGCTACGAAATCGCATTATTTCCCTTCGTCTTGAGGATATCGGAAACTCCTCAATGAAAGCGATTCAGGCTTTTCCAAATTCACTTTCGGCTAGGTTCATCACCAAACCCGCCTCCTGAAGTCGATCAAAGAACTCCATACGATGTTTTAAATGTTCTTTCCATGTCTGGAAGTTGGAAATAAAAGCAGATTGTCTCACTTTCTCAATGCAATCCCTCAATGGTGTGACAGGATAAGTGTCCGTTCATGTAACTGCATTCACCTTTCTATAGTCCACACACAACCGTTGGGTACCGTCTGGTTTAGGTACCATCACTATGCGTGAGCTCCATTGGCTGCTATGTTACATAATGCATTAAGAGACATTGCAATTAGTTGTCTCATTTATGTTAAGTATCCATTAATTGACACTGGGGCTTCAGGTGCCCTCTGGCAGGTGATGTATAGTGAGAGTTTTGTGCAAAGGCTGTTGGAAGGAACTAAATGTGTGTTTGTGAAAAAGGAACAGAACTTTAGACTCTTCCCATAACAGCCTCCCCGAACAGGCACCGGAATGTGGCGACTAGGGGCTTTTCACAGTAACTTCATTTGAAGCCTACTTGTGACAATAAGCGATTTTCATTCATTTTTCATTTCATTCATATCACAGCAACTAAAACGTCTAAAAATTGGTAGCAGAGGATGATTGCTGTGTAAATGTGAAGGGTTGAAAGATACAACTTTCCATATAAAACCAAGGAGTGAGTGAGAAAAGAAAAAAAAGGGATATATGGCTGAACTGAGGATAAAGATGGCTGGATATGACTATCCTCCCTTATTTTCTGAAAGGGAATCGTACGACCAATGGAGAAGTGCAGTAGTTATGTAGACTAAGGTAACTGCTTTGGGAAAGAGAAAACAAGGTATGGCATTGGCTCTTTCTTTACCATATGACAGTAAAATCTGAAACAAAGTGGTTTCTGAGCTGGAATTGGAAGAGTTAGACTCAGAAGAAGGTCTGGAGACTTTATTACATTATATGGATAAGATTTATAAGAAAGATGACTTGTTAAGTGTGTATGAAGCGTGGTCGGATTTTGATAAGTTCCGGAAAATGGAGGATATCTCCATGGAAGACTATATAATGGAATTTGGCAGACTATATAAAAGGCTGCAGAAACACAACCTGGAATTTCCACAGTCTGTGTTGGCCTTTAAATTACTTGACTGTGCTAGAGTGAGCAACATGGATAGGCTCCTGGTTTTGACAGGAGTTCAGTTTACTGATAAGGATACCTTATTCGAACAGATGACAAAAGCTTTACAAAAGTCTCTGGGGAAACATTCAATTCCGATGGCTCTGATGACCAAAATAGGTCAGCCTGCAAGAAGGCAGAATATGGAAGATACACTACTAACAGGATGGCGAAATTGTATGGCTACGAACAGGGCTCAAGACTGTAGAAGGAGACCAAGACAAGGAAATTATGAAGACAGAAACCCAGTTAGAACCTACAATAGGAAGATGAACCCCAGAAATGCACGGGGCATGATAAATCGATGTTTTCGATGTGACTCTCAATACCATTATGCTTTCAACTGTCCAACTTGTTATGATAGAGTGTTCGAAGCGACACATGACATGGAAGAGTCAGAAGAGGAAAAAGATAGTGACCAGAAAGAAGGCATTGTCCTATTGACAAGCAGTTTTACGCCGGTAATGAGGGTGTTGGTTGCAGAATCCTTCAACTGTGCTGTATTGGACAGTGGCTGCACATCTACTGTGTGTGGAATTGACTGGTTAAAATGTTACCTGGACTCTTTGAATGCTGAAAATCGTAACAAAGTTAAGGAATTTGAAAGTGCCACAAGTTTCAGGTTTGGGGTTGATAATACTCTGAAGTCGCTGAAAAGATTGGTGATCCCTTGCAATATTGCCGGAGTGAATCATTTCATTTGCACGGTTGTTGTATCAAGTGAGATACCTTTGCTTCTGAGCAGACCGTCGATGAAGAAAGCACACATGAAACTGGATATGGAACAGGATAAGGCAACAGTTTTTGGAAAGACGGTGGACTTACAATTTACACAGTTGGGACACTATTGTATTCCATTATTGACAAATAATATTTCAAGTAGAGTGGTTAAGGATGTGTTAATGGCAGTTGAAAATTAGACTTTAGCTGATAAAAAGCTTGTGGTATTAAAACTGCATAGGCAATTTGCACATCCGTCTCCTCGGAGGCTGAAAATTTATCAAAGGATGCAGGGCTAAGGGATGACGACTATACTAAACTGATAGAACAGGTTAGTGACCGCTGTGAAGTTTGTAGGAAGTACAGAAGGACACCAGCACGACCGATAGTAACCCTACCTTTGGCCAGGGATTTTAACAACATTGTGGCCATGGACCTTAGATCTGGGATAAAGCAAATAATATATTTATTTTGCATTTTGTAGATTTAGCAACCAGATTTAGTCAATCAACGATTGTGCGAAGTAAAGAAAAGAGAGTAATTCTGGATCAAATTGTGGAAAAATGGATAGGGACAGGAATGGGTCCACCGGCAACATTCCTTATTGACAATGGGGGATAATTTGCTAATGATGAGTTGAGGGATATGTGTGAAAACATGAATATCAGAGTTATGAATACAGCTGCAGAAAGCCCATTTAGTAATGTTGTCTGTGAAAGAAATCATGCTGTCATCGATGACATGCTTTGGAAAATTTTGGCAGATCGACCAAATTGCAGGCTAAATTCAGCTTTAGCATGGGCAGTATATGCAAAGAATTCATTGCAGATGGTTGGGGGCTATAGTCCTTATCAATTAGTGTTTGGTAGAAATCCTAAAATTCTGTCCATTTTGGATGACCAGCCTCCAGCTTGGGAGGGGACTACAATTAGCTCTGGTTTTGCTGAACATTTAAATGCATTACATCGCAGTAGAAAAGCTTTTTTGGAAGCAGAAGTCTCTGAAAGTATTCGCAGAGCTTTAAGACATAACGTACAGCCATCAGATGCCGTTTATCAGCAAGGAGGCATGGAATACTACAAGTGAGACAATTCTAATGAATGGAAAGGCCGAGGGAAGATCATAGGCATAGATGGCAAAACAATTATTTAGCAACGTGGTAATCAAACTGTTAGGGTACATTCATCAAGGATAATGGGTACAGATTACAAATTTTCAAACTTAGACAGAGCAGACAGACATGACGAGGAACCAGAGTCATCTGGTACGCATGTGTTACAGAACTATGAGGACCAATTAACTGATATAGACAGGGTTTCTGTGGAGGAACACAACACTGCTGATGAATTAGAACAGGCCATTATTCCGAAAGGGCAACTGCCAAAAGATGGTACAAAAGTGACATACTTGCCTGAAGGGTCTAGTCAATGGAAGGATGCAACTGTTATTAGTAGAGCAGGGAAGGCCACTGGAAAGTATAAACATTGGTTGAATGTACAGCATTCAGGGGAAGGAGTCAAGACAATGGATTGGGGAAACAAAGTTCAAAAATGGAGGGCACAGAAACGCAGTGCCAGTTCAGATAGTACATCGGATAGTGAACAGCTCCGCAGGAAAAGGTCGAGAACTATTGAAAGGACATCCCACAGCAGAAGAGAAAGATCAAGCAGTAGCAGTACAGAACGAGATACCAGGCGGGAGAGAGGACGTAGTTTATCAAGATCTCAGAACATGAGTAAGACTACAAATACTAATAGGAGTAGAAGCCCACATGCACGTGAGGTTTTGGTGGCTTCAAATAAATTAGATGAAAAAGTTACCAAAGAAGCTAACGAGCAAGAATTGCATAGTTGGAGTGAATTTGGGGTATACACAGAAGTACCGGATAGGGGACAAAGAGCTTTATCCCACAGATGGATTTGCACGGAAAAGGTTCTTCCGGATGGAACTTGTAAGGCAAAGGTCAGGCTTGTGGCAAGGGGATTTGAAGAAAACTTAGAAGATCAGGATTTGAGGGTAGATTCACCTACAGCAGGAAAGGTTATTTTAAAGATCTTCTTGGCTCTATTAGCCACAAAGGCATGGGAATGCAAATCTATAGATATAAAAGCTGCCTTTTTGCAGGGGCATCAGCTCCAGAGAGACATTTTTCTCCATCCTCCTAAAGAAGCAGCTAACACAGAAGGGGTACTCTGGAAGTTGAACAAATGTGTATATGGATAAAATGATGCATCTAGAGTCTTGGTATTTTTCGATAAGGTCAGTTTTGTTAAAGTTAGGCTGTTGCCAGTTGAAAGCAGATCCTGCAATGTTTTACTGGTACTATAAAGGAAATCTTTCTGGCATTTTTATGAAGCATGTCGATGATCTTTTGTGGGGTGGGACTAGTGATTCTGAAGCTATTGTAATCTTTGGTTTGAGGAAAGAATTCAGGGTTGGAAGTCAGGCTTCAGGTGCATTTAAATATATTGGACTGGAAATCGGACAGACTACGTTAGGGGCAACTTTATGTCAGCAATCTTATTTGGAAAGCATCAGTGCAATAGCAAGTAGTCATGGCCGAGTTTCACAAAAAGACGCAATGGTTTCAAAGATAGAAAAAGAGCAACTGCGAAGTGTAATTGAGCAACTGAACTGGTTAGGTAGACAGACTAGACCGGACGTGAGTTTTGATGTCTTCGAGTTGAGTACAAAAATGAATGATCCCAAAGTGGAAGACATAATAAGAGCAAATAAAGCGTTGGCCAAACTAAAAATGCAGGAGTGTGTTTTGAAATTCCCAGTTTTAGGTGACCTTAGGCACTTGAAACTCATAGTTTATAGTGATGCGTCCTACGCAAATTTATGTGATGGGGTTTCAAGCGCAGGAAGTTTTATAATTTTCCTTTTGGGGAACAATGGTAAATGTTGCCCGCTTGTGTGGGAAACAAAGAAAATAAGGAGAGTGGTAAAAAGCACTTTGGCTGCTGAGACGTTAAGCCTTGTCGAGGCAGTGGATATGGCCTTTTATATAAGTCTGAAATTGACAGAAATTTTGGGATTAGGGGATTTGGGTAATATACCTATTGACTGTCACGTTGACAATAAATCCCTGTGGGAAAATGTGCACTCTACAAAAAGTGTCAATGAAAAGACGTTACGGATAGACATCGCAAGTTTGAAGCAGATGTTGGACAGAGGGGAAATAACAAAAATTAAATGGGTTGACAGGAGCTATCAACTGTCAGACTGTTTTACGAAAAGAGGGGTGAGTTCACAGAAACCTTTGGATATTGTTAATGAAGGGCGCTTGTTTCTGTGATTGTTTTCTTTTTTCTTTCTCGTCCAAACAAAAAAAGAGAAGGGGGGAAATCATGTGTGTGTTTTTGAGTTTCTTGAAATTTTGTTTTCACATAATTTTTTTTTCTCCAAGGCAGGGGAGATTGTTAAGTAATGGGTTAAGAGACATTGCAATTAGTTGTCTCATTTATGTTGAGTATCCATTAATTGACACTGATATGTAAAGGGGCTTCAGGTGGCCTCTGGCAGGTGATGTACAGTGAGAGTTTTGTGCAAAGGCTGTTGGATGGAAATAAATGTGTGTTTGTGAAAAAGGAACAGAATTTTAGACTCTTCATATCACAGCAACTAAAACGTCTAACATGCACCCCACTTCAATTATGCCATTCTTCAGCATACTCTCAATCTCTCTATTAACCTGTGCCAATTTTAAAGGGTTAAGTCTATATGGATGTTGTTTGATAGAAACAACATTTCCCACATCTACATCATGTATAGCCATTTTAGTACTTCTCAATTTATCTCTACAAACTTGCCCATGTGATATCAATAACTCTTTCAGGTCAGTTCGTTTTTCCTCTGGAAGGTAACTGAACAATTCAGCCCAATTTTTAAGAACATCCACATTTTCCAATTTAATTTGAGGTATGTCAAATTCACAGTCATCTGCATTTGGTTCGTTACTTTGAGTTAGAATCATTAAAACCTCCTTTTTCTCTCCTTCCCTTTCAAAGTACCTTTGAAGCATATTCACATGACACACTCGGTGAGTCTTCCTTCTATCTGGTGTTTTTACCACATAATTCACCTCACTTAATTTCCTTTCAATCTGATAAGGTCCACAAAACCTAGCTTTTAAAGGCTCCCCTACCACTGGTAACAATACTAAAACTTTATTCCCACTGACAAAACTACGAACTTTGGATGTCTTGTCCGCTACCCGTTTCATCACATTTTGTGCAACTTTCAAATGTTGTCTAGCCAATTCACCTGCTCTATTTAATCATTCCCTAAAATTTGACACGTAATCCAATAGTGTAATTTCCGATTTCTCACCCACCAATTTTTCCTTAATCAATTTAAGTGCCCCTCTTACCTCATGACCAAAAATTAGTTCAAAAGGACTAAATTTGGTACACTCATTAGGTGCATCCCTAATTGCAAACAATACGAATGGGATTCCTTTATCCCAATGCTCTGGATAATCTTGACAATACGCCCTCAACATTGTCTTTAATGTCTAATGCCACCTTTTTAACACTCCCTGCGATTCAGGATGGTACGCAGTTGATTTAAATTGTTTTATTCCGAAGCTATCCATAACTTCTTTGAATAACTTTGAAGTAAAATTTGATCCTTGATCTGATTGAATTTCTGTGGGTAGTCCATATCTAGTAAAGAATTTAAGTAACTCCTCAACAATCAATTTAGCTGTAATATTACGTACTGGAATGACCTCTGGAAACCTAATAGACACATCCATTACAGTCAAAAGATATTGATTCCCACTTTTTGTTTCAGGAAGCGGTCCTACACAATTGATTAGGACGCTTGTAAAAGGTTCCTCAAATGCTGGAATGGGTATTAAGGGCGCTGGTTTTATCACTGCTTGAGGTTTCCATATCATTTGACATGTGTGACATGATTGACAAAATTTAACTACATCTTTATGTAGTCCAGGCCAATAAAAATGTTTCTGGATTTTAGCTTGAGTTTTCCTTATTCCCAAATGACCTCCCACTGGTACCTCATGTGCAACTCGCAACACCTCCTTTCTATACCCTACCGGCAATTCTACTTGGTGAACTTCTGCCCACTTTTCATCCGCCTGCATATATGTACAGGTCTCCATTTTCTCATCAAGACATCATTTTTACGATAACACTCTGGTATACTCTCAGATTCCTCCTCCGTATATGCTTTCTGATATATCCGTTTTATTTCTACATCTTTCTGTTGTAACTCTGCCAATTTTCCTGAACTAAAAATATCCGCCTCATCCTCCACCTGTTCTTGTTCTTTTTCAACCATCTGATAGAACAAAGAACAAAGAAATGTACAGCACAGGAACAGGCCCTTCGACCCTCCAAGCCCGTGCCGACCATGCTGCCCGACTAAACTACAATCTTCTACACTTCCTGGGTCCGTATCCCTCTATTCCCGTCCTATTCATATATTTGTCAAGATGCCCCTTAAATGTCCCTATCATCCCTGCTTCCACTACCTCCTCCGGTAGCGAGTTCCAGGCACCCACTACCCTCTGCGTAAAAAACTTGCCTCGTACATCTACTCTAAACCTTGCCCCTCTCACCTTAAACCTGTGCCCCCTAGTAATTGACCCCTCTACCCTGGGGAAAAGCCTCTGACTATCCACTCTGTCTATGCCCCTCATAATTTTGTATACCTCTATCAGGTCTCCCCTCAACCTCCTTCGTTCCAGTGAGAACAAACCGAGTTTATTCAACCGCTCCTCATAGCTAATGCCCTCCATACCAGGCAACATTCTGGTAAATCTCTTCTGCACCCTCTCTAAAGCCTCCACATCCTTCTGGTAGTGTGGTGACCAGAATTGAACACTATACTCCAAGTGTGGCCTAACTAAGGTTCTATACAGCTGCAACATGACTTGCCAATTCTTATACTCAATGCCCCAGCCAATGAAGGCAAGCATGCCGTATGCCTTCTTGACTACCTTCTCCACCTGTGTTGCCCCTTTCAATGACCTGTGGACCTGTACTCCTAGATCTCTTTGACTTTCAATACTCTTGAGGGTTCTACCATTCACTGTATATTCCCTACCTGCATTAGACCTTCCAAAATGCATTACCTCACATTTGTCCGGATTAAACTCCATCTGCCATCTCTCCGCCCAAGTCTCCAAACAATCTAAATCCTGCTGTATCCTCCGACAGTCCTCATCGCTATCCGCAATTCCACCAACCTTTGTGTCGTCTGCAAACTTACTAATCAGACCAGTTACATTTTCCTCCAAATCATTTATATATATTACAAAGAGCAAAAGTCCCAGCACTGATCCCTGTGGAACACCACTGGTCACAGTCCTCCAATTAGAAAAGCATCCCTCCATTGCTACTCTCTGCCTTCTATGGCCTAGCCAGTTCTGTATCCACCTTGCCAGCTCACCCCTGATCCCGTGTGACTTCACCTTTTGTAATAGTCTACCATGAGGGACCTTGTCAAAGGCCTTACTGAAATCCATATAGACAACATCTACTGCCCTACCTGCATCAATCATCTTTGTGACCTCCTCGAAAAACTCTATCAAGTTAGTGAGACACGACCTCCCCTTCACAAAACCGTGCTGCCTCTCACTAATACGTCCATTTGCTTCCAAATGGGAGTAGATCCTGTCTCGAAGAATTCTCTCCAGTAATTTCCCTACCACTGAAGTAAGGCTCACCGGCCTGTAGTTCCCGGGATTATCCTTGCTACCCTTCTTAAACAGAGGAACAACATTGGCTATTCTCCAGTCCTCCAGGACATCCCCTGAAGACAGCGAGGATCCAAAGATTTCTGTCAAGGCCTCAGCAATTTCCTCTCCAGCCTCCTTCAGTATTCTGGGGTAGATCCCATCAGGCCCTGGGGACTTATCTACCTTAATATTTTTCAAGACACCCAACACCTCGTCTTTTTGGATCACAATGTGACCCAGACTATCTACACCCCCTTCTCCAGACTCAACATCTACCAATTCCTTCTCTTTGGTGAATACTGAGGCAAAGTATTCATTTAGTACCTCGCCCATTTCCTCTGGCTCCACACATAGATTCCCTTGCCTATCCTTCAGTGGGCCAACCCTTTCCCTGGCTACCCTCTTGCTTTTTATGTACGTGTAAAAAGCCTTGGGATTTTCCTTAACCCTATTTGCCAATAACTTTTCGTGACCCCTTCTAGCCCTCCTGACTCCTTGCTTAAGTTCCTTCCTACTTTCCTTATATTCCACGCAGGCTTCGTCTGTTCCCAGCCTTTTAGCCCTGACAAATGCCTCCTTTTTCTTTTTGACGAGGCCTACAATATCCCTCGTCATCCAAGGTTCCCGAAAATTGCCGTATTTATCTTTCTTCCTCACAGGAACATGCCGGTCCTGTATTCCTTTCAACTGCCACTTGAAAGCCTCCCACATGTCAGATGTTGATTTGCCCTCAAACATCCGCCCCCACTCTATGTTCTTCAGTTCCCGCCTAATATTGTTATAATTAGCCTTCCCCCAATTTAGCACATTCATCCTCGGACCACTCTTATCTTTGTCCACCAGTACTTTAAAACTTACTGAATTGTGGTCACTGTTACCGAAATGCTCCCCGAACTGAAACATCTACCACCTGGCCGGGCTCATTCCCCAATACCAGGTCCAGCACCGCCCCTTCCCTAGTTGGACTGTCTACATATTGTTTTAAGAAGCCCTCCTGGATGCTCCTTACAAACTGCGCCCCGTCTAAGCCCCTGGCACTAAGTGAGTCCCAGTCAATATTGGGGAAGTTGAAGTCTCCCATCACCACAACCCTGTTGTTTTTACTCTTTTCCAAAATCTGTCTACCTATCTGCTCCTCTATCTCCCGCTGGCTGTTGGGAGGCCTGTAGTATACCCCCAACATTGTGACTGCACCCTTCCTATTCCTGATCTCTACCCATATAGCCTCACTGCCCTCTGAGGTGTCCTCTCGCAGTACAGCTGTGATATTCTCCCGAACAAGTAGCGCAACTCCACCTCCCCTTATACATCCCCCTCTATCCCGCCTGAAACATCTAAATCCTGGAACGTTTAGCTGCCAATCCTGCCCTTCCCTCAACCAGGTCTCTGTAATGGCAACAACATCATAGTTCCAAGTACTAATCCAAGCTCTAAGTTCATCTGCCTTACCCGTAATGCTCCTTGTATTAAAACATATGCACTTCAGGCCACCAGACCCGCTGTGTTCAGCAACATCTCCCTGTCTGCTCTGCCTCAGAGCCACACTGTCCCTATTCCCTAGTTCTCCCTCAATGCTCTCACCTTCTGACCTATTGCTCCCGTGCCCACCCCCCTGCCATACTAGTTTAAACCCTCCCGTGTGACACTAGCAAACCTCGCTGCCAGGATATTTATGCCTCTCCGGTTTAGATGCAACCCGTCCTTCTTATACAGGTCACACCTGCCCCGGAAGAGCTCCCAGTGGTCCAGATAATGGAAACCCTCCCTCCTACACCAGCTGTTTAGCCACGTGTTTAGCTGCTCTATCTTCCTATTTCTAGCCTCACTGGCACGTGGCACAGGGAGTAATCCCGAGATTACAACCCTCGAGGTCCTGTCTTTTAACTTTCTGCCTCGCTCCCTGAACTCCTGCTGCAGGACCTCATGCCCCATCCTGCCTATGTCGTTAGTACCAATATGTACAACGACCTCTGCCTGTTTGCCCTCCCCCTTCAGGATGCCCTCTACCCGTTCGGCGACATCCTGGACCCTGGCACCAGGGAAGCAACATACCATCCTGGAGTCTCTTTCACGTCCACAGAAGCGCCTATCTGTGTCCCTGACTATAGAGTCCCCTATTACTATTCTGCGCTTTGACCCTCCCTTCTGAACATCAGAGCCAGCCGTGGTGCCACTGCTCTGGCTGCTGCTGTTTTCCCCTGATAGGCTATCCCCCACGACAGTATCCAAAGGGGTATATCTGTTCGCGAGTGGGACAACCACAGGGGATTCCTGCACTGACTGCCTGCCCTTTCTGGTGGTCACCCATTTCTCTGCCTGCACCTTGGGTGTGACCACATTTACATAACTGCGATCTATGACGCTTTCCGCCACCTGCATGCTCCTAAGTGCATCCAATTGCTGCTCCAACCGAACAATGCGGTCTGTGAGGAGCTCCAGTTGGGTGCACTTTCTGCAGATGAAGCCATCCGGGACGCTGGAAGCCTCCCGGACCTGCCACATCTCACAGTCAGAGCACAGCACCCCTCTAACTGACATTGTGTCAATTAATTAAAATTAAAATTAAAATTTGTCTTTTTTTAAAAAAAATATTTTTTTTAAAATTTCAAAGTTACTGTCAACTATCTGTTTCCTAGCACTAGATTTCTAATAGAAATGCGATAGCTAACTATAGTACTCTCCGATCTCTGGCTTAGATATCCCTCTAAATTATAATTAAGTTATTATGTTTAATTAGTTACCAAATTCTAGCCACAGCTTTTCTGTGATGTCACTTCAGTTTCCCCCCGACACACACAATTTGAAAAAAGGTATAAAAGTAAAAATAAGTCAAAATCACTTACTTACCTTCTGAGTGTCTTAGATGTTCTCAGGTTCTCTCGCTGACAGAGACTGCTCCTCCACCTCCGAACCTTGACCTGCACAATGCTAATAATATAATAATATAATATGGCACTTACCTCACACCAATGGGTCTTATTATTAGGTTAGAGGAGGAGGGCGGGTGGGAGACACTACACGTGTATTATCAAAAATCGTTTCTGATAATTGCACTTCAACTTCATCTTCACTCTTTGATTTCTCCTCTTGTCTTAACCTGTGAGTTTGCGACCTTGTTACTACACAATCCGGAAAAAGCCCAGGGTATTCGTCCTTCAACACTTCAGTTGACTGATTTTCCACTGGCTTATCAACCACAGTAGGCATCAATCCCACTTGCGATCCAGCTATATCATTACCCAAGATAAACTGTATTCCTGGACAAGATAGTTTATCTATTACTCCTACTACCACTTCACCACTCTTCACTGGACTTTCCAACCTTACCTTATATAATGGAACACTACTCCTCTCACCCTGAATTCCACATATCACCACCTTTTCTGGCAACATTCTTCCCAAACTACATAATTCCTCATCTCTTACTATTAAAGATTGACTAGCCCCTGTATCTCTTAAAATTGTGATTTATTTACCTGCGCACATGATACACATGAGCAAACTTTACCCACACAAGTAAATTCTTTAAATACATCTGGCACCTTCTGAACAATTACTTCTTGAACAGGCTGTACAATTGTTTGCACCTCCTTCGCTTCCCTTGGGCTTTCCTTTACCACTCTAACAAATCCCACTGTCTTATCCTGTTTTACCACATCAGCCTTTCCAGTGCTTTTCTTCAACCACCAACACTGTGACTTTACATGGCCTAGTTTATTACAGTGAAAACATTTGAAACTTTTCATTTCTTTTCCACCCTCCTGGATTTCTTTTTTAATCTGAGGTACACTCTCTTTATTGTCTTCCATCAGATCACCTTTACCTTTACCACTTGAGTATTTCTCATGTCCCCAGTTTCTATCTCTCACCGGCTGAAACTGATGTCGGAAACCAATCTTTGATTTATGAACTAATTCATAATCATCTGCCATTTCCGCAGCTAATCTCGCAGTTTTAACCCTCTGTTCTTCCACATGAGTTCTCACTACATCAGGAATTGGAATTTTTAATCTCCTCCAAAAGTATAATTTCTCTGAGAGCTTCATACGTTTGGTCTATTTTCAAAGCCCTTATCCACCTATCAAAATTACTCTGTTTGAGCCTTTCAAACTCCATGTATGTTTGACCAAATTCTTTCCTTAAATTTCTTTGTCTGTAAGCTTCAGGCACTAGCTCATATGCACTTAAGATGGATTTCTTCACCTCCTCATACGTTCCAGATACCTCCTCCGGTAGTGATGCAAACACTTCACTAGCTCTACTTACCAGCTTTGTTTGAATCAGTAACACCCACATGTCCTGTGGCCATTTCATTTGTTTAGCTACCTTCTGAAATGAAATGAAAAAGGTTTCCACTTCCTTCTCGTCAAACCTTGGCAAGGCTTGGACATATTTAAATAGATTCCCACCACGTCTTCGACTATGACGCTCTGTCTCATTATCCTCATCCATATCCTTCAACTGTACGTGTCCCTTTACGTCTGCCAATTTTAACTGATTGTCATGTTTCATGGCCATTTTCTGAAGTTCAAACTCCCTCTCTTTATCTTTTTCCCTGAATGTATCTCCCTTTCCTTTTCTTTTTGTTCTGCTAGGGCTATTCTTTCTTTTCTCCTTTCTTCTCTCTCCTTTTCTTTTTCCTCTCTCTCTCTTTCCTCTCTCTCACTCTCGTATGCCAGCCGCTTTAATTCTTTCTCATGTTCCATTTGTTTAATTTGCAACTGAATTTTTGCCATTTCCAATGAGTCAAACTCTATCTCAGGCAACTTTAAATGCTTAACCACCGCCATAATTACCTCACCTTTTCGCATTTTGTCAGGTAATGTTAACTGCAATGTTCTCGCCAAATCTAACAGTCTGCTTTTCGTTTCTGTCCGTAAAGTACTACGTGTGACATTGTCCACCCCCAAAAACTTCTGAGCCTCTGAAAGAGCCATTGTTCACAACACTCTCGCCACTTAAACTAAAATACCACACCGGAAAATCAACAATCCTTCACTGTCTTTAAATTCACAAAAGCCAATCCAATAGATAGACTTTTATCCCCCTCAAGCCCCCAATTGTTATGGGCAAAGCGTTTTCAGAACCCCAAAATGTATCATGGAGTTCAACCAACCTCTCCCTTTAATGTATTTGTTGCTTTTCCTAGCACACGGTGTTTTACTAGGTGTGGGATTACAATTATGGACACGTGGGTTTTTAAACACAAAACACTGTTTATTCCATGAACTCAACTTAACATCTGAAATCAACATTGGATCTCTTAACACCCCTTTCTTCAAAGATAACTCAGAAAATATTGCAACAGTAAATAACTCCTTAAAATGTTCCTTCAAACTTCCAAGAGACTTAACACCTTTAAACAGTATCACATCAGGTTAAAGGATATTTTTTTTTCTGTAGAATGGCAGAGCCATATTAGCTTGGTTGATTTCAGCTCCAGTGCCTTGCTTTCTGGAAACCCAGACACACCCACACTGCTTTCTCAAACCTGGCTCTCTCCCTTCAAGCAGATCACAGCAAAACAGAACTTCTCAAGCTGAAACTGGCTTTCTACTTTTAAACTGCTCTCAGCAAAACCAGCCAGGCACTTTTTAGCTGCTCTCTGCAAAACCCAACTGCAAAACTAAACTCCCAAAATGGCTGACCTGACCTCAGCCCCACCCACTCTCTGACATCACTGTTTTCTTAAAGGTACATTGCTTAAACATCCAGGTCTGAAAGGTACCCTCACATGACAATATTCATTGACTTGGCCTCCACAGTGTTCTTCAGTAGAGAATTCCACAGGTTCACCACTCTCTGAGTGATGAGGTTTCTCCTCATCTCAGTCCTAAATGGCCTACCCTATATCCTGAGACTGTGACCTCTTGTTCTCGACTCCAACAGAGAAAACATCATCCCTGCATCCAGCCTATCCAGACTGTCAGAATTGTTTACATTTTGAGATGTGGTCTCATCAATGTCCTGTGTAACTGACGCATAACATCTCAGAATCACAGAAACCTCACAGTGCAGAAGGAGCCCACTCAGCCCATCGGGTCCACGCTGACCCTTCGAATGAGCACTCTGTCCATTTACGAGTGTCCACCTTACCCTATCCCCGTAATCCCATAACCCAACCTGTGCATCCCTGGACATTAAGGGGCAATTTAGCATGGCCAATCCACTTAAACCACACATCTTTGGACTGTGGGAGGAAAACGGAGCACCCGGAGGAAACCAACACAGACACGGGGAGAACGAGCAAACTCCATACCGACAGTAACCTGAGGCCGGATTTGAACCCGGGTCCCTGGCGCTGCAAGGAAGCAGTGCGAACCACTGTGCCACCCATCCTTATTTTTGTGTTCATTTCCTTTCATAATAATGGATGGCATTCCATCGTCATGCTGAACCTGCATACTAACCTTTTGTGACCTCTGCACTGGAACATCTACATCTCTCTCTTCCTCAAAGTTCTGCAGTCGTTCTCCATTTAAGTAATGCTCTGCCTTTTTATTCTTCCTGCCAAAGTGAGCAACTTCACATTTTCCCACATTATATTCCATCTGCCAGATTTTGCAAGGGGTGTGTCATCCAGCCCGCCAGCAACTTAGGTTCTCAAAGATCAGGGCGCCCAATTTGAAGGTTGCTCCAATTCAAAAAATTAAAAATATAAACTCCCTGCGAACACCACTCCCCCGGACGCCACTCGGAACACCGCACCGCCTCCCCCCCCCGCCACCCCACCGGTGGAACACATACCCATGCACGGCCACCCCCCCCAAGGAACATCCCTGACATTGCCCCTTGGCATTGCCCCTTGGCATTGCCTCCTGGCATTTTGTAGGATCATAGAATTTACAGTGCAGAAGGAGGCCATTCGGCCCATCGAGTCTGCACCTGCCCTTGGAAAGAGCACCGGCCGCTGGAAAGAGCACCGTACCCAAGCCCACACCTCCACCTAATTCCCGCAACCCAGTAACCCCACCCCACCTTTTGGACACTCAGGGCAATTTATCATGGCCTATCCACCTAACCTGCACATCTTTGGACTGTGGGAGTAAACTGGAGTGCCCGGAGGAAACCCCCGCAGGCACAGGGAGAATGTGCAGACTCCACACAGACAGTGACCCAGCGGGGAATCGAACCTGGGACCCTGGAGCTGTGAAGCAACTGTGCGAACCACTATGCTACCGTGCTGCCCATTTCCCCCACCATCCAACAACCAGAATGATCAAAGAGCCACAGCTGCAGACTTTCTCCATGACAGCCTGGCAGCTGTGGCTACTTTGAAGCTCATAGAAAAAACGTCTGCAGTGAGCAAAACTTTCTTTCTTCCAATTCAATCTTGCTGCATTCTTTCCATCCAACTCTTCAATTTTCTGCACGTCATCAGAATTAAGTCGAGCTAATACGAGATATGCTGAAATAGGTTGCTTTGTATTGGCAATATTCACATACTGAATGAGAAGCATGATATTAATCAGACTAGACTCCAGTACTGTGCCTGCTGAATAAATGCAAGATAATTCATCAAGAGTGGCCTAATATGCATAAACTCATAATGTTACATTTCAATGCTATTTACTTATTTGTATTATGTGTTTCCCTGTAAATGAAAGGAAAAAAACTTTCATAAAGCTGATGCCCCTTTGAATGAAGTTATATATGAACATCTGCTTAACCTAAGCCCTCTGCTCATGGTGGGCTTAGCTACCCAGAAGGCTTTGGGAACCCAGAGTTGGGTCCCTACCCTGCTGGTACTTGGTGCCGGCCCCCTGCGCCATTTTATGGGAGGCAGCAATTAACAAGCTGCCTCCACGTTCACCATCCAATTAGAGACAGAGGGTAGGTTCTGGAGGCAGGAGTGCAGGGTTTCGAGGCCAACTCCAATGGAGGCTGACAGCACTCACTGCGAGACATGTAGGAGCACTGCTGTGGTGCAGACTGATGGGGTAGCGCAGAGGCACCGTGCACCCTGTTGAAGCCTGTGGAGGGATGTATAGTTCACTGCATATAGCCATGGGAGACATCTATCTCCACAATGTTATCACTCAATGACAAAGCTGTGATATGGGCAGAGAGCAGTCTTGCCACTCGCTGCCGAGGAGCTGTTGATGAACAACCTTAGAAGTTAGGAGGCTCTGGACTCCCATTGTAAAGTTGCCTCCACTCACCTGCCAGGGAACAAATAGACAAGGAGCACCATGCACCATCCACAAAGTTTCAACCCTGTCAAAAAGAACTAGGCTTAATTGTCCTATTAAATGCCTTGATTGGCTACCCGCTACTGGCACCGGGACCCAACATCGAGGGAATGTGTTCAGAGGCAGGAACAAGGCCCGGAGAGCCAGTCGGATGTGTGGCATTCCATATACATGCCCACCCACCTCGCATCACCTCCCCCCCCCCCCGCCCTGCCCCCGCCACTAACGACCCCCCCCCCCCACCCAATCCTCCACCTCCCGTCCCCCACCTCCAAAGCTGCTTCTCCAGTGATGGCGCAATGAGCTGAGGGAGTCACTCCAGCATCAGAATCTGTAGTTCAGCATAGCTGTGGGGGAGTCAGGTTCTGCAGACTGGACACAAAAACTAAGGCAAAAGTTTACTGAAGTAATGTATTATTTCATTAAATAAACATTTGTTGGGCTGGTGGGGGGAGGGTGGGGGGGGGGAACTACTTAACAATGGCATGGAAACATGCCCAGAAAATGGTAATAATTGTCAGGCAGCAGAGTGTCTTTGGAAGGCCAGAGAATAAAGCTCCGTTCTTCGCCTAAAGTGCTGAATATTTCAGCGAGATCGCAGGCCCTGTTGCTTGAGATGTTAAGCAGCAGAGTCTCATGTCATGTGAGTGGATTGAGTTGCAGGATTGCCAGATTTGATCATTCTGTTGATAATGAAAGTATGCAGCCTTTCCATATAGACCAGGAAGACCCTCCTTTAGTCCCTATCCCTTACTGAGGTAGTAAAGCTCAGCCTAGTGATATTAGGGCACCATGATTAGTGTGAGCGGGTTAGAGAATCAGCCATCGTGTTTGCTCCTGATTATTATGCTGGAACTTCTGCTGGAATGTATGTGAATTGTATTATAGATCAAACCAGGGCCCGTTTCGATGCCTCCCCTCCATCTCTTCCATCCCATCTCATATTGTTAAATATCCTGTGGACACTCGGAAAAATGAACAGTCGGGAAACCCGTGGGATCATGTGAAACACTGGCCCCATCCAATATTACTTTCCATTCACTTCAATGGAGATTAAAATCAGACAGGGTTAGAAAACCAGTGTTCCTCCTAATCCCATGGGTTTAGCGATGAGCAGGTTAGGTTAAAATTGCTCCTATCAATGTCAAAGATCACATACAAAGAATACTTGGGGAAGGCGTTCACCTATGCCCTCATGTTGTCAGTGCCTTGGCAAGCGGGAATTAGAGTTGAATACAATGCTGAACTTCAACCTGTAATGTACATTCACTGCAAGAAGTGCAAACTTACGATAAAGTTGCTTATCACCAGAACAGACATGTTGCACGTTTTATATGAATCAAAAGAAAATTAAGGTTTTTTTTTTTCGGGGAAACTTGTTCCTTGGCTGAGAACTTAGTGGGAAGGGCTACTTCACACTGCAGGACTGCAGCAAAAAAGCAACAAAATCAGGGATACCATGAAATCATGACCGCTGTACATAAATACAGAAGTGACGCATCAAAACTAAAGCTGGAAAAATTCAACCTAAGGGGGGCGAGGGGCGCGGTGGGAGGGGGGGGGGGGGGGGGGGGGGTCATTCCAGCTTTGGTCAATGGGATGAAATGGGCAATATTGGACGGAATGCCACGCCCGGTTCGGTTTCCATTGAAGTGAATAAGGAAAATTGTGCCAGTAGTACACAAGGCATTTTATGCCATCACCAAAGAATGCTTCAGAAACAGATAAAGCAACTGCTAAAAGCTTCCCTCAACAAGCCACAGGGTGAACCAGGTTGTTTGACATCCCAGCCAGGCAGCATTAGCCTTGTAAGTGACTGTGCTTTCCTTCATTCCGTACCATAGTGGCTATCTCACTGGGATAAAGGAGTGGGATTTTGATTTTCAGTAATTGTGCACTTCTACAGGAGGCACACTGGCTGGACTCGCTATACTGTGAAGTGCACGCCGACGCTTTCTTTCCACAATGCGTGCTGGGCAGGACGGGCCCACTCGTTCCACACACAGCTGAGCAAGCACTTGTCTAAACTCCCATTTTAAAGGTTGAAAGGGGTGGGCAGACAGTCCTGTGCAACCCGCTATCAACGCGATCTGGCCTTAAATGATTTATTTGTCATTTTGACCTGGGAAGGGAAACTGATACCTGATCAGTCTGCTCCTCCAGCACTCTGCAACTGAGAGGTTTCAGCTGAAACGCAAGATACACTTCTCGTAAAAGATGATTTCATCTCAGAAGGAGACAAAGAAAAAAAATGACCCTAAACCATGTTGCTGGATTTCAACTGTAAGGCTCGTAAGGAGATGCACATAATGTCAATGAGGAAATCTTACTCACATGTTTTCATCCACAGTTAAAATGAAAGAGTAATTGTTTTTTTTTAAACTGTCGCCATCTAATGATCACTTAGTGCAGGAATTTTTCTTC
Organism: Scyliorhinus torazame; assembly: GCF_047496885.1. Taxonomy (NCBI): domain Eukaryota; kingdom Metazoa; phylum Chordata; class Chondrichthyes; order Carcharhiniformes; family Scyliorhinidae; genus Scyliorhinus; species Scyliorhinus torazame. The sequence goes on along the minus strand of NC_092708.1, from coordinate 370,191,918 downwards.
AGTTTACCACACAAAAAAAGAATGGACATATCCGCAGCAGGAAGATGAACCTATTCTATTGAATCTATCAAAGTCAACAGAAAGCAAACCTGTGGAATGATTATAGGACAGCCGGCAGACTCAGAGAAACATGGAAAACAGGAGCAGGAATAGGCCATACAGCCCTTAGAGCCTGCTCCGCCATTCAATATGGTCATGGCTGATCATCCAACTCAGTAATCTGTTCCCATTTCCGGCAGATGCTTTGATCCCCAAGTCCTATATCTAACTCCTTCTTGGAAACATACAATGTTTTGCCCCCAACAACTTCCTGAGGTAGCAAATTCCTCAGGCTCACCACTCTCTGGGAGAAGAAATGCCTCCTCATCTCAGTCCTAAATGGTTTACCCATATCCTTGGACGATGAGCCTTAGTTTTGGACTTCCCTGCCATTGGAAACATCCCTCCTGCATCTACTCTGCCTTGTGCTTTTTCTATGAGATCCACCCTCATTCTTCTAAACTCCAGCGAATATAAACCTAACCGACACAATCTCTTCTCATACATCAGCCCCACCATCCCCGAAATTAGTCTGGTAAATCTTTGCGGCAATCCTTCCAGAGCAAGAATTCCCTCCTCAGATAAAGATACCAAAACTGCACACAATATTCCAGGTGTGGCCTCACCAAGGCCCTGTATAATTGCAGCAAGACACCCCTGCTCCTGTATTTGAATCCTCTCACTCTGAAGCCCAACATGTCTTCTTTACCGCCTGCTTCACCTGCATGCTTACTTTCAGCAACTGGTGTACAAGGCCGTCTAATCCTCTCTCCTAAAAATAATAATCAAGAACCATTCACATAATGTGCCTTCTTGTTTTTGCTACCAAATTGGATAACCTCACATTTATCCACATTATACTGCATTTGGCCACTCATTCAACTTGTCCAAATCACACTGAAGCATCTCTGCATCCTTTAAAAAAAATTCATTTATAGGATGTGGGCATCGGTGGTTCGGCCAGCATTTATTTCCTATCCCTAGTTGCCCTTTAAAAGGTGTTGGTGAGTTGCCTTCTTAAACCTTTGCAGTCCCTGAGGTGCAGGTACACCCACCGTGCTATTCGGGAGAGCAATCCAAGATTTTTAAAAAACATTTTTTTTTAGAGTACCCAATTATTTTTCTTTTCCAATTAAGGGGTCATTTAGTGTGGCCAATCCACCTAACCTGCACATCTTTTGGGTTGTGGGGGTGAAACTCACGCACGCATGGGAAGAAATTGCAAACTCCACATGGACAGTGACCCAGGGCCGGGATTCGAACCCGGGTCCTCAACGCCGCAGTCCAAGTGCTAACCACTGTGCCACCGTGCTGCCCACAATCCAAGATTTTGATCCAGCAACAGTGAAGGAACGACAAAATATTTCCAAGTGCGCGTTGAGAGTGATTTGGAGGGGAACCTCCAGGTGGTGGGGTTCCCAGGTATCTGCTGCTCTTGTCCTTCTCGGTGGTTATGGTCGTGGGTTTGGACGGTGCTGTCTAAGGAACCTTGGTGAGTTCCTGCAATGCATCTTGTAGATGGTACACACGGCTGCCACTGTGCGTCGGTGGTGGAGGATTTTTTTTCTTTAAAATTTTGAGTACCCAATTCATTTTTTCCAATTAAGGGGCAATTGCGTGTCGCCAATCAACCTACCCTGCACATCTTTGGGTTGTGGGGGCGAAATCCACACAAACACGGGGAGAATGTGCAAACTCCACACGGACAGTGACCCAGAGCCGGGATCGAATCTGGGACCTCGGCACCGTGAGGCAGCAGTGCTACTCACTGCGCCACCGTGCTGCCCGGGGTGGAGGGTTGGATTGTTTGTGGAAAGGGTAGCAATCAAGCGAGCTGCTTTGTCCTGGATGGTGTTGAGCTTCTTTAATGTTGTTGGAGCTGCACTCAACAAGGCAAGTGGAGAGCATTCCATTGCACTCCTGACTTGTGCCTTGTAGATAGTGGACAGGCTTTGGGGGGGTGTCAGGATATGAGTCACTCACTGTAGAAGTCCTGGCCTTTGACCTGCTCTGGTAGCCACAGTAGTAATATGGCTAGTCCAGTTCAGTTTCTGATCAATGGTAACCCCCAGAATGTTGATTGTGGGGAATTCAGTGATGGTAATGCCATTGAATGTCAAGAAGTGATGGTTAGATCCTCTCCTGTAGGAGATGGTCATTGTCTGGCATTTGTATGCCACAGCTCCCCCTGCCACCAACCCCGAACTGCACCCAAGCCGGGGCTTTTATACTGTGGAGCCTTCCCTGTTAAGCGGGAATCTACAATTCCCAGGGGAGTTAATACTCATTGCGAGTTAATGGGAACCGATGGTGCACACTCCTCTACTCCAGCCCCCCCCCCCACTCCCCTACTTCTCCCCACCCCACCCCCCTACGCCCGCCCTACCCCCTTCCCCCTACTCCCCTACTTCCCCCCACCCCCACCCCGTCCCACACCCCGCTCAGGAGGTATATACCTCATTGGTGAGTGGTGCTTCTGCGCCAAGGGTAGAGGCTGGACCAGCGGGGCTGGTGTCGGAGGAGGAGCCGGTGTGGGCATCGACATTGCTGTCGATGGCCGGGGATCTGTGTCTTCCTGTTGCGATCTGAGAAAACGGCATCAGGCATCTTGACCTCCTGTCCGTCGACGGTCAGAGGGTAGCCAGTTGCAGCGGAGGTTGTGACTGGGGGATCTGAGGAATCTGGGCGTCAGGCGCTGGCAATTCTTGGAGGTGGCCATGGATGTGGTTCACATGGCGGTTAGATTCCGGGCCCAATACCCATATAAAGAACAATACCAGCCCTATTTGGCATTGCACGATCCCTGGGATTCACATAGCTCCCTCGGTGAAATTCCAGCCGTAGGTGGCATCCCCTGGAGTGAAACTGCGGAGTGGCCTCCCGTGTGGTCTTTGAACCTGTCTTGACCCTTCTGGACTTTCTACTCGATGTCTGGAATGACTAGGTTTAACCGCGTCTGGAGGTGTCGACCCATGAGTAGCTCAGCCGGTGCCACCCCTGTGGTCTCATGCGGTGTGGTTTTGTAAACAGAAAATGGGAAAATCAAGTTTCCCAGGTTCCATTGGTCAGCTTCCTCATTCCCCACTTAAATGTTCGGACCGCCCATTCGGCCAGTCCGTTTTATGCCGGGTGATACGGTGCAGTCCGCAGGGGGCGGAGCCTGTTGGGTCCACGAATGACTCGAACTCTGCACTAGTGAAAGCGGCTCTGGAGACCAGTACCTCTCGGTATTGGAGGAGTAGTGCAGGGGGTGATGAGGACATCGTCCAAGTAGACGCCCACCCTGGGTAACCTCCGCAGGATGTTCTCCATCACACGCTGGAAAATAACGCATGAGGACGAGACTCCAAACGGCAACCGGGTACATTCGTATAAACCCCAGTGGATGTTCAAGGTGATGAACCGGCGAGAGTCTGGGTCCAGAATTAACTGGAGATACGCATGACTCATGTCCAGTTTCATGAACTTTCGTCCTCCGCTGAGAGCTTTGCATAGCGGTCCTCAATGCAGGGGACAAGGTGAAATGAAAAAATGAAATGAAAATCGCTTATTGTCACAAGTAGGCTTCAAATGAAGTTACTGTGAAAAGTCCCTAGTCGCCACATTCCGGTGCCTGTTCAGGGAGGCTGGTACGGGAATTGAACCGCGCTGCTGGCCTGCCTTGGTCTGCTATGAAAGCCAGCTATTTAGCTAAACCAGCCAGGAAACGCGGTTCACTGTCATCTTATAGCCCCCGCAGAGACGCATGGAACTGTTTGATTTGAGTACTGGGATGATCGGGGCAGCTCAATCGGCGAATTGTATAGGGCAGATGATCCCTAAATTCCGGTCCAATTCGGCATTGCCATTTGACCGCAATGCGTAGGGGATTGGGCGGACGCTAAAATAATGAGGCTGTACCTGCGGGTATATGCTGATTCAGGCCACAGCCCCTTTGATTGTCCCCAGTCCGTTTGCGAAGACCTCAGGGAATCTGGCTAGGATCTCCTCAGGGAATCTGGCTAGGACCTCCTCCGGACCGTGTGGGTTCACGCAGCATACCCTCTGTCAGTCGAATTTCAAATGTCGCAGCCAATCCCGACTCAGCAAACTTAGTCCCTCACCACGGACTACCACCAATGGTAGGTTAACGGATTGGTGCCCATTAGTCACCGGTACCTGGGCAGTGCCCTCAATGTCCAACGGCTCTCCGGTGTAGGCAGCGACTGATCATGGACACAGTTGCTCCAGTGTCCATCTCCATGTCAATGGGGTGGCCATTTACCAAATGGGACACTCAAACTGGGGCGTCTAGGGGCGTCGTATCACTGGCGTCATTGGTAGCGGTCCTCCTTGCGGTCATCAACATAATACACCCTGTCACGAGAAGGGCGGAACCATCTGCAGGAGTGGTGGGTGGGCCGGCTGCTGCGTGGCCCATTGGGCCTCACGTCTGGATGTCTGGCTACCCCTGCTTCGCAGATTCATCCGTGCACTCCACAGTTGCTCTGCAGCGGTGATCTTTTGAGCAGGCACTCGTCTGCCAGGTCTCCTGGTTCTCCAGCCAGGATGGATCTTGGTGGCGTCTTCCGGATTGCCCAGATTCAATACCGTCATCCCTTGATGTCCTTTGACTCTCAGCTCCACGCTGTCGCAGGAGACGGCAATCTCAATTGCCCGCTGCAAGGTCAGCTTGGTTTCGTTCAGCAACTACCTCTGTGTGGCGGCGTCCTCGATCCCGCAGACAAAACGGTCGCGAAGGGATTCACTCAGGGTAGGCCCAAACTCACAAGCCTTAAAATCCTAAAACTCACAGCTTCCTTAAAAGTGCCAAAGAAAAAAACCCATTGCTGTTTGATTCATCTTGGGCTTGGATGGCTGTGTGGAAGCAGAATCGGCGAACAATGAGTGGCGGTTTAGAATTTAAGTAGTTTTCTACCAAGACTACCGAAGCTGCAAGAGACAGGGCGTTAGGTGCATCTGGGTGTGTCAAGCGTTTGATAAGTGCATACATTGTCTCACAACCGCCAATAATAGGGTTACGGTCTGTCATTCACCTCCAACTATGGCGGTGGTCCGAAAAAAATATTGTGTCGCTCTATATATTGAGCCCAATCATCGGTACTCCCAACAAGGGCCTTCAGTTTTTCTAAATGAGGCATAAGATTATAAGAACGAGGAGCAGGAGTAGGCCATCTGGCCCCACGAACCTGCTCCACCATTCAATAAGACCATGGCTAATCTTTTTGTGGACTCAGCACATCGTAACCTTTTATTCCTTTCCAAAAATCTACCTACCTCTGCCTTAAAAACATTTAACGAGGTTGAGGCAAGGATTCCTGCGGCCTTGACAAAGTGGTCTGGGTATGGAACACGCGGTGCCGGTGGCAACTCCACTTCAGCCTCATCGCCAGTTTAGAATATGACAGGCGAGAAACACTCGTAGGACGCACGGTAGGATACAAGGAAAATTACTTCTTTAGATATACTATTAAACTCGAACGCCCCAAAGGATTGCTCTCCCCGGCTTACACCCATGCCAGGCTTTTAATGCTGTGGAGCCTTCCTGTTAAGGGGGAAGCTGCCCCCCCAATTACCGTGGGAGTTCATACTCGTTATGAGTTAATGAGAACCACTTCCCTAGCCAGGACCCATGCCAGTATTTATGTTCCACACGAGCCTCCTCCCACATTTTTTCACTTAGCCCATCAAGATATTTCACCCCCTTAAATACAATGTGCTCATCACCTCAGCTACTCGTTCTTAGTTACAGGGACTGCCCAAAGTCATAGTTTCCCTAAGATCAGCAGATACACCATGTCATAATTGCCAGTCCCTAAGATCAATTCGGGACAGTCCCAGTTTTGTGTTCTATTTATAGAGTCCTGATTTTTACTCGCCTCACCTGAACCTTGCAAAGAATTCAAACCAATATTTAGCTTCAGTTCAGTTAGAGGGTGTGTCGCCAGTGCCAACTCCATTACATGTGCACCACAAAGTTCAAGCCGTGATCACAGAGCAAAGTAATGCTGAAATTCTGATCATTGAATTCAAGTTTTCTGAACTCACCTTTCAAGAATAAATTTCTTGTCTGTCTGGATCCCTCTTCCTTATCTACCTTACAACTGCAGAGGCTGTAAATGGACCTGAAATTAAGTTTTCACTTTGAAGAAAATGCCAGAAATCAAGACCTTAAAAAAACGTTTTGTATTAATCCAGCAGTCGCTCTGGAAACTAAAGTTGCTGGGAACGGGGGGAAATATTTCTTGATTGATCCTCAGATTTCATTTTTCTTTTCCTGATATTGGTTCAGAAAGTCAGCTATGAGAAGTTGAGGAATCTCCCCCCCCCCACTCTCTCCCCTCCCCGACCCCCCCCCCCCCCCCCCCCCCCCCCCCCCCCCCACAACCCCGCAGAAAAAAATTGTGTAATCGCTGTCAGAAATTGCACAGTGGCACTGTGGTTAGCACCGCTTCTTCACAGCACCAGGGACCAGGGTTTAATTCCCGGCTTGGGTCACTGTCCGTGCGGAGTCTGCACGTTCTCCCCGCGTCTGCGAGGGTTTCCTCCGGGTGCTCCAGTTTCCTCCCACATGTCCCGAAAGACATGCTTGTTAGGTGAATTGGACATTCCGAACTCCCTCATGTACCTGAACAGGCACCAAAGTGTGGCGAATAGGGGATTTTCACAGTAACTTCATTGCAGTGTTAATGTAAGCCTACTTGTGACAATAAAGATTATTATTGAATGACTGAAGTTGCTAATTGTCACAAGTAGGCTTCAAATGAAGTTACTGTGTAAAGCCCCTAGTCGCCACATTCCGGCACCTGTTCGGGGAGGCTGGTACAGGAATTGAACCGTGCTGCTAGCCTGCCTTGGTCTGCTTTCAAAGCCAGAGATTTAGCCCTGTGCTAAACCTGTGGTTAAACCCTGTGCTAATAAATTATTATTGAAGCAGTAAAACAATATTGGAAACAACTGATAAAATGCTTGAAGTAAATTTCCAATTGCCTTCGCAGAGTCTAATGTTAAGAAATGCTGAGGTGGGTAGAGAGCTGCATCCTTAATGACTCAATCCTCCCTCCTCCCCCCACCCAGTGGACCTTTGTTTGGCTCTCTGTAGACGATGCAGGTGACTGGAAGGTATCTTTTGGGGAGAAGATGCAGGCATTTCTGTTCAACAGTGTATAAACAGGCAGTTGTGGTATTTCAGAAATGCTGCTTACTGATGTTCATGGGGTTTGATTTAACCCTCATTTTGAAATTTATCCTCCGGGATAAGTACAGATTTAACCTGTACTTCAATTATCAATGATACATATTAATGGGGGAAGTGTGTGTGTGAGAGAGAGAGAAAGAGACGTTCTGTGACTCTCACTGACAGCAGTTGTCATTCTGATCCTATACAATCAAATACCAACACAGGGCTGGCTGTTAAAATTAAGTGATAGGCTTGCAAATTTGCAAACAGCACTTAAAATAAAGGAGTAAATTATATTTCATCACATTTGCTGTTAGATTAAGTGCAAGTTTATGCCTTGTCGCGATGGCAGAAGAGCTGATGTTTGAGACCAGGGACAAGCTGTTCCAGTGTTTGGAGGAAGAGGATTCATCTGTCCACCACCTCAGGCAGTAATAGCAGTGCATAAATATCCCCTTTCCGCGAACAAGTACATCTCCAGTCTCTATGGTGTGCCTCTCGAATGTGTAAACACATTGCAAAGTGCTGACCAAATATCCAGGTCTGTACAGTGGGGGTGCGATGGACGGAGGGTGGTGTCAATCTGTGAGCTACCTTGATAGTTGGAGACTGCTAGTCCCCGCCAACCTGTGTCAGCCAATTTGAGTTTCGTCCTTATGAAATGTGGAATCGAGTATTATTCACGCTGCTTGCGGTGAATGCGTAGAGGGGTACAGCTCTCTATGGCAGACAAGCACACAAGCAACTTTGTTGATGCAAGCTAGTAGCCTTAAATTAATATTCCCATTAACTGAAGTTATTTCTACAGCGCTTTGGTCTCAGCTCATTGTGACTGGGTTTCGGGGGAGGAAGGGTACGTTAAACTGCAGGCCCAGGGACTCCACCTGCTTTTATTTAAACAGCAGTGATGGGCAACCTAGGCCATGAGTAGGCCGCATGAGTGTCCCTCCTTCATCTCAGAGGGCCGCAAGGTTGAAATCTGGCTGGTTCATTAAACACGGCCCCATGAATAAAATCTAACACATTTAAAACACGCCAAATATTTCATAACCAGTTATCGAAAATGCGGAATCATTCGTATATTAATAGAACTATCAACTTCAAACGGTATGAACAAAGTAGGTATTTTCACTTTGATTGGACGCATAGGGAGTGCACGGCTCTCACCATCAATGTTGTGTGCAGCCAGCACGCACCTCACTTCATGTGCCCTTTCTTTATATGTGTCTCACTTCAGTCACACCGGTAGGAAAAATACTACGCGGATGGAAATCAGCAGCAGCATCTGGCACCCCTTCACGTGGTTCAATGGTCAACAAAATGTCTCTTGGGCCGCACTCAGAAGCCTAATGAGCCACATGCGCCATTTGCCCACCACCGATACAGAGAGCTTCCTCCGGGGGCCAGTGGAATGAGCAATGCCTGGAGCAATGCTGACCCATTCTACAAAGAGTTCAACTGAACAACCTGCTTCCTGAAATGGGTAAAGAGGAGAAGTCCGCGGCAACACATCATCCTTCACAGCGGGAGTGGAGTGATTGTTGGTGGGGGTTGGGGGATATTTGTCCTAAGTTAAATCAGGACTTCTCATTTACTGCACCATTGGATCAACATTCTCCAATCAACCCACAGAGGGGACATTTGCCTTTTGTCTTGCAGGGAGCAAAAGGTCAAGCCCCTGCTTGTTAACATGTTAAACCGATTATTGCCAGTCATAAATTAAGCTGGCACATTTCCCTTGTGAGGAATAATTGAAGGTATTTATCAAAAAAATAACAAGTCTTGAAGCCTGAATGGTGAAAAACCATCCCTTGCATACCTATAAATTGCAGGATTTATGTTTGAACGTACAAGCCAGATGTAATTTTGTACTTAAAACATCATATGCAAAACCTCTGTGGTTACTACCAGCGACACCACACATAGTTGCACTTCATTACTGAGGGCCCGGCTGTTGATGAGGACTGCCCTGGCAGACGGGTGCCTGTTTTACATATTAAAAAGTTGAAACCACATGTGTTAGAAAGCTTGGGTACAAATTACAGAATGTTTACTAAGATCTAGGGCAGAATTTTACGGCCTTGTTGTGCCATTAACTTCGGCAGAACCTGAAAATCCCGTCAGTGGGAGGGGCTGTACCACACATGTAGACACCCATGTGAATTAGGAGCAGGAGTAGGCCACTCTGTCCCTCAAACACGCTCTGCTATTCAATATGCTTGATCTGATTGTAACCTCCTGCCTACCCCCAGTAAACTTTCATCCCTATGTTTATCAAAATCTCTACCTTTTCTTATCTCATCTCTACATTATGGGTGACACGGTGGCACAGTGGTTAGCACTACTGCCTCGCAGCGCCAAGCGCTCGGTTTCAATTCCAGCCTTGGGTCACTGTCTGTGCGGAGTTTGCACATTCTCCCTGTGTCTTCGTGGGTTTCCTCCGGGTGCTCCGGTTTCCTCCCACAGTCCAAAGATGCGCAGGTTAGGTGGATTGGCCCTGCTAAATTGCCCCTCAGTGTCCGAAGCTGTGCAGGTTAGGTGGGGTTACAGGGATAGGGCGGGCGAGTGGGCCTAGGCAAGGTGCTCTTTCAGAGGGTCGGTCAATGGGCCGAATGGCCTGCTTCTGCACTGTTGGGATCCTATGAAAAACATTCAACAATTCTGCTCCCATTGCCTTTCGAGGATGGGGTTTCCAAAGACTGACAACCCTCTGAGAGAAAATATTTCCCCTAATCTCTGTCTTAAATGGGCGATTCCTTATTTTTAAAAAGTGATCCCTAGTTCTAGATTTTCCCACAAGATGAAACATCTTCTCCAAATCCGCCCAATACCCAATTTGGAATAAAAATGGAAAACATTGGAAATACTCACCAGGTCAAGAAGCATCTGCGAAAAGAGAAATCGATATTTCAAGTCAATGGCTTTTCATCAGGAGTTAGAAATTAATAGATTTTAAGGAAGTGAAAACTGAGATGATGGATAAATAATAAAAGGGAAGGTCTGTGATAGGATGGAGGGCAGGAGTGATTAAATGACAAAAATATTGTTGGTGCAAGCCAAAGGGAGTTTCAGTGTGACAAAGAAATAAAAGATGTACGATGGCATGGTGGCACTGTGGTTAGCACCGCTGCTTCACAGCGCCAGGGACCCAGGTTCAATTCCAACCTCAGGTGACTGTGTGGAGTTTGCATGTTCTCCCCGTGTCTGCGTGGGTTTCCTCCGGGTGCTCCGGCTCCCTCCCACAGTCCAAAGATGTGCAGGTTGGGTGGATTAGCCATGCTAAATTGCCCCTTCGTGTCCAATGGTGTGGAGGTCAGGTGGGGTTACGGGGATAGGGCAGGGAGTGGGCCGAACCTGAGTGCTCTTTCAGAGGGTCGGTGCAGACTCGAGGCACTGAATGACCTCCTTCTGCACTGTAGGAATTCTAAGTCTATGTCTATGTGTCCAGAGGAGATGGAAATGACAGAATGATGAACTGCCGACTGAAAGCAGAAAAAAGGGGAAAATAAGATTAAGATCAAGGCCTGCAAAGAAAAGGAGATAATACGGGGTCAGAGATTGCACAATGATTGAGTCTGGGAGGATGTGAAGTGCCTAATTGAAAGATGAGATGCTGTTCCTCGAGCTTTGATTGCGCACCATTGGAACAGTAGGTCAATGACAAAAAAGTTGGCATGAGGGGAAGGTGGAGAATTCTAGTTGAAACCAAATCACTGCGGATGCTGGAATCTGAAACCAAAGAGAAAATGCTGGAGTTGTTTTCAGCATTTTCTCTTTGGTTGGAGAATTCTAGCGACAGGTGATGGAAGTTCAGGGTCATGCGTGTTGACTGAATGGGAGTGTCACACAAATTGCTCACCCAAACTGGGTTTGATCCCTCCATTGTGGAACATTGTAAGCAGTGGACTAAATTGAAACACGTCACACATGAATCACTGTTTCACATTGAAGGAGTGTTTGCTTTGTTGGATGGTAGGAGAGAGAAGGTAAAAGGCAGGTGTTGCATTACCTCTACATGCTTGGGAATATGTCAGGGGAAGGGGCTGGGATGTTGGGGTATTTGAGGAGTATACTAAGGTGTCATGGAAGGAATGGTTCTCTGAGAATTCTGAGAGGACATGGGAGGGATGATTGTCTTTGATGATTGTATCATTCTGGTGATGGTGGAAATGGTGCAGGATGGCCTTTCACTTGCTTAAACCCGACAATCTTTCTAACGTTTTCCAGTTCTGATGAAAGGTCGCAACTTGAAATGTTAACCCTGTTCCTTTCTCCACAAATAGGGCCGGATCTGCTGAGGATTGTTGGCATTTTTTGTTTTTATTTCAGATTTCCAGCAACTGCATTATTTTGGTCTGGTATTTGGGATTTTTTTTTAACATGACTGCAGGTAATTATGGAAATCTAATGATATGTATTGCACCAAGTAAGACTAACACATGCTGAACTGCAGGCAGTCATTATTAAACAACTTTATTTACACCTCCCCAGCGGAGAGGACAACAGAAAGGGCATGGATCCCGCAGCCGCATGTTTCTTGGCAGCACCGCTGTAGCCACCTGAGTTGGCCACCTCCCGACTTAAAATGGAGAACCGCAAAGGCTGAAGGGAAATTCAGCCAACACAGGCAAAGACTAGCAAATACAAAAATCATGTGTATTGAAACCTGCAAAGAACCAGACAGCACTGAAACCAGCAGCCATCTGCATAGTAATGCAGAGTCATCTGCATAGTAATGAGCGATTCCAAGGCACAATCGCAACAGTTAAGGTGAATAAAGCCAAGCCAGACTCCTCGGCGCCAGCAGGAGCCAAGACAAAGGGAGGCCAACGGACATGTAGGGACCGGACCGCCCAACGATCAGGGAACGACTCCAGTATTGGAGAAATCGATCCAAGTGATCGGAAAGTCATCCAATCACTTGGAACCAGGTACGGGGTCCGCCCCGAAGGGCGGGAAGCCCCTGGGGACTATAAAGTAAAGCCCCCAAGTTCAAATCGTCCTTCTTTGGCAGGGTTACTCGGCAACTTGAACCAACCCTTGACAGTGACCTGCCTCGCTGCCGCCAACCAAGTAAGTCTCAAGTCAACGTTCGCTACGAGATAGGCGGTCCTAGCTACCAGTCCATATCAGCTTTGAATCCTGCAGACTCAGGAGCTGAACGAAAGGCCATTTGTTCCCCTGACCTGGTGGGTCAGTCCGAAGCTAAGTATAGGTCTTTTAGTTAGAGGAATAGCCTAGAAAGTAGAGTTTATGCATAAGTAGTGATTTACTGTTTATAATAAATGTACTTTGATTTGAATCTTACTGATTGGAGTGTTGAGTTATTGATCATTACTTGAACTTGAACCTCGTGGCGGTATCATAAAGATACCTGGCGACTCTAGAGCAAAGGTTAAACAAACAGAGCAAATTACGATTTAAGAGCCAACCAAAAGTTAGCAACACCGCTCACCGGCGGCGGGATTCTCTATGCCCGCCGTTTGTCAATGGGATTTCCCATTGTAGCCAACCCATGCTGCTGGGAAACCAGCAGGTGGGGGTGCACTGCCAGTGGGAAAAATCTCAAAAGGCTGGAGAATTTCGGCCAACTTATACATTAAAATGTAAAATGGTGCAAGTTCCCAGAATACATTTGTGATTAATCTATCAACAACACCTGAAAATTTAATGGGTTGGATTGCTCATTTGTTTTTAGTGCAATCGCAATCAACAATGATATGACTTTTACTACCAAAGTGATTTAAATGTAAAAAGTCCTTTTTTCTTAACATATCATAATTTGAGAGAAGAAATTTAAAGAAGAACAAATTACTTCTTCCTTCCTATACGCTCTCAATTAACCTACCTGCCGTCTTTCTTTTTCTGTCTGGGTATCTCCTTCCATTTCAATAAGCTTGATTCCATTTTCTCAACATCTCTGTGTGAAACCTGAACTTTGGTTGTTGGGACTGTACCATTGATTGATTTGCCTTAATCAAAGAGCTTGGCCCAATTTGTTCTTCAGGCGGATTATGTTTTTAAAAAATATATAGTGCCCAATTCATTTTTTCCAATTAAGGGGAAATTTTAGTGTGGCCAATCCACCTACCCTGCACAACTTTGTGTTTTGGGGGCGATACCCACGTAAACACGGGGAGAATGTGCAAATTCCACACGGACAGTGACCCAGAGCCGGGATCGAACCTGGGATCTCGGCGTCGTGAGACAGCAATGCTAATCACTGTGCCACCGTGCTGCCCTTTCTGGTGGATTATGTGATACTGATTAACTTTCATTTTTTGCGACTTTCACTTTCTGACTTTTACTTTGGATTATAAAAGGAATTTGGACTACAGGAGGGTTATCATGCTCTCCCTTTGTCAGATTTCAAGCAAATGATCTGCATGACACTCATAGAGTCTTTCTCAAATATTCACCAGGGACATGAATGCACTCGTCTCATTACAACAACTCCAATCACATATTTCTGCTCATCACCTCAGCATGATCTGCTGACCAGCCCTCGACTTGCCAAGGCTAATGCCTGGTGTATCATGACTCTTCTTCACTTTGCCTTGCTTTTCTTTTACTTTGTGGCTACGCTACCTAAACCTTGTCCTACAAGTGTGTTTGAACTCTAACTGGTAAGATGAGCAACCTTTTGTAGACTACAAGGTTATTCTACAAGAGACCAGAAAATTATCCAGCCTGTCTCGAAGAGAAGCATGGAAATTACTGCCAAGCTTGACACCTAGCAAGTCCTTCTGCAAAGATATCTTCCCAGTCCATGTACTCCTTTCTGCAACACAATTCAACGTTGGGTAATTTAGCAATAGAGTGTGTTGGATTCCATTCTAACTCATAAATATTTCAAACTCATCTGATGAAAACTGTGGACTGTTGTTTAACACCAACACCAAACTGTTGTTTAACACCAACACCCTTGGCAACTCATTAATTGCAACCAACTTCCAAAACGTCAATAGTTTTGAAACTTGTGGTATTGAGCATAGACTCAACATTCATCCACTTGATGCACATATTGACCAAAACAAGATCCTCTTTCTTTACCATTTCAAAGAAATCGACATGTACTTGTTCCCACACCATTCTTATGATTGGCCATGGAATGGAAGGAATTTTGGTCAGCTCATTTCTCATTCTGAGATACACTGCACAACTGTTCAATATCTCCGTCCACGTTTGGATATCAAAAATAGCTTCTTGCATTGCTTTTGTATGAACTAACCCAATGTATTCTTGATGAAGTTCTTCTAACAACCTCTCTCCAAATATTGTACACAATAAAGACTCTTAAACCCCATGGGAGACAGACAGCCTTGATCTACCTTGAGTTCATTTCTTTGTGTGAAATATTCCTGCAATTTCTTATTATCACACTCTTTAGGCCAGCCATCCATGACATAACTGAGCACTTTACTAAGCAGCACCTCCTTGCAAGTTTCTTCACTAGTTTCACTGGCAGACACTGGGGTGTCAGTTGTGTTTCTAAACTAATACACAGGTAACTTAGGGGCCAGAAATGAATAAGACGAAATAGTCTTCACAGGATGTCTTGAGGAACGTTAGCATTTTCATGATCTGCTGACTTGCGATACTTAATGTCACACTGATAAGCCATAAAAATTAATGCTCATCTCTGACGTCATGCTGCTCTTAGTGATGATACTCCCAAATATGATCGTAAGGGCTTTATGGTCAATTAGAAAGTGAACTTCCTCCTCCATGAGTATCTGTAGTACTTAGTAAAACAATATATGATCACTATTGCATCTTTCTCATCTTGTGAGTAATTTTGCACTGACTTAATTTTTTTTTTAAATTTAGAATAGGCAATTCATTTTTCTTCCAATTAAAGGGCAATTTAGCGTAGCCAATCCACTTACCCTGCACATCTTTTGGGTTGTGGGGGCGAAACCCACGCAAACACGGGGAGAATGTGCAAATTCCACACAGACAGTGACCCAGAGCCGGGATCAAACCTGGGACCTCGGTGCCGTGAGGCCACAGTTCTAATCACTGTGCCCCAGTGCCGCCTTTGCACTGACTTAATTAATGTATGTGAAGTATATGCTGCAGGCTTCTCCATACTGCCGCTGGGTCAAATCCTGGAACTCCCTCTCTAACAGCACTGCGGGTGTACCTACACCACATGGACTGCAACGGCTCAAGAAGGCAACTCAACACCACCTTCTCAAGGGCAATTAGGGATGGGCAATGAATGCTGGCCCAGTCAATGAAGCCCACATTCATTGAATGAATAAAAACACTGTCTTCCATTATGTGAGAAAATATCTCACCTAACCACTGTGGTGTGCTAAAACCTGTTTTCTTCATATCATAGTGGGCCAAAACAGCATCACTGGTCAGTCATTTCTTTACTTCTTCAAATGTTTTCTGACACTCCTCAGGCCACTGGCACTGAGCAGCTGATATAGTGGAGTGAATGTATTACCCAACTCAGAGATTAATTTCAAATAATACACAACAATTCCAATCAATGTTTTCAGCTCCTCTTCATTCCCTGTCCTCTTTGCTTTCAAAATCCCCTCAGTCTCCCCCTGCATTGAGTGGATAACATGACCATCCATTTAGTGACTGAAATATATTACACTTGATACCATGAAGCTTTTTAGCATTGATGTCAAACTCTTGAAGTCACTTTAGAGCTTCATTTAACTTTACAATGTGTACATTCTATATCTTACTGCTAAGTAGACTGTCATCTAAGAAGCAGCATACTCCTTTCATCCCACTTGGCTTCTGATCCATGATGCTCCAGAACACTGTGAGAGCATTTAGACACTCCAAACAGTAACCTTTCAAACTTTGTGCTTATGAATGGGAAGCAGCTCTCAGCTCAAGTCAGTTAACTCTAATTGCACCTTTGCATTGTATCTGACTGAAGACCCTTCCATTGGCTAAATTAGTACAAAAATCTTCACGGTAGGCAGTGGATAAGTATCATTCTCAATCACCTTTTTTGCAGTTTGTTTATAATCTCCACAAATTCGAACCGACACGTCTGTTTTTTGAGCAACCACAATGGGTGTGGCCTATTCACTGCTCTTCACCTTCTCAATTGCCCCTGTTTTTCTCAACTGTTCAGCTCTTTACTCACTCCAGCTGTGTGTAAGGCACTGGTCTCGCCCTGCAAAACGTTGGCTGTATATTGTCTTTTATCTTGACTTGGGCCTTGCGCTGCCTAATTTTAGCATTTGGTTACCCTTGCTCAAAGACCACTTTGTGCTCTCTTTACACCTCGTCAGTTTCGAACATGCTCTTCCTGAATCTTACTATGACGAACACAGCCCAGTGTAAGTGTATCTTCTTAAGCTAATTCCTTGCTATCAGAGAGACTTTGTTCCCTCCTGCTATTAACAACGGCAAGAAAGAGGATGCAGCACATATTCTACACTAACACTAACTTCTCTTAACACTGGAACGTGGGTACTGGACTAGCTAGTCAGTTTCACATCAGCTTGCATAAGGGAAAGTGACTTAAGCATTTCTTTTGCTTTCCTTCTGAGAAGCCAGACGCTGTTGCAGCTGTAACGATGATTAAAGTAAGTTGTGAACCTCTGACAGTGGTTGTTGGAATTATGTGTTCAGCCCTTTTGCTCCAGCCTTCCATGTGCTGTTTTCCTTGCTCTCCGAGTGAATACAAGTCTTGATCCTCCTACTCGATAACATTAACCTCAGATTCCGTATCTGTCATATGCGAATTTGAGGAATTCCAAACTTCTAAACTCACTTTCGATCGACCACAACCTCAACTTGGTGCATGGCTGTGACGTGGAGCTTTATCACAACCTGGAGCATTACTGTTTCCACTACTTTTGTATGGCACGTGGGTAAAACTGAGTTATCACAGTCTTCGCATGTTGACTGACAATGGGGGCATTTAAATGGTTGGTGGCTACCACGGGTTTGGTGACATCTAAATTTCTGACTCTGGGGTTGTAATTTTGCCATGACCTGGGTCCCCTGCTGGCTCAGGAAAAAAACCTCCCTCGCAATTTGCAACTATCTCTTTCTGCCATTTCCGTGGCTGTGTCCTCATCACAGATCTCTTTTCAAGTTTGTTAATTGCCTTTATAGCGGACATGATTTTCACTGTTCGGCAACTTCAAGTGAAATGCCAGGAGCAACATCAACCACTCGACATGGCCTTCATCAATCTGACCAAGGCTTTGGACTCAGTCAATCGGGAAGTCTACGAAGACCCTGTCAAAGGCCGGCAGTCCAGAGAAATTCATCATCATCCTCCGACTTGTCCAGGACAAGATGTTGGCGACAGTCCTCACTGACGGAAATAAGACAGAAACCTTCGAGGTCAAGACTGGAGTCAAGCAGGGATGTGACCTCGCTCCCTTCCTTTTCTCCATCTTCATCGCCACCATCCTTCACCTTGTCAAGAGCAAGCTTCCCAATGGATTGGACTTTGTCAGGATGGACGGACATCCTTTCAAACTCAACCGGTTCAAATCCAAAAGAAAATCAATATTCACATCGCTTGTGGAACTTCAGTATGTGGGTGACATCACCATCTCCACTCTCTCAGAAGAGCATGCTTGACACCTTTGTGGAAGCATACCAAAGAATCAGTCAGCCTCAATTTCAAATGATTTAAGTCCTTTACCAACTTACTCCAGGGTAAGATCCAGTCTCTCCCTCCAACAAGATCAATGGAGAAACCCTCCCAAACATGGAGCATTCCCCATACCTGGGGAGCCCCCTCTCCTCTAAGGCTGACATTGATGCAGAGATCCAACACCGTATCCAATCCGCAAGCAATCCTTCGGCCTAAGGACGAGAGTCTTTGACGACCATGACATTCATGCTGACAAGAAGATCCACCTGGATAAGGCACCCTCCCAACTCTCCTCTATGGTTCAGAGACTTGAACTACATACAGTCAGCAATGTCCTCGAGAGGCACCTTCATTGCTGTCTGAGGTGGGTTCTCCACATCAGCTTGAAGGGCAGGCGTACTAACATCAGCACCCATGAAGGAGCCAAGAGCAAAAGCATCGAGGCCATGATCATCCAAAACAAACTCCGCTGCGCCGGCCATATGCTTAAGATGCCAGAGTCCCGATTGTCAAAGCAAATCTTCTTTGCTCGATCAAAGAAGGCTTCAGAACAAGGGGAAGACAAAGGAAGTATTTCAAATTCACCCTGAAGGCTTACCTCAAGAAATGTAACATTAACATCAATTCCTGAGAGACTTGCTCAGAGAGATGTACTTGCAGGATTCCTGATTGAAGGGACACAATTCTTTGAGGACACCCGATGACAAGAGGAGACCCGGAAAAGGAGCCGGAGAAAGCAATACCAGTGATCTAGAATCCAAGGACTGATCCCACCTCTTGGAAACACTTGCCCAGTGTGCAGTGGAAGATGCAGCTCTAGGGTCGAGCTCATCAGCCACGCAGGAACTCACAGAACCTATGGCCAGTAACACGGAGTTTCTTAGGTGGACAACCGTACTCGTTAGTGGGTGGTCACTGAAGAAGATGAAAAAAAGATTGTCTTTACTCAAACCTTTGGCTTGCATTTTAGAGTTCCTTAGACCTCCTGCAAACAGGACTCTAAGGTTGATTTCTAAGTGTGCCCCCCCCACCCCCCCACCCCCATCCCCTGCCATGGGTAAATTTCTAGCAGTAGAGGGAGGAACCCTTAAAAGCTATGATTTGGGGAGTTAGCTGCCCAAAGCCTTTCCTGCTGCGGGTAAAACACCTGGGTGGTGGTGAGCAGGAGACTAGCATGGCACCACTGCCAAGGTGTCTGATTTTACACACACTCCGCAAGACATCCCACCCTATGAGCGTAAAGGCCAGCGTGTATAAGTTCACAGCTTATCGGGCTAGCGAATAGATTTAAATAATCTGGTGATTTGTGGGCTCGAAACAGAATCATGAAAGCTTCTAGATTTTTGTCAAAAACCCAATTGGTTTACAAATTCCCCACATGG
The DNA here is from genome assembly GCF_047496885.1 of Scyliorhinus torazame. NCBI lineage: Eukaryota > Metazoa > Chordata > Chondrichthyes > Carcharhiniformes > Scyliorhinidae > Scyliorhinus > Scyliorhinus torazame. The sequence goes on along the minus strand of NC_092708.1, from coordinate 370,172,720 downwards.
AAAGGGATTTACCACGCTTATCTGGTCTGGCTGAAGTATAATTAGTCTTATTCTGCGTGGTTGACTCTTAATGTTCTCAGGCAACGTCGGCATAGGCGGTGGATAATAGATTTTTTTAAATAAAGTCAGTAACCAGGCGGGAACGGACTTAAGTTCAAAGACAAATGTAACCAGGTCCTTTCAAATTAAGCACTTCCCAGTGAGTTGGACGTGATCTGCCCAAGGAGTTGGAGAGACATTTCCTGTCAAAAGAAAATCAAGAGAGAGAGAGTCGAATCATTTTCTGATGAAAAAAATAATTGAGGGGTACAAGGGACATCTGGGGCGTCATTCTCCGACCCCCCCGCCGGGTTGGAGAATCGCCGGGGGCTGCCGTGAATCCCGCCCCCGCCGGTTGCCGAAGTCTCCGGTACCGGATATTCGGCGGGGGCGAGAATCGGGCCGCGCCGGTTGGCGGATTCTCCGGCCCGGATGGGCCGAAGTCCCGCCGATAAATTGCCTGTCCCGCCGGCGTGGATTAAACCACCTTTTGAACGGCGGGACAAGGCGGCGTGGGCGGGCTCCGGGGTCCTGGGGGGGGCGCGGGGCGATCTGGCCCCGGGGTGTGCCCCCACGGTGGCCTGGCCCGCGATCGGGGCCCACCGGTCCGCGGGCGGGCCTGTGCCGTGGGGGCACTCTTTCCCTTCCGCCTCCGCCACGGTCTCCACCATGGCGGAGGCGGAAGAGACTCCCTCCACTGCGGATGTGCGGGAAACTGTCAGCGGCCGCTGACGCTCCCGCGCATGCGCCGCCCCGAGATGTCATTTCCGCGCCAGCTGGCGGGGCAACAAAGGTCGTTTCCGCCAGCTGGCGGGGAGGAAATCCCTCCGGCGTTGGCCTAGCCCCTCAATGTTGGGGCTCGGCCCCCAAAGATGCGGAGCATTCCGCACCTTTGGGGCGGCGCGATGCCCATCTGATTGGCGCCGTTTTGGGCGCCAGTCGGCGGACATCGCGCCGTTTGGGGAGAATTTCGCCCATGCAGCCAAGCTTTTTCTGAACTTCGGCACCAGGAAAGTTGATCAGAATGTTCGTGCCTATGTCCTATTGCTCAGCATGAAAGTCTTGATTTGGCCAACATTCACGTTAGTTTTGCTCCACCGTTTAATATAAGGGTGGCACAGTAGCACAGTGGTTAGCACAGTTGCTTCACAGCTCCAGTGCCCCAGGTTCGATTTCCGGTGTGGGTCACTGTCTGTGCGGAGTCTGCACGTTCTCGCTGTTTCTGCGTGGGTTTCCTCCGGGTGCTCTGGTTTCCTCCCACAGTCCAAAGATGTGCAGGTTAGGTGAATTGGCCATGCTAAATTGCCCTTAGTGTCCAAAAAAGGAGGTTAGGTGAGGTTACTGCATTATGGGGATAGGGTGGAGGTGTGGGCTTTGGTAGGGTGCTCTTTCCAAGGGCTGGTGCAGACTCGATGGGTCGAATGGCCTCCTTCTGCACTGTAAATTCTATGATTTGTATTTGAAGCTGACATCTCTCTGAAAACGTTTTGCTGACTGTCTCTCTTTTTTCTAAAAACGCTCCTGCTGTGAGACCGTGGTATCTGACTTGTGGTTAAATCAAGATTAGATTAGAGCTTCTTTCTTTCTTCTTCAAGTGCAGGATGCTTGCTGATTGGTCAAGGAGCATGCTTCGCTGACAGCTAGCCCAGAAGCTGCACTTTTATGTTCTTTGTGGTCAACACAGCAGCTGAACGCTGACCCCCTCACACTGACCACACTCAGTATAATCATTTAGCAAGAGGTAAAGGAAATAAATGGAGATATGGCTCCTTTAAAGCAAAGGACCGCAGGAGCTCTTTAAAAGAGCTGGGTCATGAGTCACGCCTTTCGATTTTTCTGGCAACTCATGCTTGATTTTTGACGATTATTTTCAATAGAATTCCGTGCCCCCCGGGAAGCTTGAGACTTGTGAAACTGATTGCAGATCTGAAAAATCTCACAAATTCCCCATACTGCTCTCCACCCACCATCGACCTCCGCTGCACGGACCCCACCCCTCCCCCACCCTCCAACACCTTACCATGCCCTGAAAAAATTAATTCTAATGACACAAGATATTAGACCACTTCCCTTTCGCCATCAAAGTCACCCCATCAAGTAATGAGTGTTAGCTTGCACAGTGGGCAAAATGGCCTCATTCTGTGCCAACGTATCTATCAGCGATTTCAGGAAATCCTGAAGCTTTGCACTTTCCTCGCCCGTATCCGGAAGAGTCAGTGTTGAACCACAGACTAGATCCAGCGGCCTGTCCACTTGCTCAATGAAGTGGCCCAGCACACTCTTCCCATTTCATTGCTCTCAGCTCTACACCAACTGTCATAGTCACCAATCTGTTCATCTGCTATCTTCCTCTGCCCTCCAAAGTAAGACTTTTGAGAGTCAGTTCGAGAAGTGCTTCTTACCCCAGAACTTTGTCACACAGGGCGTGATGTAGTTGATGTCAAGTCTCTGCACATGTTGTGCTCCTTACAGGGAGCTGGGAATAGTTATTTAATTGATCTGAGAATCAACCAGACTGTTTTCGGAGGACCTATCTAATGATCTATACAATATTATCAAGGGTCAGAAATCAGTAACTAGTCTCACAGTCATCAGTCTTGGACTGGATGGGGATTTCCGTTACTTTGCTAAAGCCACAAAGAGCTGAACTGCTCTTAAAAGAGCAGAAAACACAAGTATCCATCTGGTGCAGAATAGAATGCTACTTTATGTCTTATTTATATTGTTTTGCCTCTCCACTTCCTCCACTCCACTTTCAGGGTCATTAATTATCTAGAAAATTAGTCCCTCAGTTATTTTTGGATTTTATTGTTACTTCATTATTGGAAAGTCCTTACCAAATTGCTATTTGTATTTATTCAGAAATGCACACAGAGTGCCCTATATTAGATTTTTTTCCGAACACTAACATTATATTTAACTTTCACTGACCCATTTCCTGTGGACATTCCATGTATTGCTTCTCCTTGCCCCACATCTCTCACCCTGCCTGCAGACAAACTGATTATGGTTCTCCCCAAGGTTTATTCTGAGGCCTGGCTCTAAATTGGTTCATGGACCAGGAGATATTCAATTACATGTCTGATGCTGGTGCTGAGTTTCGACTGATAGCTGGAGTTGGCGGAAGCTTTGCGGGCACTGACTGTCGCGGCCTGACACATTGTTCCTGCTTTACACCCGTGGTAGGACTATTGCAGAAAACGTTGAGGGGAAGAATTTTGTTCCCATGTAGTGCTCCTTCTATGCAGACATATATTAATTCCCCAATGCCTTGGGCTTCCATATGGCACCCTTCAATGCTATCAATGAAGAACACGAGAAGTCTCGCAACGCAAACAAACCTCTCCCCCGTGAATTCGCCGTTCCAATTTGGCTAAACGATTCTGAGGCAATTATAATGGGAAGTTAACAGTGCATTGGAAATTGCAGGACCAATAATGGGTTGGAATAGATTTCTGGAAGGGATGGGGGCATCAAGAACAAGGGACAATTAGACATGTCAAGACTGAGATTGGTAGGATTTGTCAGCTCCGAATATTAAGGAATATGAGACAAAAGCAGCTCAGTGAAGTTGAAGTTGATCAAATTGAAAGACAGAGCTGATTAGATTTACATTTATTGTCACGTGTACCGAGGTGCAGAGAAAAGTATTGTTCTGCATACAGTCCAGGCAGATCGTTCCATACATGAAAAACATAGGACATACGATAAATACACAATGTGAATACACAGACACCGGCATCAGGTGAAGCATACGGGCTGAAAAGTACTACTTAGTAGAGAAGATGTGTGGAGAGATAAGTTCAGTCCATAGGAGGGCCATTCAGGAGACTGGTGACAGCGAGGAAGATCTTTTTAAAAATTCATTGATGGGATGTGGGCATCGCTAGTTAGGCCAGCATTTATGGCCCATCCCTAATTGCCCTTCAGAAGGTGGTGGTGAGTTGCCTTCTTGAACTGCTGCAGTCCTTGAGGTGTAAGCATACCCACTGTGCTGTTAGGGAGGGGGTTCCTGGATGTTGCCCAAGCGACAGTGGAGGAGCGGTGATATGTTTCCAAGTCACAGTAGTGAGTGACTTGGAGAGAACCTCCAGGTGGTGGGGTTCCCAGGTATATGCTGCTCTTGTCCTTCTAGATGGTAGTGGTCATGGGTTTGGGAGGTGTTGTCTAAGGATCATTGGTGAGTTATTGCAGTGCATCTTGTAGATGGTATACATGACTGCTACTATTCGCCAGTGGTAGAGTGTTTGAATGTTTGTGGAAGGGGGAGCAATCAAGCAGGCTGCTTTGCCCTGTTCTTGAATCTGTTAGTGCTTGTTCTCAGACTTTTGTATCTCCTACCCAATGGAAGAGGTTTGAAGCGTGAATAGCCTAGGTAGGAGGGGTCTTTAATTATGCTGCCCGCTTTCCCAAGGCAGTGGGAGGTGTAGACAGAGTCAGTGGATGGAAGGCGGATTCGCGTGATGGACTGGGTTGTGTAACACCTCTGTAGTTTCTTATGGTCCTGGGTTGAGCTGTTGCCATACGATGCTGTGATGCAGCCAGTTAGGATGCTTTCTATGGTGCATGTGTAAAACGTAGTAAGAGTCAATGTGGACATGACGAATTTCTTTAATTTCCTGAGGAAGTATAGGCGCTGTTGTGCTTTCTTAGTCGGAGCATCGACGGGGGTGGACCAGAACACATCGTCGGTGACGTTTTCACCTAGGAATTTGAAGCTGTCAACCATCTCCACCACAGCACCATTGATGCAGACAGGGGGGCGTGTACGACACTTCACTTCCTGAAGTCGATGACCAGCTCCTCAGTTTTGCTGACATTGAAGGGGCCGAATGGTCTTCTACTCTTCCTCATGTTTCTACTGTCAAGGGAATTTTTCCATTTAAGAAATGTTTGTATTATCACATGGCTTCAGTGATGTCATTGTGTGGGTGGAGCTGGGCTGTGGCTCTGAGTTTTACTTTCGGTTCACATAGTTGGAAGCTGGATTCAGACAAAAAAGTTTTGTTTTGTCTCTCTCTCTCTCTGTATGTTAAAAGGTGTCCAGAACACTTGATAATTTAAAAGTGATAACTGTTTTCTGGAAAGAATTCAAACCTACTGTTTAGGTAAAAGGGTTTTTTCTGATCTATTGGATGTTGTTATCAAATTGAAACAGTTAAAAGGGAAGTTATTAAGGGTTATATATAGAGAACTGTAGCTGTGTGGGGTATTTATGTTTGTAATTGATAAAAATGCTTACTGTGAGTGTGTTTAGAAATGTAAATTGAATTCTTGGAATAAACGTTGTTTTTGATTAAAAGTGCTTAAGGCCTCTGTTGAATAACACCTGAAAGGCAGGCCCTTTTGCTCATCGTAACCAAAATCAATAAACAGTTGTGGGTCAAGGGAAACTGCATGATATACTTTGGTGTTCTCTAAACGCTGGCCCATAACACTACTGTCATTTAAGATGCTGATTTATAGTTCCTTTGGGACATACATCCTTAGCATTTTATAAATGTTGCTGGTCTCCCCTATTTATATATGCCATGTTACAAATGTTACTTTCTTTAATGCTGAATGTATGTTTCTGTAAAAGTTCCTTCATTTTGGTACTTAATGCAACTGTGACATTTTTTACTCTTGCTGAGATGTTGGACCTGGAGATGTTTAGTTTTACTGTGGATGTTGCTGACAGTTCACATGTACTCGAGTCAAGGAGGCAGGCATCAACCCATTCAATTGTATTCATATCTCAGTATTATGACAAGGTTTTCCAGGGATCAATATCCCAATGCTGGAATAGGTAATGTTGGGGTTAGTCTCTCTGGCACTACAATGGGAGGAGACGCAAGAAATGATTATCCCAATGTCTCACTGCAGAATGATACGAGCGATAAGCATGCTGCTCTTACAATGGAAACTGAGGCTAGGCTTCTGGCATTTTTGAGAATATCAATAAATCACTGCACTAGTTTAGTACAGGAGCAACATTTTAACAGAGATTTATAAGAGGCTATAAAGTTGCTCCAGGTTTTCCAGCAAAAGTGTCCAGGATAAAGGTGAGCACCGTAAACAGGATAGGAAGAAAATTATAGTCATCTGATTCTTCGCTCGCCTCCAATTTCCAAACTCTGTTTGACAATCTCTTTAATAAACTTTCCTTCCATTCACCATTTTAATTGGTGTCCTGATGGACGTTGCTGGTTCTCAACGTAACCCTCCAACTTCTTTTCTACCATTTCGTACACTATCTGTTTGTTTCAATGTGTTGCAATTAAGGCTCACTGCGCACTCTCTTGTTTTCCAGGCTGTCATCGGTGCAAAGCACCCTTTCTCCATAGCCCCCCTCCCCCACCCCGCCTCGGCTTCCCCCTCGGCCAAGCTCCATCCTCTCCTCTCCTGAGTCTCAATCAATTTGAAGGTACTTATGGGGTGAATTTTCCGAGACCCCACTGCTGGGGCCTAATATGATGTGATTGCAGGATAATCAAAAATGCAAGACCAAGGGCGGCACGTGGCTCAGTGTTTAGCACTACTGCCTACGGCACTGAGGACCTGGGTTCCAATCCCAGCCCCGGGTCACTGTCCGTGTGGACACATTCTCCCTGTGTATGCGTGGGTTTCACCCCCACAACCCAAAGATGTGCAGGTTAGATGGATTGGCCACACTAAATTGCCTGTTAATTGGAAAGAAAAAACTGGTTGCTCCAAATTTATTTTTTTTAAATGCAATGCCGCTGATTTTCTGTCTACTGGTAGAAGGTGGCTGAACAGTACGATAAGCTGCTAATTCTGCGATCCCTTGAAAAACTCTGCCATTTGAAATAAAACAGTGCCTACTCACTCCCTTTTTTAACATTTATTCTGACCTCCTTTCAGTCTCCAGCACTGTTGCTTATAAATAAAGAGCAATATTTTTTAAAAAGTAATTAAAGAGAGATTAACTTGCGCATTCCCATGGTGCTCTTGCAAATATCTTACTGTGATCACATCAGTCCAATCCATAAAACCATAGAACCCAGTGCTGTACGAGGCCATACGGTGCAAAAGGTCTGCACTGCCCCTCTGAAAGAGCACTCTACCTAGGACCACTTCTTGCCCTAGTGTCGTAACCCCCACAACCTAACCTAACCTGCACGTGGTTCCTCACCAATGAAACAAACATATCTTGGAGATGAAACCGATACAAAGAATCAATCTGTATTTCATTTCAGGCAAGATTAAAAGCCGCAAAATACACATTTTTCCGGTTTCTTTTCCTTTCCTTCCCTCCCCTCCTTTTCTGAAGGCACTGAGTCATGTGATGGGCAATTGCCTGAATGTCAATGATCCTCCTGCACATTCTTGTCCAAGTGGCCTCTCACTAGTGGTGAATCTCAGTCGGCCAGTTAAGCATGGCAGGCAGGGAGAGGTAGTTAGTGCAAGCAGTGGCAGTTCTACGACATGACATCATTGACAAGTACAATTTCTTGGGGCGCATGGTGGCGCAGTGGCTAGCACTGCTGCCTCAAGGCGCCGAGGTCCCATGTTCGATCCCGGCCCCGGGTCACTGTCCGTGTGGAGTTTGCACATTCTCCCATGTCTGCGTGGGTCTCACCCCCACAACCCAAAGATGTGCAGGGTAGGTGGACTGGCCACACTTAATTGCCCCTTAATTGGGAAAAAGAAAATTGGGTACTTCACATTTTTTAAAAAATAGACAAGTGCAATTTCTCCAGTCCTCAGGATTCACATTCCCACAGGCAGCACCACCACCCAGTGCGTTTCCCGACAGCGTGGAGTGGGTTCAATTGAAAATCCCATTGAAAAGCGGCGGGAAGATAAAATCACACCGCCAGTGAACATAGGGCGTCGAGACCTGGCGCAGAATGTGAACTCCATGGGGGGGGGTCTTTGGGGTGTCCAGCCCACCTGACGCCTCCCTCGCTGTAAACGAAACACCTCCAGCCCAGCACACTGAGGAGGGGAGCACTGCAATACCCGTGCTGCCCGAATGTAGGCCGAGACCTTCAGGATCCTGGCCCCAGGGGATACCCATCAAGGTAATCTCAGGCAACAGGGTGTGAAAGTCCACAGGCTGTGGATACCGGGGATATGTCATGAAGTAGCAGGAGGGTGCAGAAGAATAAGAAACAATAGGCACATCGTGGACACGGATGAACCACAGCAGTATTAGGGAAAAGCCACCATTACTAGCTCGCATTATAAATCACTTTAATCACCCTTAAAGAGCCTGTCATGTCATGGCGCCATGCTCTACAAACCCCCGTACAAACTCTCCACTTCCTCGTGGTGCAGGGTGCGAATGGCAGCGCAATATCTCAACCACCTCCCACATGGATGATGCAGTAATGCCGTGTCAGTCCTGGCAAAGGTTCCCCCAGCTCCACCCCCTCCAACGCCCCATCCATGGAAGGTTCATCCACCAATGCTCAGGCCTCTCATGTGTGCCAGAGATCTCGGGTTCTGAGGATACCATTGACTGAAAACATGTGAGAGTCTGCCCACTTCGTCAAGAGATGGCACAACCCGCACCCCTGACCTTGGAGGTGGCAATAAATGAGTCAGTCTGGTTCTCTGAGCCCTCAGATTACCCCGTTCGGTGGCAGGTTACATTCAGCTCTCTGTTAGGCAGGAGGTTAAGATGAGCATTGCTCTGTCCTCACTGCAAGTCACCATCATTCCCTTGCAGCATCCGGCCAGTCACTTTAGTGCCCTGCTCACGATTGGAGTGACCATCACGATGGACTTCGGCAGGCCCCACATTAGTGAGAAGATGTGAGAACCCATGTTGCGAGAGGTCTTCACATCCTCGTCCTGGTCGTCGCCAAACCGGGAGCCAGTGAGGGTGTCCCTAGCCCTGCACTCTATGTGGGCCCTGGCCATCGTATGAGGTCCTTCCTCCTCCTTCTCCTCTGAATATCGACCCTCACCGCCCTCCTCGACTGCTCCTCCACATCCTACTGGTCCAGCTGCTCACCTCGCTGCTGTGCCAGATTGTGCAGAACGCAGCAGACCGCTATGATGCGGGACATCCTCCGGGTGCTGTATTGGAGGGATACCCTCTGATTGGTTCAGACACCGGAAGAGCGTCTTGAGCAGTCCAATCACCTGTTCGACTGGCACACACGTTGACTCATGAGGCTGGTTTTGGCAAGTCTCAGCGGGTGCTCATGGCCTCCGCAGTGACCTCATCAGCCACCTCCTGAGTGGCTTACCCTTTATCCCTGAGGAACTCCTCCTCAAGCCACTACTTTCCTCAAAAACAACTGGGATCTGCAAACGCCACAAGATTTAACTATCAAGGAAAGGGCACACACCTGCATGATGCACATCGCGTGGTCACAGCCGAGCTGGACATTGAGGGAGTGGTATACCTTGCGGTTCAGAAATGGTGCCCCATAGCATCATGGAAAAGCAGAGGTACGTGATACAATCGACGATATTCAATGCGCCTGGGGCATGCTTGCTATACGGGCGAAGCCCATGGCCCTGGCATCCAGGCTTACTTGGTCCTGGTCCAAGTTGATGTGCATGTGAGCCCTGACAAATAGCGCATCCATGACCTTCCTTCCTTCCATATTGCTGACTGGGAAATGCCGCACAGGTCACCTGCGCAGCCCTGAAATGAGCCTCTGGTACAGAAGTTCAGAGTGGCAGCAACTTACAGGACCGCAGGCAATGGGTGACCTCCCAGTCCATGTGATGCCAACTCTTCTATCACCTGGCACAGGTGGTCCACCAGCCCCGGGACAGACACAATCTTCTCCGGCAGTGGGCCTCTGTCATCTGGAGGTAGGAAGATTTACATCAGAACAGCCATGGCCTGTAGTGGCTCCTCAGAGGCTCCACCATCTCTGGACTTGCTCCTGGAAGATCAACAGGCCCTGTGTCCCCCCTTCTCTGAAGGGTGTCGGTACTGGTCACGTGCAGAGGCACATTGATGTCACTGCTGCTGGTCAATGGCAATCAAAAGAATTTCCAGCTCGAGTGGCTCCATGATTCCCCAGAATCAAAAACTGAAAGGGGGAGAGCGTCAAACTGACTGATGAGACGTCCTGACAATGCCCGGACCCACAGGCCTCTCAGGATCTGGGACATCCTCCAATGTACATCCCCCTATGTGGGCGCTTTTCCGATGATCCTCCCTCCCTTCACTGTCACACAATAGCCTCTTCACCACAGTTGCCCCTCTCAACATCACCTGAATGAAGCGTTTTGACCCTTGAGAGCCTCAGCGCCCCCCCCCCCCCCCCCCACCCCTGCATGGGTAAGGAATGAGGGCAGTTGAGTGCATTCAATGGACCTGCGTTCTAACCTCACGGGAGAACAAGACACTTCCCCCTAACCCCCGTCATCTCTTGAACGGAGCGACTGTTGAGTGAATTCATCATAATTCTTTGCATCGGGGGCCAAATCTGTGTCACATCTCAGTGCAATCTCATTCTTAGTTGTGTTGTGATGTTGATGTGAGGATGAACCTTAAAGGTCAATGCTTAGGGGCTTGGCTTCCTGATTGTGCTGTATTTTCCAGGTGTGCCCAACCGACATTCATCAAGGTGCCAATAAAGGTAAAGTCAGGGGCTGGTTTAACTCACTTGGCTAGACAGCTGGTTCATGCTGTCGAGCAAGACCAGCAGCACGGGTTCAATTCCTGTCCCGGCTGAGGTTATTCGGTTATTCATGAAGGCCCCGCCTTCTCAACATTGCCCCTCGCCTGAGGTGTGGTGATCCTCAGGTTAAATCATCACCAGTCAGCTCTCCCCCTCACAGGGAGAAAGCGGCCAAAGGCCATGGTGACTTTACCTACATTCAAGGTTCATCATGTTGCCAATAGATCCACCGTCAACAATAAGACCTGACAAAGGCTAAAGGTCCCAAATTTCCTGTGTGGTCAGCATGCTGGTTTGAGAGCTGTGATTGGCACGCATCAAAGCTAGAGGTTCATCATACATCTCTGCTAACCTCTGAATAAATGGATGCTTTGGGATACGCACTCTGACTAGACAGCGAAAGGGTTAAAATCTTCGTTCAGCTCATCTGACCGCTTGAAAACCAATGTTGCAGGTCTTGGCAGGAGATCTCATAATACCTGATCAGAAACAGTGACCTTAAAGTGCTTACCTTTGACATTTCTGACACAAATAGCTAAAGGCTTCTTCTCATTCCATCCTTTGATTTCATAAATCCTTCGGGTGGCTTCAGAATTCTGTGCAAGGCAGGTGATTCCATAGATTTGTGTCTGTAGGAACTGCCACTACCGACCACACTGGAGAACCTTTACAGTCTCTGTTAAGACTTCGTTCTAATCTTCTACTCCAGCCCGAGGCTGCGTCCTGACTGTCGGCCGGGCGCTGGCCTGGCTCCAGCTTCGGCTGCTGGCAGCCAATGCAGGCGGGCCTGAATCTGGTCTTAAGCCGCGCTGGGCCCCAGTGTCGCTAACCGCCCGCCGCTACTTGGCTACCAAAGGGTTAACAATTGGGTGCCAACCATGTGGCACACTCAAGCATTGTAATGCTGACTAATCTGGCACAATTGCCTCGTCAAGGAGCATTCAGGGACCTGATTGGACAACTGGCTTCTGCTTGTGGCAGACGAGGCACACCTGATGCATGTGAAGACTGAAATTAGCATGACAACTTCATCCTTAGATGGTACCCGCATTTCCCCCCCCCCCCCACTCCTCCCCAACCCCGCCACCGAGGGTTTCCAGGCCTCATGAAGCTGGAAAACACTTTGCCAGAACCCCTCACTTTTTAAAAATAAATTTAGAGTACCCAATTATTTTCTTCCCAATTAAGGGGCAATTTAGCGTGGCCAATCCACCTAACATGCACATCTTTGGGTTGTGGGGGTGAAACCCACGCAGACATGGGGAGAATGTGCAAACTCCACACGTACAGTGACCCAGGGCCAGGATTCGAACCCGGGTCCTTAGCGCCGCAGTTCCAGTGCTAACCATGCACCACGTGCTGCCCCCAGAACCCCCTCACTTGGCCCATGCAGCCTGGCATCTCATGGGATCTTATCATGAACCTCACAGTTGCCCTCCAGTGTTGACCCGATGGCTTCACCTCCTCCCACCCACTTTCGCAACTGTCACACTGGAAGGGCACTCTCTCAGCGGTTATATCACCGCAAACCCAGCAAAGGGGGATATGGGAAGCGCTGCCTGCAAACCCCTTTAAACCTAGAGACACACAAACATGAAGGGCCGCAAAGGCTTGTGAGCGACCCCATGGCCCGAGATGATAATACTGAACCCCCCCCCGACCGGCGCACTGGACCTGAGTTGAATTTATCTGGGTCTCCCGCATCCTCTTTGCTGTTCCCTATGTGACTGACACCTTGGGGAGTGATGGCGACCTGAGAGCTGACCTCCGAAATCCCTTTCGGAGGTGACGCCACCAGGTTCTCGCTTTTCGATAACTGTTGTAAATCGCGCGGCGCCCGATGAATTATCAGTGAAGGGTGAGGTCCTGGTGGGAGGGCTCGTTCGGGATATCAAAATGTACTTAAGCAAGGTTCCCACCTTCTGCGTCAGGATTCTCGTTACGCCACTGGGGAGAGCGAGATCGCGTTTTCAGATTCTCGACATATTTTACACCAACACCGCCATCCTCGCTGATGGCTAATGTGGGCTCAAAATCCCGTCCCAGGTCTTCCCTTTAAACATTCTGTTGTATGTTTTGACTATTTGTGATCATGTAAAGTGGGTGATATGGATTGGCAGCCTGCTTTTCACCTAGAAACAACAGAGGAACGGAAGTACAGCATTCAGACCCTAGAAGCAGTTTCTCCATTCAGTTTGATGATGGTTGATCTGCACCTCGACTCGCTCTGCCTATCTTTGTTCTGTGATCTTTTAATACTCTTGCCAACAACAAATCTATCAACCTCAGGTTTGAAATTTACAATTGACTCCCAGATTTTGGGGAGACAGTTCAATACTTCCACTCGGCTTCCTGAATGAGCTGGATCTAATGTTTAGGTTATATTTCCTTGCTCTGGACCACGCGCCAGATAAAGTAATTTATTTCTCTCTAATATGCCAACTTACTTAATCAACTTAAAGCACCAACATTTTTGCTGGCTCCCTTAATCCTGCACACTCACAGGGTCTACGGGCCTAGATCTGCATTATTTCAAAAAATGATTCTGAAAATAAAATTCGGCCCATTGGAATACATGAGTCACTTTTGTGTGTGTGTGTGTGTTGTTTTTGACAAGACAGGTGTTCATGACTTAAAGCAAGACCGATTTTCGCAAAACACAGCCAGCTGGATAGTGCAAAGAGATAAAATAGAGAAAACACGAGCCTTTTCCTGAATGGGGTTTGGACTAGTACTGCTCTGGTACAAAACAGAAAACCTCATAAAACTCGCCTTTATCTGTTGCGATACGAAAGGTAGGCCTGCGGTTTTCATCCTGTGACCCTTTACTGCAATGATAACAAAAATATATGTAAGCATTTTTTTTAATGCTGGGTATTTTGTGTCCCGTGATTAATTCAAATCATATTCAGAGCAACAGTGCACCCTTCTTGTTGGCCAATGTGAATTACTCAAAGAAAGACAAAGCCCAAAATCTTTCATGCATTTTTGCATATGATATTTTTCTCATGTAATTTCCTTGAAATGCAATGGAGTCCTAGCTTCATGGTCATGACTCACAACTCAACACTATACCCAACCATTGGCACTTTTAATTTATTTTTAATTTAAGAGATGGTGCATTTAAATGCTTTAACACAGCTGGCTGGGCACTTAAAGGGACCAACTTGCACTCGACCTGCATGAGAGCAATCGGGTAGCTGTGCAGATGAACAGTATGGAGCCAACATTGGCTGTGTCTTGTTTAGTTTCCGGAATTGAACAATTTCTTTGCATCTCGACAAGGACATGAATAAGTTGGGTATAGATGGATACGGCACTAGGAAGCGCTGAGGCTTTTGGTCAAGGATGGTATCATGACCAGTACAGGCTTGGAGGGCCGAAGGGCCTGTTCCTGTGCTGTATTGTACTTTGTTCTTCTTTGTTCTTTGTTCAATTCAGTTCAGCAGTAAGATGACTGGTCATTTGAAAAATGGCAAAAGGACATTAAAACGTCAAATTTGAAAGGAAAAGCTTGTTTATGCTTCTGATTAACACTGAGATATGAGGCACTTGTAAGGTTTTCAAAGACTTTGCATCAGCGTCAAAGAATATTTCTAAACTCACGCCTAGACCACATCGATTGCCCCACCCTGCTCCATCCTCTCAATTGCCACATCCAATCTAATGCCCCACCTAGCCTATTGCACCACCCGATATCCTGCCTCTGAATTAGTTTGGATCACAGCAAATATTCATGAAGAGCATATTGGCCATTTCCTATTGGATGGACCAATGATAGTTGACACACAGAAGACATTTGAATGTAGTTTTATTTTTCCCTTCTGTCTTTCTTTGAAAAGGTCCAATCTTATTCTAATCCCTGCTTAAGTTTCAGCTATCCCTTCTAATGAAGCACATTTTTTCTTCACATATGTTAACTGACCTCCAGCGTATTTTGAGCATTTTGTGTTTTGATTTTTTGCATGTCTGCAGGACCTTCCCGCATTCCTTCTATTATGCATAAGTCATAATTTATAAATTTAGAGTACCCAATTCATTTTTTCCAATTAAGGGGCAATAAAGCATGGCCAATCCACCTACCCTGCACATCTTTGGGTTGTGGGGGTGAAACCCATGCAAATACGGGGAGAATGTACAAACTCCATACGGACAGTGACACAGGGCTGGGATCGAACGTGAGACTTCAGTGCCGTGAGGCAGCAATGCTAACCACTGCGCTACCGTGCTGCCCATACATGGGAACCTGAATTGTAGCTCCAGTGTACAGGAGGTTGAGAGTAGTGAGGTCATGAGTAAGGTTTCAAGGTCACAGGAGGGTACAGGCAGGCAGGAAGGTGGTTTGAAGTGTGTCTACTTCAACGCCAGGAGCATCCGGAATAAGGTGGGTGAACTTGCAGCATGGGTTGGTACCTGGGACTTCGATGTTGTGACCATTTCGGAGACATGGATAGAGCAGGAACAGGAATGGTTGTTGCAGGTTCCGGGGTTTAGATGTTTCAGTAAGCTCAGGGAAGGTGATAAAAGAGGGGGAGGTGTGGCATTGTTAGTCAAAGACAGTATTACGGTGGCAGAATGGACGTTTGATGAGAACTCATAGATTATCATAGAATTTACAGTGCAGAAGGAGGCCATTCGGCCCATCGAGTCTGCACCGGCTCTTGGAAAGAGCACCCTACCCAAGGTCAACACCGCCACCCTATCCCCATAACCCAGTAACCCCAGCCAACACTAAGGGCAATTTTGGACACTAAGGGCAATTTATCATGGCCAATCCACCTAACCCACACATCTTTGGACTGTGGGAGGAAACCGGAGCACCCGGAGGAAACCCACGCACACACGGGGAGGATGTGCAGACTCCGCACAGACAGTGACCCAAGCCAGAATCGAACCTGGGACCCTGGAGCTGTGAAGCAATTGTGCTATCCACAAGGCTGTCGTCTACTGAGGTAGTATGGGCTGAGGTTAGAAACAGGAAGTTTTCTATAGGCCTCCGAAAAGTTCCAGAAATGTAGAGGAAAGGATAGCAAAGATGATTCTGGATAGGAGCGAAAATAACAGGGTAGTTGTTATGGGGGACTTTAACTTTCCAAATACTGACTGGAAACGCTATAATTTGAGTACTTTAGATGGGTCAGTTTTTGTCCAATGTGTGCAGGAGAGTTTCCTGACACAGTATGTAGATAGGCCAACAAGAGGCGAGGCCACTTTGGATTGGGTAATGAACCAGGCCAGGTGTTAGATTTGGAGATAGGTGAACACTTTAGTGATAGTGACCACAATTCGATTACGTTTACTTTAGCAATGGAAAGGGATAGGTATATACCGCAGGGCAAGAGTTATAGCTGGGGGAAAGGCAATTATGATGTGATTAGGCAAAACTTAGGATGCATAGGATGGGGAAAGAAACTGCAGGGGATGGGTACAATTGAAATGTGGAGCTTGTTCAAGGAATAGCTACTGCGTGTCCTTGATAAGTATGTACCTGTCAGGCAAGGAGGAAGTGGTTGAGCGAGGGAACCGTGGTTTACTAAAGTAGTTGAATCACTTGTCAAGAAGTAGAAGGAGGCTTATGTAAAGATGAGACGTGAAGGTTGAGTTAGGGCGCTTGAGAGCTACAAGTTAGCTAGGAAGGACCTAAAGAGAGAGCTACAAAGAGCCAGGAGGGGACATGAGAAGTCCTTGGCAGGTAGGATCAAGGAAAACCCTAAAGCTTTCTATAGGTATGTCAGGAATAAAAGAATGACTAGTGTAAGAGTAGGGCCAGTCAAGGACAGTAGTGGGAAGTTGTGCGTGGAGTCCGAGGAGATAGGAGAGGCGCTAAATGAATATTTTTCGCCAGTATTCACACAGGAAAAAGACAATGTTGTCGAGGAGAATACTGAGATACAGGCTACTCGACTAGACGGGATTGAGGTTCATAAGGAGGAGGTGTTAGCAATTCTGGAAAGTGTGAAAATAGATAAGTCCCCTGGGCCGGATGGGATTTATCCTAGGATTCTCTAGGAAGCTAGGGAGGAGATTGCTGAGCCTTTGGCTTTGAACTTTATGTCATCATTGTCTACAGGAATAGTGCCAGAAGACCGGAGGATAGCAAATGTTGTCTCCTTGTTCAAGAAGGAGAGTAGAGACAATCCCGATAACTATAGACCAGTGAGCCTTATTTCTGTTGTGGGCATAGTCTTGGAAAGAATTATAAGAGACAGGATTTATAATCATCGAGAAAAGAATGTTGCCTGGTATGGAGGGAAGATCTTATGAGGAAAGGCTGAGGGACTTGAGGCTGTTTTCGTTAGAGAGAAGAAGGTTAAGAAGTGACTTAATCGAGGCATACATGATGATCAGAGGATTGGATAGGGTGGACAGTGAGAGCCTTTTTCCTCGGATGGTGATGTCTAGCACGAGGGGGCATAGCTTTAAATTGAGGGGAGATAGATATAGGACAGATGTCAGAGGTAGGTTCTTTACTCAGAGAGTAGTAGGGGCGTAGAATGCCCTGCCTGCAACAGTAGTGGACTCGTCAACACTAAGGACATTCAAATGGTCATTGGGTAAACATATGGATGATAATGGAATAGTGTAGATGGGATTTAGATTGGTTTCACAGGTCAGTGCAACATCGAGGGCCGAAAGGCCTGTACTGCGCTGTAATTTTCGATGTTCTATGTTCATAAGTCATTAATATGGGGCCATTATACAGTGGTAACCTAAAGGGACCAGCTTGTCCTTGACCTACATGGGAGCATTTGGGTAGCTGTTCAGCTAAGCAGCTTGATGGTTGCACCTTGTTTAGTTTCCAGTATTGACCAACTCAGTTCAGCAGTTCAGTGAAAAAATTGCAAATGGACATTGTACTGGAGAGATCAATATTTCTGGATTATTCATCTTACCCAGTTTCAAGCTGAAGTATGCATTGAAATTGTTTTTTGTGTTTGTTTTTGTTTTGATAATTGACACTTAACATGAAGATGTACTAAAACAACTAAGTTTAAACTTGGTGAAAAAGCAAGTGCGGTCTGATACCACTAACCCAGGAACCCTCTCTACCTTTTACCAATGAAGGCATCAGGTCGAGAAAGACGCCAAGCCTCAGTATCATGCACACAATAAATAAACCCAATCAAGGTTTTCTCCTCATGTTGGTGTGTTTGTTCAGATGTCAGCGGGGACATCACCAAATTAATGAACTATCCTGTGATGTATCAGAGTAATTAAACGTTCGCAACTTCTGCAACATATGTGCTGATAGACACATCACTGCTGTCATGAGGTGTTGCGCAATCTCCAGCTGGGTTGGTAGCTGACCTCCGGATCAGTGATCGGAGTTGGGTTCCTGCTGTACTCTCCCAACAATGTTTCAGCCTAAATATCTAACACTTCCGTCCTTTCCTCCATGATATTGACTTCTGAGAACAATTATTCCAACAGATACCTTGGCCCAGTTTGGTACACATTTACACAGTAAATGCTTTTATTATAGATCAGAGTAAAATGAGAGTAATTTAAGATCACTCATGTTTTGATTTGTTTATTGTGGGTTTTTTTGTTTAAGGAACTCTTGGGTAATCTGTCTTATTTAATTTGCTGGTGGGTTTTGGTAATTTGGTAATAAAGTTTAGCTGGGTTGGTAAAATAATGATAGGTTGTGATGGTGCATTTTGGTGATTTTGTTGGAATATTTACAGGTTTACTACTACTAATAATAATAGTAACCTTTATTCGTGTCACAGGTAGGCTTACATTAACACTGCAATGAAGTTACTGCGAAATTCCCCTAGCCGCCACATTCCACCTGTTCGGGTACACAGGGGGAGAATTCAGAATGTCCAATTCGCCTAACAAGCATGTCTTTCAGGACCTGTGGGAGGAAACCGGAGCAGACGTGGGGAGAACGGGCAGTCTCCGCACAGACCATGGCCCAAGTAGGAATCGAACCTGGGACCCTGGTGCTGTGATGCGACAGTGCCAACCACTGTGCTACCGTGCCGCCATTCCTAAGAAAGGAAGACTTACATTTGTATCCATAGAATTATATTCATAAAGTCCCCACAGTGCAGAAGGAGGTCATTTGGCCCAGCGAGTGTGCACCAACCCTACCTCAGCCCACTCCCGACCTATTCCCATAACCCCACCTAACCTGCACCGGAGGCATGGGGAGAATGTGCAAAGTCCACACAGGCAGTAACCCAAGGCTGGAATCGAACCCGGGTCCCTGGCGGTATGAGGCAGCAGTGCTAACCACCTCTATGGTGCCTTTCACAGCCATCGGACATTGCAAAGTACTTTACAGCCATCAAATTACTTTTGAAATAATGTAGGACATGCGGAAGCCAATTTGTGCAAAGCAAGCTCCTACAAACAACAGTCTAATAATGACCAGCTAATCTAATGTAATGTTGCTCGTTGAGGGATAAATATTGTCAGGGCACCAGAGGTTTCCTTAAAATAGAGTCAAAAGATCTGTTACGTCAAACGGGAGTGGGGGAGGGGAAGGTCTTGGAAATTTATTAAAAACTCATAGAGTGTGAGGGAACCCAGATAGGGGAGGTAAAGCACAAGTGGGAAGATGAGCTGGGTAAGGAGCTAGAGGCGGGTTTGTGGGAGGATGCCCTGAGTAGAGTCAATACGTCCTCATCATGTGCCAGGCGCAGCCTGATACAATTCAAGGTGGTTCACCGGGCACACATGACAGTGGCCCGGATGAATAGGTTTTTCGGGGTGGAGGACAGGCGTGTGAGGTGTGCAGGAGGGCCCACATGTTTTGGGCATGTCTGAAGTTTAGGGGTTTCTGGCAGGGATGTGCCGATGTCAAGTCCATAGTGCTAAAAATTAGGCTGGCGCCGAGTCCAGAGTGTTAGACGTTTTAGTTGCTGTGATATGAAGAGTCTAAAGTTCTGTTCCTTTTTCGCAAACACACATTTATTTCCTTCCAACAGCCTTTGCACAAATCTCTCACTATGCATCACCTGACAGAGGCCACCTGAAGCCCCTTTCCATAGCAGTGTCAATTAATGGATACTTAACATAAATGAGACAACTAATTGCAATGTCTCTGAACCCATTACTTAACAGTCTCCCCTTCCTTGGAGAAAACAAAATAATTAGGTGAAAACAAAATTATAAGAAACTCAAAAACACACACATGATTTCCCCCCTTTTTTCTTTTGGACGAGAAAGAAAAAAAAAACAGTCACAGAAACAAGCGCCCTTCATTAACAATATCCAAAAGTTTCTGTGAACTCACCCCTCTTTTCATAAAACAGTTTGACAGTTGATAGCTCCTGCCGACCCATTTAATTTTTGTTATTTCCCCTCTGTCCAACATCTGCTTCAAACTTGCGATGCATATCCGTAACCTCTTTTCATTGACACTTTTTGTAGAGTGCACATTTTCCCACAGGAATTTATTGTCAATGTGACAGTCAATAGATATATTACCCAAATCCCCTAATCCCAAAATTTCTGTCAATATCATACTTATATAAAAGGCCATATCCACCACCTCTACAAGGCTTAACGCCTCAGCAGCCAAAGTGCTTTTTACCACTCTCCTTATTTTCTTTGTTTCCCACACAAGCGGGCAACATTTACCATTGTTCCCCAAAAGGAATTATAAAACCTCCTGCGCTTGAAACCCCATCACATAAATTTGCGTAGGACGCATCACTATAAACTATGAGTTTCAAGTGCATAAGGTCACCTAAAACCGGGAACTTCAAAACACACTCCTG